>NW_020799142.1:24672492-24727994 GCF_003259725.1 Athene cunicularia
CGGGCTCCACCCGTGCTGCCGCTCCCCTTGCCCCTCTCTCGGGTTTCGCCGCGGGAGTGTTCCGCTGGGGGTTCCGAAGAGCTCGGTGGCGGGATGGAGGCGGGCGTGCGGCTGGGGCAGGGCTGGCCTGAGCGTTGTTAGGGGCTGTTTCGGGGGGTTGCATGTCTGGTGCCTCGAAGGTGCTTCCCCGAGGACGAGGTGGGAAGCCTCTTGCTTGTTGCTTCTCGAGGAAGCTTAAAAACTGTAGTTGGCCTGTCAGTCTTAAGGTGATGTTTTTTCTGGTACTTCGCTGGCATTGTGTTTTGTAAGCAGGGACCAGATATCAGGCAGTTGTGGCTGTTAGCTCGCTTTTCCTAATAACCCTCAACACCACTTCACTCCCCATGTATGTTCTCTTTGTACACTCCTTTTCGGTTATGTCCCTGTAAAGCCCTGTGTCTCTTTCCTTAACAGCTTGATGTTGAACTCTTGGCCGTGCATATATTTCATATTGTTCTTCCTGTTGTCCTTTCACTTATTTATTGAACCTTATGTTGGCAGTTTGATTGAAGTGACTTTAGACTCAATTTACTGAGGTCATGTTGTTAGCGGATGGTATTAGATCAGTATTGTTACTCAGTATTCCTTCATTCTTATTCCTGTTTTCTAGGAAGACCAGTCTTAATGGCAACTAGCCATTTGTGGGGTTGGTTTTTTTCCCCTCTGTAGTTCTTTATAATTTGTCAAACTGTCTTTAATTTTTCAGCTCTCTTGAGAGCTTCTTGAGGAAGAGATTTTTGTCTGTTTTGTTAATTAGTACAGAGTTTCTCACTGATAGCGCACTGGAGAATCAGCTGGTTTTATTTTTCACTGAATTTGACATAATAATGCAGAGTTACTGTGGTTTAAATCATCTGTGCTGTTTCAAACTTAGGTCCTTATTTTATGGTAGCAGCTCTGGTTTTATATGTTGCTCAGCACTGCTCACTTGTAGGTTTCATCAGTTTACTTTAGAAGTTTTCAATCATCTGACTTGTATTGGATATAAATGTAAATGGATATAAATGATAGGTTCTAATGTTTCTGGAGTCAGCTAATATATCTGTGTGAAGTCAGTCTTTCACTTTAGGAAAGTATGTTGTACAAATATATAAAAAGGTGTGTGCTCAAGGAATGGAATTTTGTGAAGGTAAGAACTTGTTGGATTTACTGAAAGACACTTCAGTGTTTAAACGAGTATGCTGGATGACTAAAGCTTGCTAGGAAAGAATGGCTAGTGGGAAAAGGTGCAAGTCAAATATATGTAGTGCAGTAAGATACCAAATAATAAAGACTAACTTGATTATAACTACAGTAATTCTTCAAGTATGATCCTGATGGCTGCAGGGAAAATAACAACTATATTTAATAATGGAAGATGAAGCTCTTAATGAAATATACTGATTCACTGGAGCTTGCAGTCATTCACTCTGTATTCATGCTGCTTTTAACCATCTCCTTTATGTACTTAAGAATTTCATGGACTTCTGCAGCAGAAGCTTTGAAATATCAACCTGACTTCTGCCACAGAATTGGTGTCTTTTGCACCTTCAAAAGCTTAGTGATGCTAGTGGAAAGTAAAGCAAGTTTAACACTTTGCTCTGTTGAGTACTCTCTTTTGATAGACTATGACTTGCCTTAATGGGATGGTTACACAGGAAGCTGAAGACTTCAGTGGATTTTATGAAAATTAAAAATTAAATTTTAGATATATGATGAAACCTGTGAGCCTATTTGGGGATCTGGATAAAGCATGTTCATTAGATAATCCTAAAATAAGCAGAAGTGAGCATCTCTCAAGGAGCTGTATTCTATATGTACCTGAGAAAGATAGCTTTCTGAACACAGATTTCCTCTACATGTTAACTTTAATATAGCTGAGTTTTCAAATTGGAGCTAGGCTGATCAAACAGTGGAAATAATTAATCTATTTTATGTGGAACATAGTTTGGTCAGATGGGAACTTTCATCAAGATAGTGTAAGTGCCAGATGCCTGGGGAAGAGTATAGATGGCAGGTATGTTCACTGTGATGTTTCTTCTGGTAGATGCTGTCAAAAGGTGGGAAACAGCACCTCCTGGATTTCATGAGCTCAAGGTTACATCTAGACAGAATTTGGGTTAATGGTGGACTTGTCAGTGAATTAATGGAGCCTTGCCTTGAATCTCTTTATACTTCTGACATGCAACAAGGTTTTCTATCAATCCCTATGCAATACAGAACAATACAGTAATGTTATGCTGTAGTCCCCCTTGCTTGCAATCTCCAGATTCTTTGGGCTTGTCCTTGTTTGCCTGGAAGGCTGTTTAAGATTTAAGCTGCTGCTTCTAGGTTAGGAGATCCCTACAATAAGAAAATGCAACAGGCAGAGCTGAGTTTTGTTCTAGCCCTGTCTTGTTTTGTCCATCCTCTGTTACCTGAGAGACACAGTAGGGTAGCATTCAGAAAAATAAAATGAAGCTAGCTTTAAACTGCTTTTGGGCTTGGTTTGTTTGAATATGAAAAGAAACAGGAACTTTATTCATGTTAATATATTGCGAGGTGGAAGTGAGGAGTGAACAGAAAATGTTGTTTACTAAAGGAACAGAGGTAATTGCTGCTGCAAAGCCCCAGAATGTCTGGAGAAGCAGCCTTTTTGACATCTGTCTAAATATAGCCTAGTTATGCCCAGCTATATGGAACCACAGATCAATCAGTGGTCTGTTGAGAGCGAGACCGTAGGATGTTGATATTAATGACACACTTCCCCTCAGGACAGACTTGGCTACCCTGCAGGAAGTGGGGTGAATACTCGTGTATAAAGTCAATGTTTTGACATGTCTGATCATAGACTAGGAATATTTGTCTGTAGAGACATAGAAACAAGAACCAGTAAATTACTTCATGATTTCTAACTCTTAATTTTTCAAAACTGAAAGCATTTACAAGGTTAACAAGCAGGATATTTTCCTTCAAAGATTTTCCTTTGAATAAAAATGTAGATATTAAACTTGATTTGAAACTTAATGTTACTTTTAGTGCATGCATTCTTAAAAATTAAATCCTTCATGTTTATTCTTATAGGATATTAGTTCTTGTATTAGACCTTAAACTTTAAGAGTTTTTTCTACTTTGTGCTGCTTATCCCTGAAATCTGGGGTACACATCAGGCTGCTGACTTGTGAGGGTAACTTTCATACCTTTTGTTCTTTGTCTCTCAAATTGTGCATTGTTCTTAGCTCATAACAACTATGAATACTTACTGCTTTTAAATCTTGGGAGAATATTGTGTGTTCTGTAGTGACAGCTTTTAAAATGGTATGGTGCTCCTAAACTGAGTGATGGAATTGAAGGGTGGTATGAGGAATGGGAGTTAAAATAGACCGCTGGACACTGGACTGACATGGGAGAGGCTGGGGGTTGAAGTCAGAGGAGATGGACAGGACAATGTAAGGAAAGAGGAAAGGATAAAAGATGAAACGGACATGGAAAACATGTGCTATGATGTAATTGGATAATGGAGGTGAAAGGAACGAAAACAAGCAGATTATTTGCAGCACTGTTATTAAAGTGTAGTAAGTATCTCTTCTGGATTGTGTGGCATACAACATGGGATTAGGCTAGTTTGACCAAGAAATAGTCTTTCAAAAAATACATATATTACAAAATATATGCTCAGCATGTGCAGAGGTATTTTCTTTAGCATGAAATTCCATGCTGTTAGACAAAAGTTTATTTTACTCAGGAAGACTATATTTACTTGTTGGAGCACCACAACCAACTTGCAAATATTTCAGTATACAGTTTGACTTTTACAACTGCTAAAGATAAATGTATAGTTAAGAAAGTTAGCTCTCTGTTAGTCTTTTATTGAAGTATAAGTAAATGAGAAAAAATGGATATTCACAGCAAGCCTCATGATGATGTAGAGCTTCCCTGTGCTGATATTACTTGTGGAAAGCTATATATCAACATATATCCTGTGTTCTCATAGCACTACTATTCACTGTCAGTGCTGGAAGAATATATGCTTCAGCCAGTGCTTCTGAAGCCCTTCTGAAACTGGTTCCTTCATTACTTGAATCTAATAAACTATGTTTTTTTCCAGTATGTTTACTAAAAATCTTGTTGATTGTGGGAATTACCTCTAGCACAAATGTCCAGCTATTGATAAATGGAAACGTGACTATGGGGTGAGGTAGTTACAGAGTTTACAGCATATAAATTGGAACAGCAGACTGTATGCACAGTCTCTGCTGAGAGTGATGGGCTACATCCAGTATGAATTGGCCAATATACATATTTCGCAATACTGATTTAAAAAAATCCAAATTCTCTGACAAGATCTGGTTTCTGGCATGCAGGGAATGTATTTCACTTTTTACTCCTTTTCTGTCCAGTCCACAGTTGTTTACCTTCCTGCGGAGTGGGAGGCAAGGAATTGCTCTCAGTTGTGGTGAGGCTCTAGGATAAAGAGCAGGAATCATTTGGTATCCCTCTCCTGCCCTTACTGCTAGGGGATATGGTAGAGTTGGGAACTGTCAGGGTTAGGTTAATTTTGAACTAGATGATCTTCAAGGTATTTTTCAACCTAGATAATTCTGTGACACTCTTAATATAGCATAACTGCTACTTGACCTTGCTGCCTTAAACTCAGTGTTGCCTCATACATGTTTTTTTATGCTTCAGCACTTGAGGAAGACATGTCTCCCCAGACAGACTTGGGTAATATATTTTAGCCCCTTTAAATAGAGAGCTGGACGTAGTCCCTGGGTATTGCAAACTGTGCAGTTGTTTCCTGTACTCAGGTAAAAAACGGGAAGAAAAGAAGAGGTGAGCCTTTCCTTAAGAATAATCGTTTCTCTATTGTGTTGTCTCCCTCCTATTGAAGCAGAGAATCTGCAAGGAACATGGTGTCTCCTTTCCCTGGCATTTCATGGTTTCATAGTGCTATCAGCTGAAGTCAGTTTGAACGAGCAAGAAGGAAGATGCAGTATGAACTAGGATGGTATGATATGTTGTCAGCCCGAAATTTCTGTATGATATGGTAGTCTGTGCTGTTATAATTGATAGTTATGGGCTGTTGCTGTATTGCCTGTTGCTGTTTGATAGCCTGAAAAAGGGATGTAGCACAGGGTGAGTGCACAGGTGAGAGTCATCTCTGAGAAAGAAATTTCTGAAACCTTCAGCAAAGTTGAGGTCTTTGTTTCTATCATTTCTGAGGCAATCTGAAGTTAATTTTTGTCATTTACATGGTGTCCTACGAGTATCTGATTTTAGCTATTGCTAGTAGTAGGGTTTCCTGTGTTGTATCTTGAGGAAGAAGTGCCACGATGCTGTCTGAGGTCTTCAGAATGGCAGAGCTACAGATGAAGTATTTATCTAGAGGTGTGTGTGCCTTTTCAGTGGTCATATATGGAAAGTGCTTGCATGCTTAATTTCCACAAATGGTCAGAGGGTGAGGTTTCCTGAGGTCTCAGTGAATTTAGTTCCTGGTGGAAAGAGACAGATTTGCTTCTGCTGCTTCCCTTTCTTTTGTTTCTGGCTCACCTGACCTGTTGATGAGCCAGTTTTGTTAACAATAGGCCGTAACAACAAAGCCAAAAGTAGCACAAGTACAGACTTCCCAGCTGATCTTACAAACCAAATTACCTCGTGTAGTCAGACAAAGCCAGGGATGAAAAGGCTGGGTGGGTGAGTATGAACTGTGTGACTGATTAAAGGGGTGTTGAGGAGCATGGGTTGGAATGTCAGTGGGCTATTAAGTTAGTCCTGAGGTCTGTGTTGCCCCAAAACTGAAATCCATTAGAAAGTAAAGTTGAAACAGAATAGAGATGTTAGCTAACTTTACAGCTTCCTACACAATTTGCACTAACGATGAGTTAACAACTTTTCTTTGTAAAGGTCTTTTGCCTTCTTTCTTAAAAGACCAAATATAAATGTGAATTAGTAGAATATCATGTATTTTAATATCCTCCCTTGGAAAATAAGCATAGCAGCACAGACTCTTCAGCAATGTTCATGGCTTGCATTCTAGCTATCCGTAGTGCATATGTATGAAAACTGTTTTTAAAATATTTATGATTTTATTTTGGGAAGGTAACTGTTGACTTTCAAATAGAACTCTTCTTGAGGCTCAGCTCTTGGAAGCTGTTTGTTTTAGGAATTCTGCCCATAGTAAGCACTTCAGTGTCTGGGTTTTTGTCAACAAAGAGTGAAACTGGATTTTACAAGCTGATCTCAGTGTTTGATGGAGGTCTGTGTTCAGCTGTGATGCTATTTAATTAAAATTCTAATTCCTTTCAGAAGATAACCAATTTAGCTTGTAACCAAATCACAAACCACTTGTTCAAAATTAGTTGCCTCTGTGATACCTGTTATGAAAACTTAATTTCATTTTAACAAATGGGTATAAGCTCAAAGAACTTCTTTGGGGTCAAATTTTTTTTTTCTCGAGTCTTATCTGCCAACACTAGCATAAACTGGTACTCATGACAGTAAGTACCAACATTCAAGCAAGCAGTGTATATACACAAGCAGTATTTTTTACATGCCTTATGATATCTCTCAAAATAAAAGTTACTGCAAAAGCAGCTAGTGTACTGCTTTACTGTTCTGGAGCAGTGATTGTTGGCATATACCTTGTAAGCAAACAATATTGAATTTAGTTGCACACAGATAGTGATAGTAGAAGGCATAGCTATATGCTGTAGAAGCTACGTAGTTACAGAAGGCATTAGTAAACCCAGTGTTTAGCTTAAAGCTACCAGTGGTAAAGAGACAACATTGGGAAAACATGTATGTCTGTCTTCTCTGAATGCAGCAGTGTTGAGCTTGAGTTAATTTAGCTGATAAGCATGAACTTTGATTAAAATTCACTTGTACAACATCAACACTTAGATGTTAAAGGCAGCAAATTCTTTTGTCTTCTGCATTAGCTGCCAGCTCTAGTTAACAGATTTCTTTCTTCACACCACCACCACTTTCATTTTATAACCATTGCCTCTTTTCAGCCTGTCTTGAACATGTATGCTGTCCTTAGGACATGGTTTCCTGGTGGTTTTAGTTTTGCCATGCAGCCTTCAAGCTTTGTTTTGGGTTTCTGGGTGCTTAGAGCAAGTGTTTATATGAATGGCTAAAGGGGATTATTTTTACGGTCTCAGGGTCTTTTGTTTCTGTGTTTAATCCAGCAAAACTGTTACTGCTTATGTGTCCTTTTGATTGCTGGACTGGCTTTGCAGTATCTGACTCTGGATGCTGGTGACAAACTAAAATTAGCTTGCTTACTGCTGTGGCTCCAGGGGGGTTTCCAGTTAACTAATAGTTTTCCAGAAAGACTCCAACGCTTTTGAAGTGATCTGGACTTGGAGGAGGAAGTTTTGAACTGGCTGAGCAGGAAGGGTGTATAGCATGTCCTTTAGTTTAATAGTTTTTTTGACTGGAGATTTTAGTCCAACTGTCAGTTCCTCAAGGCTAGAATAAGTGATACTAAGAGTTTAATAGGTTGTTTTGTGGAATTT
Source organism: Athene cunicularia (assembly GCF_003259725.1). NCBI lineage: Eukaryota > Metazoa > Chordata > Aves > Strigiformes > Strigidae > Athene > Athene cunicularia. Next base: position 24,680,010 of record NW_020799142.1, read on the forward strand.
GGGTCCAAACTAAAGGATATCCTGTGAGTGGTTTTAAGTTTTGGCTCCAAGATTCTGAAATGCCTTTCTCTATAATGTTGGTAGTACTGTTTAAGTAACTTTTGTAGTTTGATTGCAATAATATGTGTAAGAAAATCAAAAACAGATAGTGAAGGATGAGGCTTGAAAAACCGTGAAGGGTACATTAGAAACAAATGTGAAGTCATATGTGGAAAAGCTTATGAATGAATTCTGGGAGATGGTGTTGTAATACTAAGTTTATGCTTACCCATTTACATGTGCTGAGAGAACTCAAAGTATTAGTAATGCTTTATTTCCCTCAGTTACTTATACAAATAACACATTTCCTTTTTTAGGTTTGCAACAGCATGTAACTGACACTGTGGGTGACAAACCAGTGAATTAGTTAGCTAGTATACTATTGACCTGTAGTAGAAGGAGCACATTGCAACCTTATTAATTTTGGAAGTTTTTTACTTAATTTTAATTTGCCTGTTTCCTAGAATGTGAGGAATTTCAGAGGGAGAGTACTGCTATTTACAGCATGTGTTGAAGGTACAATCTTTGCAAAGTAATAATTACTTTTTCTCTTTTTAGGAAATACACATAAAGGAACCCATAGAAAAGGAAGTAAATCCTCATTTATTACCAGGTAGCTGTTGTATATTGTATTATTAGAATTAAATAATAAAAAAATAATCATGTAAACAATATTAAATATTCCTGTGTCCTCAGCAAACACTTATGTGACATCGGTGTCCCAGGTAGCAAAACAGAGTTTGGTGTAACAACCCACACAGCTTGAAATTTTAACTATGTATCTGCATGAGTTTTTGAAAAACTCTGTAAAATTTTCACGTTTTATGTAGTACAGTATCTTCAGTAAGTTGCATGTGGAGAACTGTCTGTATTTCAGTTTGCCCTGTTTCTTAAAAAAGAAAGTTGGGTCATTTTTTGTTGGAAGTAACAAGTAAGTAGAAGTGCATGCAAACTTACTTTCTAGTTGTGTTGTTTCTGCTATGAGTTACTTAGGCCTTCTGATGCCTAGGTAAATTTTTTTAAAAAAATCCTTTTTCTTTTTTTTAAAGTTTTTTCCAAGATCAGGAAAAATGATGTCACCAAGATAAAATGCAAGTAAAATCTTAGAATAAACTAGTATTATTCTGTTGGGTTTTCTGCACTTTATAGGAAAGACCAAGAGTCTGGATGATCATACCTATTAAAACCTGGTTTTACTTTCTTAAGCTTGAAGTTCAGTTCCTGCTAATTTTAAGATTAGAACTTCATTGACCATTGTTTATGTAAAATTGTGTTTGAGAACTTTAAAATAGCTCTGGGATCTGCAAGATAAGCAACATCTCCAGTCAAAACCATGAAACATTAACTGTGATGAACTTGTAATTATCAGCTCAGATGGTTCACTGTTCTTAGAGTTTAGCAGTAAGGAAAATTGGAACAGTTTTCAACTTACTTATTGACTGCATAAACTATTCTTTGGGTTTTGTTTTTTTGAGTATACACTTGTATGGTTGCTCTTTGCAGCTCCATGTGTTTTTCTCCTTCCCCTTAGAGCAGACCATGATACAGGTTCCTCTGGTTATGGAACTCCTAAACGTGTGCAATTGAACAGTCTATCCTGAGTAATGTTAATAACCTGGAAGGCTCTCAGTGTACTGATTCTAGGAGGTGCCTCTTAATCTTTTTGTATAACAGCGATGAAATATCTTCAGGCATACAGTTACAAAAGCTGTCAGGAAAATAATGCTGAGTTTAAGATATCACTTGAAATAATTCAATTATAAATGTCAGTTATGTTGCAAGTCAGCGTTTCTTTTATACAGGTGAACTGCTGCTTTGTGAGGCAAGCACAGTGTACAAGTATATACAAGAAGATGGGTCAAATCGTGGCACCTGTGGGAAACTTGTATGCACAAACTTCAAGATTGCTTTCCTTGATGATGATTCTACTTCAGATGATAATGTAGGAAGACAAATCTTCTAATTACGACCAAACAATCTCTGAAGACATACAGTATCTCTGATTAAATAATCATATCTTTCCCTTGTATAAGCATACAGAATGAATATAGATTTATAAAGAAATTCTAATGGGTGCAGACTAATTTTAATCAAGTGTGCATCTGCTTGGTCTGTGTAGATCCTGCCTCAAGCCCTGATGACTATTTAAAAATAGTGCAAGCCTGTATGTGAATGCATACATTAAACATAGTTTGCAACTCTTCATATCTTGTGAGTTGGTAATTTTGTGAAGCTTAAGTTAAAAGAATGACTTAGTTTGAAAATTAAATCAACAGTTTCTTGATTTCTGACTGCTTGTCTAGTAGCGTAAGTGAATGTCAAATGTACTTAAAATGCTGTATAACCTCTGTCTGACTTGACTTTGGGCAATATCTGCAGGACCATTTCAGAGCTGCACAAGGCTGAGTAAACTCGTGGAAATCCTCTAGATAATTGTGTGGCTCAGTAAAGCTCTCAGTTATTCTATTCTAAGTCGGGTGTTGACTGCAAAGATTTAAAAACCTGGTATTGTTGACTAGCAAACATTAAAAAAGCTAAAATGACCCCAAATCTTGGAAATCAGTTGAATTTTGTTTCCTTTGTTTTAGGTGCTCAAATTGAGCTGTCAAAGGGGAACAGTAATGCCACATCTCTTTTGAGATGTTTAAGCATGTGGAACTGTCTTGTTCTTTTAGGTGATAAAATTGAAGGAGAGCCTATTATATGGCTCTGAGTGCAAGGTGATCTTGACATTGAAGAATGAGAAGAATAAGACTTGACACTTGTTGATTGTAGTTGGAACCTTCTTGGGGTAAAATTTCAGAGAGTTTAAATGTTAAACTAAGGCTTCTGCAAGCTAAAATGTTTTTCTGACCTTCTGGAATTAATTGGGACAAAGCTGCAGAGCCGTTTTCACAGATCACATGAGATTAATGCTAAAGTTGGTAGAGACCATGCTAATTTGTTCCATCACTAACTTTGAATGTTGGGTTTATAGCATGACAAATCAACTGTTTATCTTAACGAAAGTTCAGTATTAGTCACCTTATTCAGAGTACTGCAGATCTGGAAATAACTTGAATGACGTTAACTCTTCTCACAGCTGCCTTAATGTAAAATGTAATTTGCTGATGTAGTGTACATCAGCTTTCTGCTAATAATATTTAAGATAATGTTTAATTGTGGTGTCAGTCAAATGTCATTTTTAACTCTGAACTCATGGAATGATAAAAGTGAAGGGAGCCCCAAATCACTTCCAAGTTTGGCAGAACAGTAGATAAGAGAATTGGGTTTTGTCTGTCTTCATTTTAGCCAGTGATAAATCTGGCTGTTACATTGGAATATTCTTGGGATACTTGTTCTTTTAAGAAACTTTCTATTTCCTGCCAGGTTCACATAGCAAGGAAACTTGTCATAAAAGGTCTTGGATTACATCAAGTTACTGTATTTCCTGTTTACTGTGATGATTCTAATTTGAAAAGTGATTCTCAGTAGAAATGCATGCTTTGAAGCTATTTGAAAAGTAAAAACTCTATCTACATTTTAAGCTTGTCTGAGACTTAAATGAAACTGGATCTGCTGTTTATAAACTATGCCTACATAACCTGCATCTATCTGTTTTAATAACTGTTCTTCAGTGTTCTGCTTTATGTAGCTTATAAGAATAAAAAGTAATGCTGATATTGAAATATGTACTGAATACATCCTTTACTTGTCACACTACTAAACAGTAGCACCTTCTCACATTTCTAATAATATTTTTCTTGTTCTAGGAGCCACAATTTAAGAATAAGATTGTAGGAGAAAATGACATAACCCTGCAATGTGTAGACCAAATCTATGGAGGTAGGTCAGCTTTCTCCTCTTGCTTTAATGTGCCTCACACACTTCTAAGTGTCTTTGTGCATGTGCTGGTGCTCTTTGTACACATACATCCTTTTAAGACTGACCGAGTTGTCACTTTGGAAACTAGGATTGAGTAGTCTAGAAAAAATATCTGTTTAACAATTGACAGATAAGAGATCTCTCAGAAGCCAGTCTTATCCTTCAGGCTTGTCAGAGCTACATTTTGATCAATTACCTTGTTGGGACAGACAAAAAACTCCTTCAAAATGCCATGGTTCAAAGCAGAGTGTACTGTGAAAAGCTTCTGGTTAGGATTGGGGCAGAAAGATCTTTCAGTATATCAACTGTTACTACAAAACCACATTGGACAGGGCTTTGAGCAACCTGATTTAGTGGAAGGTCCCTGCCCATGGCAGGGCACTTGGAACTAGATGATCTTTATGGTCTGTTTCATCCCAGACATTTCTGTGATTCTATAAATACGGTGGTATTCCCTTCATGTGAGTCATAGCACTGCAGAGCACCACAAGTACCAAATTCCTGGACAATACCTTTTGTTTGTTTAAGGGAATTTTGTTTTATGAGATTCATGATGTCTTCAAAATATCAAAGGAGATGTAAATGAAAACCTTGTTTTCTAAGTTACTCAATAAGTGTTTTGCAGCAGAGCTTACAGGTATGCCTGTATTGCTAAAAAAAAAAAGGTAAACAAGAATGGGGCTGGTAATTTCTAAATAGTGGGGAAGGCTTTATTGAGAAGTCTGACCTTGGACTAGTGTTTATGAATGGTGGTGTAGATTCATGAGGGGGTGGACTAGGGAGAGACTAGTGGAAACTGGTTATGAGACACTACTTAGTTTCATATACAATGGCCTAGCTGGCAGCGCTTGAAGTTGTGAAATGATACATCCTCAAACAGAAGTGGACAAAGTGCTCTCTTGGGGACTTCATGGTGGTTAAAAAAAGAAAAAAAATTTTATTTTTTTTTTAGGAACTTAGAATGATTTCAGTTGTTTGGGGACTTTCCCTCAGGCAAAACTACTCAATTATGTTCTTTATGCATCTTGGAACTTTCAGTTTACTATGCAGTCAGAATGTGAACAGAAATAATCACTGAGCAGCTGGCTTGCTGCAAGTTTCGTTTCTATCTTGCAAGAACTAGTTTGAGTAGGCTTGAAAAGAAAAAAGCTGAGTATATTAGCACAAGATATTGACAGCTTGTTTTAGGGTGCTTGTTTTGACTTGTTAAAACTTGAGCTTGAATTAAGTTTCTTGAATTTCGGAAAGTCAAGCAGGGATAGCTTTATCAACAGATGGCAGAGTTCTTTTTGATATCTACTTAGACTTTTCAATTTTGCAGTTTATGATGAAAAAAAGAAACTTCTAACTGGACAACTGAGAAAATACCCAGAGAAGCTAATTATCTACTGTAAAGACCTCAGAGTATTTAATTTCTGCCTGAGATACACAAAAGAAGAGGAAGTGAAAAGAGTAAGTGTAGTAACTTAATTTGTTTTCCTTTTTTAAGCTTAGTGTTAGGTGTTTAGTTGTGGAAAGGGTGAAATTCACCCTGGGAGACCCCTTAAACTTGGAGTATTTTCTAATCATTCCCAATTGAGAGAAAAAGTAAGACTTTGATTTCTAGCTAACCTTTCTCATTAGACATCATTATGTGTAGCAGTTAAAAAGATCGGATGCACTGGCTTCTTGAAGAGAATGGGAGCTGTAAACTACTACATGAAATTAACTTCAGCTCAGGCAAACTTGTAAAGCAGTTCTGTTTGTAATACATAATTTTATTAGATTTTAGACTTCAGCCTTTCTCTTGTATGATAACTTGAGTTCTTTTGACAGGTTAATCTGAACTCCAAACTAGGAGTCTACTACCTTTATTTAAATAATGAGTCATTCTGAAAGTTGAACATGTATAACACTTCTCATTAAGCCAAGTGTTTTGCAGACAGTGGAGAAAGCTTTTTAAAAGTCGGTTTTCAGCTGTTGGGGATAAACAAAACTGCTCAATGGGTTCTAAAACCTGGGGAGGAGGGTAAAAAAATCACTTTTTTTTTTTACATTGACAGGCTTAGTCTGTGTTTGGGTGTTAATTTTTGGTCCTTTCCTAGATCGTCAGTGGTATAGTTCATCATAGCCAGACTCCTAAGCTGCTTAAACGCTTGTTTCTATTTTCTTATGCATCAGCTGCCCCAAACAACACAGGTAAACATTTTTTCTATGTTTGATCTGTATTTGTTGCATACTGTTAGTTTCTTAAGCAGTCTGGGACACTTAGTAGTGGAGTTTGCTCTTGTATTATGATTCTGCCCTGCTGGCAGATAACCTCAGAAATTCATTTTTCTCCTGCTATACATTGTTAGACTTGTTGCTAAAAATCTCTAAATTGTCTACTGCTGGTTTATGTCCTTCAGTATAGTTGCACAGAAGTTTTTTGCAAGCAAATTAGCATCACTGGATTGAAAACATACTGCGATTGATATGTGCAAATGCTTTGCACGTGCTTAACTAGAAAACATTTTGCTTATTTTATCAATGCGTTTTTCTGTACTATTGCAATGAAGCAAACTTCCTGCTTTTAATTCTTAAATTATTATGTTTTCAGTGGCATCTGACAAAGTATTTCCCTTTTTGCTGTTTGCAAGCGATCTGCTTCTCCCAGGCAACAGAAAAAAAAGTATAGATTTGCACAGCAAGATTCTAGTAGACATCTGACTTACACTTATAGCTAATTTACTACATAATCTTCCCATTTGATCAAACTTGGCTGAATAATATAGTAAGATGCAAAATACAATATAAAAAGTTGTCAGTGCACTTCCTACTATTTCATGGTTCAGTCTTCAACTGAAGTAATAGCGCTGTTCTGAGTTAGGCACCTGATTCTTAGTGCACCAGGAACACCTTTTCCTTTCACAGGGGGAAGTTTTGATGCACCCAAGGTATTTATTATAAATGATAGAGTAATTTATACATCATTATAAATATATAAAGGCATTTAGCAAAGTCACCCAAGGTCATATTATCAAAATATGTCAAGGAGTTCTAATTGAGATTAGAAGAAGCCTCTGGAGATAATCTAATCATATTCTTGTCCATTTACCCCTGTTTAGAGTAGGGTTAACTACAGCAAGCTCATCAGGGTCATGTCCAGTTGGGTTTTGAGTATCTCCAAGGGTCAAGGCTCCACAACCTTTCTGGACAGCCTGTTTCAATATTTGACTGTCCTTATAGTGAAAAAACTTATTCTTACATTTAAATGGGACTTGCTGTAGTCCAGCTTGTGTGCACAGCCTTTTGTCACATCACTGGATTCCACTGAGTCTGGATCCATTTTCTTGCCTCCCTTACCCTGCTTCCACCCCCAGTCAGGTGTTTATAAACATTGGAAAGATTTCTTGCCTCTCTGTGCCCCTGCCAAGTCTTCTCTTCTCCAAGTTGAATGATCCCAGCTCTCAGTCTCTCCTCATATGAAATCCTTCAAGCCCTTTAATGACCTGTGCAAGGTTTAATTCTTGCCAGGATGAGAGAGCATGTGGCTGTTGCCCCTCCCCCACCCACGCCAGTCGGGCTGGAAGTCAAACACAGACCCCGGCCAAAATAACAAGAAATTTAATACAACAGAGTGATAGAACAATCTGAATAACAACAGTATCAATGGTAACAACAATAAACAGCAATAACAGTGAACAAGACAAAAGATATACAGAGAAATACTGCTAAATGATCAAGGAGCAAACCTGCCGCGTGTGTGGCAAAAACCAACGCCAGAAGCGAAAGGTGAAAAGGCTCTGCCCCTGGACCTGACGTCAGCATGGTATGGATAACCCGGCTGGAGATCCCTTCCCCCTCTCTCTCTGCTGGGGAAAACTTTACTCTGTTCTGGCTGAACCAGGACATAACCTTAATGGGCCTTCACTGGACTTGGTTCAGCAAGCCTGTGTGTGTCTTCTACTGGGGAGCCCAGCACTGGACACAGCACTCCGAGAATGCCCTCACCAGTGCTGAGCTGAGAAGAACAATCACCTCATTCAGCCTGCAGGCAATGGTTTTTCTAATGCAGCCCAAAAGTACACTGGGTGCCTTTGCTACAAGGGCACATTGCTGGCTCAGGTAGTTCCTGAAGGCTTCATCTGTAGCTGGTGTTCAGTTTGAACTACAAACATCAGAAGGACTGTGAGTTTTTCCAGGTAGAGACTAAGCAAATGCAGGAGAAGCCTGGTCTTTATAGCAATATTGAAGTATTGCACCAGAATTCTTTCACATTTTGATAACTGTCTTCAACAATAAATGCCTGAATCTCATTCTTTATGAAGCTGTTACAGTACAAACCAAGTAGACTTTAGAAATTGGGTTTTATGCCTCTTATGGCCGATATTCTTAAAATCTTAACTTAACCTTTAGAACTCATTATTAATGTTTTGTTTCCAGCTGTAAATTTTTCATCTACCTTACCTTCTTAGGGTGGAAAGTTTTAACTTGCCATTGTATCTTCCATGGAAATTCTAGCTCTGTTTGGTATTTCAGTATTGATGTTGCAGGATACTTAATTATGATGGGCACATAAAACAATTGACCTTATTCCATAGATTATATGATTATTATACAAGACCTGAGGCTAAATCAACTTGCTGTCATAACTGTTCTGAGGTGGCTAAATAGAAATACAGGAGAATTTCTCAGCTGAAGTGATTGAGACTGAATTGCAAAAATCAGTTTTCTGCTTTTACCAAGTGCTTGAAATGTTTTATTCGGTGCAAAACTCCTATCCATGTTAAAAGAATGAGCTTTAAATGAAAAGAAATATCTGAATTGCAGAAGAGCTTTTGGTATGATTCTTAATACTACATTTAAGCCTGTGTTATTAGATGCCAGTCAGCTGCACTAGTATACAATAGTATTTGCTGCACAGCATCCTGGATTTTAGGCTGGGTGTGAGGACAGCCTCAACTGTATGGAAGTTCTGTAAGAACTGATTAGTTTCCATAGGAGAAACTATTTCTGAAGTTATTATGAAGTATTTGACAGAAGATGTTGTTAAAGATCAGACAGAAGCAGTGTGGTGTACAAAGGCATTTTATCTTTGACTCAAGGCTTTCTGTACACAAGAGGTTTTACTTGCTTATCTAACAACTGATTTAGGAGTGTTTTCATATTAGAGTTTCTGATAGTCTGCAAAGTTAACATTATTGATGTCTGGCAGATGGAAGAAACCAAACTGTGATGTTCGATACTCTTGAGGACTGGCGTGATGAGTTGGAGCGGACCAAAGGAAATGTGAAATACAAAGCAGTGACTACCAATGAATGCTACAGAGTGTCTGAAAAGTAAGCTTGCCCTTGTTAATAGTGAACTTTGAATATACGTCTTACTAAGATTTGCAAAAATCAGTGCTACCTTTGAGCATTATACAGTTCTTTAGGGTTTTTTAGGATCTGGTTTCCATTTATGAGATGCTTTGATTTAGGACCTCAGGAGGTCATCTTACACAACTGCTGCTTAGACAGGGTTAACTTCAACATTAGGTCAGGCTACACAGGACCTTGGTCAGTCAATGTGCTGATGGAAGTTAAGTTGCAATGACTTTAGTGGAAGGTTAGAGAAATCTACCAGTTTAGCTACATAGCATCTATTGGTAAGCCCTTTAGTATGTATACAAGGCTTTGTGCTTGTTGTTTGATAATCAGATCCTGAAAGGTTTCACAGACCTTGGAAATAAACACCAATTTTCAAAGAAGTCAACTATTTATTCTGTAACTCTGTCTTGAGAAGCCCAAGCTGAGGCTAAGTACTTATCTTTGTTGCTTCTGTGGGCTTTGAACATAGCTTTGCCTTATACTGGAAATTCATGGTATATTAAATGACATTCTTGAATAGTGATGCAAACTGTTTACAAGGCATGGAAATGGAACTAGTTATCTAATACGACAAGGGTATCTTTTGAAACAACAAAGAGTGAAAGAACCAAGGTGATCTTAACAATCAGTTTTAGATGTTACAATAAATGCAGGACTTAATTGCAGCCTTGGAAAGGCAGAGGAATGTTGCAGTGAAACTAAAGAGCTGAAGATTGGAAGAAAATACCTTATCCAGCTAAAAATAAATGTAGGGTGTTGAGGACAATATAATTATCTAGTAGGAAAGATTGTTGCAGCAGTAAGAGTGAATATATAATTAGCGTGTGGGCTAGAACACTCACAGTCATTAAAAGGAGCTTGGAGGTTGTTCTTTGTTCATTTTTTAAGTGCAAGAAACTCTTTTCTTTATTATCTTAGGCTGCCTTTGTATTTTGTTGTTCCCATATGTGTTTCTGAAGAGAGTATCTTGAAGTATCAAGGCAGAGGCATTCCTGTAAGTATGTATGCATGTCTGAGGGTAAGAAATCTTACTGAGAAGACAAAATTTCAGCTATCATTTCAGATGTTACTGCATGTTATTTTCAGAACTTGTTTTTAACAGCTCACATCTTTAACTAGTCATCTGGAGAAGGGGAAACAGATGTTGGAAGGAGAAGTGCTCAAAGTATTCTGTATTCTCCTGAACAGTGTAAAGCGAAACATATATGTATGGTTCAGAGCCCCCTTTTACTTGTATCAGATGTCTAATATCCTATAGTTTACATATCCTACTAGTCTGTCTATTTATCAGCCTGTTTTTCATGAGACTGAGTACTGACTGGCATCTAGCTGGACCAGGATGTAGGGCTTGAAATGCTGTTTAGGTACTGAGGAGAAGACCATGCATGTAGAGGTATAGCTAGCTGAATACATCCAGTTACCTAGCTTGCATGCTGATAACTAGTATGGCTGTGATGATACAGCATTTTTATGAAGTAGCCCAACTGAAAAACTAGTTCTACCAGTCTTGACAGTAAATGAAGTTAATTACGCTGTTTTGTCCCCCATAACAAACTGGCTTTGGCTTGCTACCTTGTACCAGAGTTTAAGAACCACTTAAGAGGTTGCTGAATGGCCATCAAATTTGCTAAGAAAAAACATGTTCACTTCATGCTCTTAAATTAATCAGTCAATGGAGAAGATAGTGGTGTACTGTCCTGCCTAATTTGTTTTTTCAGAGAGTGAAGTTCAAAACAACTTGGTTTGGTTAATTTTTTCTCAGATACTCAACTAGACAAATTACAGTGGCTGTTACACAGAAACAGAAGTGATTTATTTTTAATTGCATCTTGCATTCATAGAATCACAGAGTGGTTTGGGTTGGAAGAGACTTTTTAAAGGTCATCTAGTCCAACTCCTCCTGCAGTGGGCAGGGACATCTTCAACAGAACCAAGTTGCTCAGACCCTCAAAGCTAACCTGACCTTAAATGTTTCCAGGTATGGGGCATCTACCACATATGTGGGCAGTGTTTCACCAACCTCATTGCAAAAAAACTTATTCTTTGTATCTAGTCTGAATCTACTCTCTTTTAGTTTAAAACCATTACCCTGTATCCTATTGCAACAGGGCCTTTCAAAAAGTCTGTCCCCAGCTTTCCTGTAGGCCCTCTTTAAGTATTGAAAGGCTGCAGTAAGGTCTTCCTGGAGCCTTTTCTTCATGCTGAATGTCCTGGTTCAGCTAGGATAGGGTTAAGTTTCCTCAGCAGTGGGGAGGGGTCTCTATACTATGCTGACTGGGAACAGCTTCCTTTGTGGCTTTTGTCCCTGAGACCACATGTGACAGTGCTGCTGTGTCTCTTGCGGTATATCTCTGTATATCTTTTGTCCTGTTTACTATTATTAGTGTTGTTGTTACTGCTATTGTTGTTCGGTTTATTATTTGTTACACTGTTGTATTAAATTTTTCCTCATCTCAACCCCAGGATTTGTATCTCACTCCCTGCCCTGTACAGTTCGAGGATGGGGGAGGGACAACGTGGAGTGGTCTCAGGTCCCGGCAGGGCTTAAACCACCACACTGAACAAGCCCAGCTCTCTCAGTCTGTCCTCACAGGAGAGGTGTTCTAGCCCCCAATCATTTTTGTGGCCTCCTCTGGACCTGCTCCAGCAGGTCCCTGTATTTCCAGTGCTGAGGGCTCCAAAGCTGGACACAGTGTTCCAGGTTGGGTCTCACGAGAGCAGAATAGAGGGGCAGAATCCCTTCCCTCAACCTGCTGCTCACACTTCTCTTGATGCAGCCCAGGATACAGTTGGCTTCTGGGCTGCAAGTGCACACTGTCAGCTCATGTCCAGCTTTTCATCCATCAGTACCCACAAGTCCTCCTTAGCGGGGCTGCTCTCCATCCCTTCATCTCCCAGCCTTTTTTGAAACTGGGGGTTGCCATAACTCATGTGCAGGACCTTGCGCTTGGCCTTGTCGAACTTCTTTGAGATTCACATGGGTCTACTTCTTGAGCTTGTCCAGGTCTTTCTGAATGGCATCCTGTCTGTCCCTCAAGTGTGTCAACTGCAGCACTCAGCTTGGTGTTGTCTGCGAATTAGCTGAGGGTGCACTCGATCCCACTGTTTGTCACTGATGAAGGTATTAAACAGTGCTGATCCCTGTATGCACCCCTGAGGGGCACCAGGGGTGCATACAGGTGTCACTGATCTCCACCTGGACATTGAGCTGTTCACCATTACCCTCTGGATGTGACCATCCAGAGAGTTCCCTCATCCACCAAGCAGTCCATCCATCAAATCCATATCTCTGCAATTTAGAAAGGATGCTGTGTGGGACTGTCAGAGGCCTTATAGAAGTCCAGATAGATGTCATCTGTAGCTCTTTCCTTGTCTGCTGTTTAGAGGCTTTGTAGAACTCTTCTAATTATTTCTAAATTCTTTTGGGGAATCTAGTGTTAAAATAGCTTGACCATATTGTCAGTTTGTGATGATAGTGAGAGGGCAATATAGTAATTTTATCCACCCTTGATGATTGTGAGGCTTCTCCATCCTTCTGAGGTGTACTTCTTGACTAGTATAAATTGGTAGCAGAATTTTAACTTCCTGAATTGACTTGTGTAATATTCCTGATGAAAATTATTCTGACTCCCTGTTTCAAAGCGACTTTAAAGATCAGCTTGAGAGCTTCAAGCAGTAGGTGTGAGTCAAGAATTTATATATAAAGTGAAATAAGAAGCATTAAGAAATTATTTGCTATAAGGAGTACCTGTAACTTTGCAATCAAATTTAGTTGTGGAGTTTTTGATAAATATCTTACATCATATGCCTAGGTGACCCTTTATGCGTAGCTCATGTGGAAAGGCATGACAGTGTATCTATTGTGAGTTATCTTAAGGGTGAACTATAAGAAAAACATTACTGTATCTGTGCAGAGAAACTGCTGGCTAACATATGTATGAGTTAGTTACAAGAGCTGTCTTGCTGTGGCACATCTTCCAACATAATTTGGCCATAGACATTTTGATCAATTTTTTTTACATGTGAGAGCAGTTGAGAAGGTAATCTTCTGATCCTGTATGACATTTTATGTTTTCCTGTGCCTGTATAAAGCTTAACTTGCAAATGATAAAATAGTGTACTGAGGCATGTAGTTTTGGTGCAGATGTAGAAGTTTGCTTCTGCTGATGGCTCATTGAATACACCAAAAATTCAATGAAGCACAGCATAGAGAAGTTTCTTGTAATCACTTAGTTAAGCAAATACTTTGTATGGGACAGTTTACCAATTTTTATCACCTGGTAAATGTCTTTCTGCAGATTTGGTGTTGGTCTTGCCATAACGGTGCTGCTCTTCTCAAAATGTCTGCATTTCCCAAAGAACAGGATGACAGCACTTCACAAACGCAAAAAGCCTTCTTGGATGGGTCAGTAATAGCTATTCTGTCCACAACACTTTGCTTGGTATGGACCTTGCTTCTCTTTTCCATATATGCTGTATCTTTAAGCTTTCACGCATCAGGAAACGAGTTCTAGATCTAAAAGTAGTTTTCTGTAGTGGAATGGGTTTAAGCCCTTGGCCTAACAGCACTGGTCAATTGTGCAGGACTGTAACATCACTGAAGGCTTATTTGCGGAAATACATGTGTATATATATCAGACAAATCTCTGTACAAACTGTGGTGTCTTATTAGCTAAAGCAGCATCAAAGCCTGTAGTCTTAAGTACAGTTAAAGTATTGTTAGCTGATGGGCTCAATTGTGTTTGCAAGTAAGAGAAATCTAGACTCCATCTCTACATGTGGATTTGCAAGCTGAGTTTTAAAACTGCTGTCTTCTGAGAACTACATTCATGTTCTTAAATAACTTTAAAGTGACCTAAAAATGACTGAGGCAGTCTAGCAGTTCACTACTACTTTCAGATGTGATGGCTGACAGTACTTTGTTTCAGCTGAGGTATTTCGGTTTGAACTGATTTAGTTCAGCAGTCTGAAAAATGCCAAAGTTAATGTAAGGGGAAGAGCACAGCTGCCTAGCTGAGAGTTACAGCAGGAACTTCTTGCTCCTTTTCTGGCTTTTTTTAACCTCTCTAGGAGAGAATTTCTCTCAGCAGCAAGCTATTAGATCAGGCTAATATGTACAGTTTGTACTGCTTTGCCACTAGCTCCTTTCTCCTCATAGGTGGAGAATGAGTTAATCACACAGAACTAACAGAAAATAGCTTGATTAGGCTCATAAAGCATCATTTGTTTATAAGACTATACTTGCATGGGAAAGGCTTTTGAGCCTTCCTACAGATTCTCTAATGTTTCTTGCCTGGAATGGGGAAGTTTACATGACTTATAACTCTTTTCAATACTGTTTCATAACATGAAAGTAAGTAAAAGTAGCAGTAAGCTGTAACAAGGTATCAACTGGTATTTTGATGCCTTGTCTGGAGCCATCTGAACTTGGAGCAGTATTGGTGGTTTTCTTTGCTATGGAGTAATTGTGGTTAACCACTAATATTCAAAAATATATCTACAAATTGTCCATTAGGCTCTGTTAACTTGCCATTGTAATAGTAGTCTGAACTCAAGCACACAGCAGATGTTTGTAACTCACAGCTTCTTTTATTGATAAAGCTGTTCAGAGGCAGATCTTCTAGCACAGATTGTTTACTTCAGTTTGGAAGAAGTACCATAATTGACAAATTATTGCTTTTCCTCAGTTCCCTTATCTGATGCATCTTTCAGTAGGTCTAATAACATGCATTTCTGATGCAGACACCTGTAGTTCTCACCTAAAGCAGGCCTCTCAGCTACAACATACAGGCAACAAAGTACTCTGTCCTGTTTGAGCAAGTGCCTGCAAGGCTTCCCTTGAAGTATGAGCTAGAGCAGCTTTTCCCAAATCATGACAATAAAAAGCCAGCCTGACAACAGAGGTATTTACTAAACTGATGTTCATCTGAGCTCTGGAGCATGAATGAGAGGGGGTGTTCGGGGTTCGAACCAAAGCTTTCTCTGGCCTAGTATTTTTTCCTCTCCTCCTAGGGAAAAATTTAGCAGATATGCAGGGAAGTACAAGGCAGGTATTTTGTCTTGTTTGACTTCAAATTGTTGTTTCTTTGTTAATCATGTGTTTGATTAGCTGACTTGGCAGCTAGATATCAGAATGTAATTTGATTTGTAAAAGTCAAGAGAAATTTTAAGTGTCTGCTGGGAGGTTTGGGTGTTTCTATCCATCTCTGCTTTCTGGATTCACCTCTAAATAGCCTGCTAATAAAGTAATTTTGGTGTGTCTAGTGAAGACAATACTAAAGAATCAGTAGTAAAAATCCAAGTAGTGCTTGTAATAGTCATAAATGCACAAATATGCACAAATACAATTTTATTGGTGTAATCATTAAGAGCAGCAAAACTTGTGTCATAAGCTTGTAGGCAAACTTCCAGCCAGTACAAAATGCATAGAGGCCATTAGCTTTCCAGGTTGTGTATCTTTTGGTATTACAGCTGTTGCCCAAACCATGCCTATTAACTTTGTCTGCAGTGATAATAGTTAGTGCATTATTTGACTTGTGAAACAGAATGCTTTAATCTCTTGATGATTTGATTTAGAATCTATAAGACCATTAGCAAACCTCCTTATGAACTCCTGAAGATGGATGACTTGTCAAGCAGCCTTCCATCTTTGCAAGATATCCAGACTGCATACACAAGATTTAAACAGCTGTTTTTGATAGGTAAGTCAAACTTTAAGGTAGTCTTTTTGTCTCTAAAGTGACTGAGATGCAAAGCATAACGATGCTGATTTATGTCTCATGAATACAGTCTTTGTCTTGATTGGTGTCTTGCTTTTGATGGTGGTTAAAAGCAGACTTTTAAATACATAACTGAAGACTGTGCTTATGAGTGGCATGTTCATGGAGGTTTGTAGTTCTTAGACTTACTACTTCTTGCTAAGCAGTCACAGTACCTGAAAATTACTTTTAAAAATAGCAACTATGGAGTTTAAATGTTAGTTGGAATACACTAGCTGGATTAGAATTTATGGGAAATATTTTTCAATCTTCTGTGGTCTGAAATTGAATATTAAGTGTTAACATTTTAAACCTTTGTGCTATGTCAAGAATTGAGTCTAAATGCTAGTTATTTTTTTTGCCCAAGCTTTTGTTACAACCTAGTCACATTTCAAAATATATGAAGTGTGAGCTTGCTTAAAATTCTGCCACTCTGGCTATAGGGATAAACATGACTACCATAAATAGTAAATCTACTTTGAGGGAGTAAAAATGGGAGCTATGTGAAAGTATAAGCTAGGCTTTCAGACTTTTTAGGACTAACTATTTTGCTGTCATGAAACTGTCATGAGGCCAGTACTGGGGCCTCACTTCTTGACATGGAAAAAGCTTCACACCACTTTGCATCTGTGCAGTGTGCCAGTGGGTCTTCTACAAGATAATGAGGGTAAATGTTACAAT
Organism: Athene cunicularia; assembly: GCF_003259725.1. Classification (NCBI taxonomy): domain Eukaryota; kingdom Metazoa; phylum Chordata; class Aves; order Strigiformes; family Strigidae; genus Athene; species Athene cunicularia. Next base: position 24,696,682 of record NW_020799142.1, read on the forward strand.
ACCTCTGTCTGGTGGCGTGCTGAATGCTGGGGCAGTTCACCTGTGGCTATTGATGTTGGACATAACTGACCTGATCATCACTGAGGAACTGTATATTTGCAGTGTAGCCTACAGACAGTAACCACATCCTATTGGTATTTAGCTTGTAAGGTGGTATTGATTGCAAATTAGTATGAAGGGTTTCTGGCAAATATGTAGTAAAGATCTCAGTGACACTCTGAAGAGAAGCCCAAGATACATGAGGTATTTGCTAGAGTTTCACATTGAGGATTTTGTCCTGAATACACAAACCCACAGTGAATCTTCAGAGCTAAAAACACCTACCTATATTTTAATATAGTTTCTGGTAACTCTTATAGGGAAAAGGCTAAAGCTTCAATTTAAGTCATTTAACACCTCTTGGGATATACTGCATATTTCAATGATGTAATTGTATCATCTTACATCACATGAAGCAGAAGGGAATAGGTTAAACCGGCACTCCAGTAAGAGTTTTTGTCTTGCAGCTTTTTAAAGAAGCTTCGTTAGTGGACTATAGCTCACTTGAATATAGCATTGTGCGTTAGCAGTGAGAAAATCATTCAGTTAACTTTTTGCAGAAGTACAAATTGTACAGAAATTGACTACCTTACTAGTATTTTTCAAAGTCTGAACACATTAGCCATTATTTTTGATCTATATATGCTAGTTAATTCAATTTAGGTAACTTGAGATGTTGGTTGACGAGAAGTTTGACATGAGCTGTCAGTGTGCATTTGCAGCCCAGAAAGCCAACCATATTGTAGGCTGCATCAAGAGAAGCATGACCAGCAGGTCAAGGGAGGGGATTCTCCCCTTCTGCTCCACTTTTGTGAGACCCCACCTGGAGTTCTGTGTTCAGTGCTGGGGCCCCCAGTGTAAGAAGAACATGGACCTGCTCCAGTGGATCCAGAAGAGGCCACAAAGATGACCAGGGGGCTGGAGCACCTCCCCTGTGAGGACAGGCTGAGAGAGTTGAGGTTGTTCAGCCTGGAGAAAAGAAGGTTCTGGGGAGACCTTATAGCGGCCTTCCAGTACTTAAAGGGGCTACAGGAAAGATGGGGAGGGACCCTTTATTGGGGACTGTGGTTATAGGATGAGGGACAATGGTTTTAAACTGAAAGAGGATAGATTTAAATTAGATATTATGAAGAAATCCTTTACTGTGAGGGTGGTGAGGCCCTGGCACAGGTTTCCCAGAGAAGCTGTGGCTGCCCCCTCCCTGGCAGTGTTCAAGGCCAGGCTGGACGGGGCTTTGAGCAACCTGGTGTAGTGGAAGGTGTCCCTGCCCATGGCAGGGGGGTTGGAACTAGGTGATCTTTAAGGTCCCTTACAACCCAAACCATTCTATAATTTTTATGAACTTCCAGTGTAACTTAAATTTGCTGAACACATGCCCAAACTTAAGTTTCAGGTTGTTTTTTTTTTTTTAAAAAAAGCCCTATTAAGCAAAACAGGAACCATAGTAGTAGGTAACTGCTTGAAAGAGGATTGTGATGGGAACAGCTTAGGTCCTCTGAAATTGTTTGTCTTATTTGAAATGTTGCAAAAACATGCTGGTTTTGCTACATTGCTCACAAGCCTCATTATATGCCATTTGCCCACATAAGATTTTTAACTTTTTGGTTTTGAAGTGCTAGTGGAGTATTTCTTCATTGCCCTAAGACAAGGGCAAGGAGACAGGGAGGAAGGGAAAGCTTGCGCTCTATTGCGCTGTTATTAAGCAGAATTGCATCAGGAGTAAAAGGAGTAAAACAAGCTGCAAGTGTTTTGTTCAGTCTTTAAAAAGTTCCTGTTTTGTCTTAGAGATTACTTTGGCTGGTGGAGAACTGCCATAGCAAGTAACTGTTTGTAGAAACCTGCATATAAGTGGTTGAGTCTAATTTGGGTTGAGAACGATTGAACAAAACAAACAGCCAGCCACACTTTAGCTACTCAGCTTCCTGGAGTAAAACTCTTCTATACTGTCCATAATGTAAGAGAACTAAAGAAAACTTCAGACTGTAAATGTTACTGCTATAGATGAAAGCCTGTTATTTCTACAGGAAAAAAGACAAAAATCTCTTTTTCTTGTTGTCATGGGTTTTGGGTGGGTTTGAAAGACTAGAAATTGGTACTATAATGTTGCCTTGATTCAGAATGGACAGAAGTTTTTCCAGTAGCACTGGCAGACTAAATGAAATATGAGATTTGAGTGTAAGGGAATATTCTAGAACTTGAATGGAGGGAAGTAAAGGGTATCTTAAAGTACTGTAAGGTATGTACTTTAAAGGCTATCATACTTAAAGGTTGGAAGTTAATTTGAAGATATTAATCAGAAGATTGGAGAAAACTACATCTGATGTGAATAGAACTGACTAGGGAGCTTTGAAGGTGTCTTCTAATGCTTTTGAGAAGAACTCGTTTCTATGGCCAGGGTGAAATAAATCAGGGAAAGAAAGATACTTTATTAAAATGCTTAATGAACAGAATGAGGGGCATAAGCAGGCATGGAGACAGAACAACTACAGGAACAAAGTAGATATGTCCGTGCACTTGAGGATCATAGATGCAAGAAGACAAGACAGAAGTGAGTATGTGTTCAGATTAAACATTGGAAGCATATGGAGAGACCTTGGGAGGTGAAAATAACTTACACAGAAACATGCAGAACTGACGCTATTCAGGTGGAGGGTAGGGAAGGAGCTAAGTGTGATGTATCTCAGTTGTTTCTCAGTAGTAGAACTGTTGTAGACCTTGGGCTTCAAGGTTTGTGTCTTATGCAGGAAAGGTAATCTATTCTGGTTTTAATTGACTGTATCAGGTGGTGAGAGCTCTCTAGTTTCTGAATGTTGGCTTTGATAAAAATAAAAGCAAGAGATTTAGGTTGCATTTTAAAAGCTACAAAAATCCTAGTGGAATTCATAAGAGTTTAGTGACTCTGTGGTGTTGTACTTGGCTTCACAGTTTCTTAGCTATTCCCTTTTCATTGTGTTTTCATTGCCACTGAAGAGGCATTCAAACTTTAAAACCTTTTCAGGTAGTCTAACATTCCATAGATTTGTTTAACCTCCTAAAATGCGTTTGTGTTTGGCTCTAATGGTAATAACTTTCAAAATCCAGCCTCCTTATATTAAGCTTTATGTAGATCATACTTCATAGTCAAGGTAATGAATTTGGAAGAACCATTGCCTCTGATTAAACTTCTTTTCCTTTCCCATTTAAATCAACAGATTTATTTACTTGGTTTGGTTGCTGTGAACCTACAGCATACTTCTAAAAGCCTGTGGTGTTAAACTTAAGCTTTACTGGTGTTTGTAGGACTACTTCACTTCCTCATTTAGTTATAGGATGTTGACTTTAACAGTGAATAGAATTTACTGACTCCTTAGTATTGGTTGTTTTATAACAGTTTGTAACTGAGGAGTAATAAAATGGATGGCTGTTAATTAGCACTACGTATATGTGAACAAACAAATTTTTGGTTTTGTTTTTCTGCAGATAACAGTACAGACTTCTGGGCAACTGATGTGAAATGGTTTTCATTACTGGAGAGCACAAACTGGCTAGAGATCATCAGGTTTGCTATATCTGTAACTTTCTGGGCTTCAAATTGTGTTCAGTGCCTTTGTAGTGGGTTTTCTAGCTAATTTCTTGAAATATGATGACATTCTTCACCTCCAGTAGGAAAGAAAATTAAGACAGACTTATAGTCCCATTTATCTGTCTTATTTCTACAACTTGAGACAGTGTTTTTACAGTGCAGGCTTGTGTTAAGCCTCCCACAGTAAAGGATGTGAGAAGTAGCAGATAGTTCTAATTACAACTCTTCCAGCAAACCTATTAAAACTATAGATCCAGTAATGTCTTTGCTGCATTTAGTTGACTTCTTTCCAAACTGAAGAATCCTATTTGCTTCTTGCATGAAACCCATTCTGTGTCTCTGACTAGCTTTGCCGTTCTTCTCTACTCTCTACTTCTGTAATATCCTTTAGGACAGAATGAACTGCGGTATTCAAGATGTTAGCCCACCAAAGACTTATAAAATGACAGTTGTTATCAGTTTTGTCCCCTTCCTCTCCTGATTGTTCTTTTTTCTTCTCTCACAGTGAGTAAGTGTTGGAATGGTGTTGGCTAACTTAAGGCTTAAGTGGAATGTTGAGGGGTTTTACTTGGTTTTGGTGTTAATTTGTGCTAGCTCTGTTGTCTGCCAGTTTATTCTGTGATCAGTGTGTTACTATGAAGTTCTTCTGCATTCAGCTTCTGTTCTTTCTAGTGTTAATAAATATTGATAGCTATTCATTTCTTAATCCAGAATTTAAATGTGTTGAATGAGAGGTTCTACTGAAGATCATATGTTGAGGAATGCATTGACATAACCAAGATCACAAGTAGTTTAAAGTTAATACCAGTCCAAGTTCCTATCCTTATGTTGTTTTGAGACTGGTTGTTTCCATATTTGGATCCGGTTGCTTCCTGGATCAGCCTGTTCTTGGCTCGTGCAGTCAATAGGAATGTCTTTTTTTCAGCTATTCTAGATGCTAGAACAAAGAATCTGACAACTCCACACTTAGAAAATAAACTGTCAGCTTCTATTAGTGACATAAGCAGTTGCAAGAATCCTAATTTGTGTGCATGCTTTTGCTGAAAATAACCAACTTTATAAAAAGTTAGGTCTAGAAACCAACAATGTTACATCTGGTTTTATGTTTAATTCCATTCAGTCTCCCCGTGCAATAACAATCTCTGAATATATTGTGTCTGCATGTTTACAGGAGCAGATTGCTGATCCTTCCCTCTGACTCTTAAAACCAGATTATGTGAGAAATGTAGTATGTAGTAGATTAGAACATAAGTGTAGTGATGTTAACTCTTTCTAGGATAAAGATCTGGCTTTTAGCAGTTGTAATACTTTAGTGTGTGGGTGTGATGACTGCTGTTGATACAGAATGAAATACTCTATTACAAATGCATGAAGATAACAACTGGAAATTCATGACCAATGGCCAAATAAAGATAGCTCTTGAAAGTTTGTTCTTGAGGCTAAACAGTTTTTCGTTTACACAAGTTGAGCATAGCTTTCATTGTTTTAAAGGATTAGTCAGGTTTTGGTAGTATAGCATTCTGACCCCTTCTAGGGGAAACTAATGTAAGAAATTTATGAGTAAAAGTGCTATGGAAATGTTCAGTTATCTTTTCCTGTACCACAACAGGCGAGTCTTGAAGAAAGCAATAGAAGTTGCTGAGTGTCTTGAAAGACAGCATACAAATGTTCTCCTTATAGGTAAGAATTAAATGAGATTGTCCTGTACATTTTTAATTATGGTAGAGGCTGGTAAAATTGAGAGAGTACTCAAAATACCAGACAACTAAATCTTTTGCACTCCTGGAAATTCTTCCTGTACTTAAAAAAACATGGTAATCATAGTTCCAGGCTAAGAAAAATGTTGTGAATGAGAGAGCTGCTGATAAATTGGCAGGAGAGTCATGCTACCTCTTGCGTATGCATTCCTGTTTCCTAACTTACTTTATTAAAGGTCTCCTAGTCCATTTGCTGTACTTTAAGGGGGTGGGGGGCACACCTACACAAAGAACATGGAGCATGAAAATTTTTTTTTCTGTGTTCTAGATACACACTGAATACTATGTAGACCATTTATTAAAAATTCATGAAAGAATATGCTTATTGTACACATCTTGAGCAGTGTTTTCCTAGATTGAGTAAAGTAATCACATGAAAAACCAAACTCAATGTTAACCATTAAGCTATTTTGGATTAGTAATTCAGTTGGGTTTTTTCCACACACTGCCATTTGAGGAACATGTCACAGGGAAGAGATCTTTCTAGAAGGCACCTGAAAGGTGAAGAATGCATGTTGCATGAGGAGGCAATTCCACACCTTGTGACAAGACGGATGCAGGATAGGAGAGGGCAAGGACAAATAGCTGGCCCGGTAGCATAGGGCAGGAGGGGCAGTATATGCACTGTGGAGACTGAAGGGCATAGCCTTCAGAGTTACAGTAGTAAAAGCTTGGGTTTTGCAGGTTTTATTGTCAAAGTATTATTCTCGTATAAGTGTACAAGAAACATGACATTTTTACAAAGGGAGGTATTAGAAACATGGATTAACTTCCCTCTGATGGTGTAACACCTTGCTTCCCTGATCTTGAAATACAATTTTGTTTATGTGAAGCTAGCTGTACTTTGCTTTCTTTCTCAAAGTTTTAGGAATGGCTTAGTAGACAATGTAGTTTCTGTTCTTTTCTGTAGAAGAGAGTGCTACTGATCTGTGCTGTGTAATCTCTAGTCTGGTTCAAGTGATGATGGATTCATACAGCAGAACAAAGTCAGGATTTCAGAGCCTTATTCAGAAGGAGTGGGTAATTGGAGGACATGGCTTTTTGGATCGTTGTAACCACTTACATAAAAGTGACAAAGAGGAGGTATGATTTTTAAATTACTGTTCTTACTATTTAAAAGTTTACTTGGCATAAGGATTTACATGTTGGTCAGAAGTTCCAATTACTTTGATCTTTAATTTTATGTTTTGGTTTATGAGTTGGCTTTGTACAGTGTCACTATTTTTGTTGTTTAGAGTTCAGCAAAGTCATTGTAATAACTAAAGAGAACGAATGTAAAATTTCCTGTTCAATCTTGGAGTCTTATGAAGACATTATCTCCTGTCCTTTTAAACTTTGTTAAATGGTAGTAATGTCTGTAGAAATAGCTCAAGTGAATTGCCTATTCCTGTCACATCTAGAGTTTAACTTTATACTGTCTTGCTAGATGCTGCAGTCTCACCTCTCCATTTTTGTTTATATTTTAGGAATAGATCAAATTGCAATATAGAATGGAAATAGTAAGTGTAAACTGACTAGTTCTGATCAGGAATTTCTATAAACTCATTTTGCCAGCTTTAAAAAGCAGCATAGGAGCAACTTTCATCGCAAATTCAGAAAGTATTTCTCTTCTGTCAACAATTGGCCAGGGGTAGCTGAGACGATACTTCTGCAGAGTTCAGCCAAAGTTATATGCAGCAGTTCTGTAGTTAACCAGACAGTTTTCCTTAAGACTTATATTTGGAGACCTAAATACTATAAAATAAATAGTTTTCATGGTGGAACACTTTTTTTTCTGAAACTGATGAAGTATTTTCTTTACTTAGGCTCCTGTTTTTCTGCTCCTGCTAAATTGTGTTTGGCAGTTGGTACAACAGTATCCTCCAGCATTTGAGTTCACAGAAACTTACTTAACTGTCTTGTCAGACAGCCTCTATGTGCCTATTTTTAGTACTTTCTTCTTCAATTCGCAACATCAAAAAGACACTAATACGGTAAGGGTTTGTTGTTTTGTGGATGCAGTGTGTTGGAGAACAGGTTTGACCAACAAACAAGGAACACTCAAATTCCCCAGCAGCATGTTTGTCCATTCTTATTTGAAGGGTGATGCCTTGAAGGGTGAATGAGTGCAACTTTGGGTATAAGGAGTCAAGTTCAAAACTCAGGAGTTTATGATGATGAAAGGAATATCACTTAGGAATATGTTTTACTTCTAATGTGTGGCTACAGATCCATGTTTATTGCTCTTCAGTGAAAATGGAGCTCCTTAATCTAAGAGGAGTATCTTGCTGTCCTGCAGAATAAGTTGTCTACAGAAGTCTTTTATAGCATTTTCTCTGTATCCCAAAATCAACATTTTCTGAATGTTGATTTACATCATGCTTTTCTCCAGTCTAAGAAGCTGGAAGCAATGGGAGTATCCTCTGCAAGGCTGCACAGAGACTGAAAAAAACAAAAGTGAAGATCAGAGTCTTGCATATAAACAAAACATTGATGATAAAATTTCAGGTAGTAGCACTGCATAACCGCAGTTAACTTTTGAAGTTTGAAGAGGTTTAATCCACAGTTGCAACATGCCCCATGTGTTTGAAGAATTCAAGTGCCTGCCTCCTGCACAATTTTCAAAACTTTTTGTTTTTCCTTAGATTATTTAATCTGATTTTCAACAGTGAAAGGCATTCTTGGTAGTGTCTAATTCTGCTGTTGAAATGGAATGCTGTCTGAAGGTAGAGATTAATGCACAATAGCCTTTGTGTCTGTACTTACTTGCATCTAATAATGTTGTTCAGCTACTGAGTACATAGAAGTCATGAGTGTTGGTGCAACTCTGTGGTGTCTTCTGTGAAAAGCCAGTTTCTTAATTTCACCTTGACTTGGTAGAATTCCTTTCTAGCAGTATTAATTATGACCGGTTTGTTTTGGCAGAGTGGTGAAACCCTCAATACACAAAGTGGTCCTTTCAGATTTCTCACTGTGTGGGACTGGTCTGTGCAGTTTGACCCCAAGGCCCAGGCTTTCCTGAACAACCCTCTTTATGCGGAGAAGCCAAAACCAGATAAAAGTCAACGGAAAACTGCACGATTCAAAGTAAGATATGTGCTGTTTTAACTATTTTTTTTCAAAATGATAAAGTATGAGTTGTGAAAAATATTTTTAAATATAGTTACAGTGGAAGTATTGGTGCAAATGTTTTTTTAATTGACAAAATACATCTGTGCCTCATACTCACCTGGATCTTAATGTGATTTTCACCAACCTCAGTTATAAATCACTGTAAAACAGTTACTGTGCATAGCTGTGAACTTAGGGGGCTTTTCTTCATATTTTTGTGCAAGTGTGGTGATAACTCAGGGGACTCTACATCCAGGTGAGTTGCACTGACACGTTTGAAATGAGTTTATTTTGTTGTTCTATGGAATACCTAACTGAAATAGATAGCAGGTTTAAAATTGCCTCCCTAACTAATTGGAGTGTGTGGATGCCCTTGAAGGGGGAGGGGAACTGAAAACAACAAAAAATGTCTAGGGTAGGGAAAATTATGGGTGGACCGACCACCTTCTTACTGGAAATTAGCATAAATTCAGTAAGAAAAGTTTGTTTGGAGTAGCCTCTTTTGATTGTAATATCCCTGTTGGTTAAATTGTTCTGTAAAAGCATTCTCAAGTGAGATGCTGTCAGTATAATCTACAGCATTAATTAGGGAACTCTTATGCAGTGGGATGCAGTGAGGAGCCACTGGATAAAAACTTCTAAATCGAGTGCTTTTTTATTTGGGTGGCTAGCTTAAACTAAACGTGGAAGTCTGTAATACTTGAATGTATGGGAAGAACTCTCCTTTTTCAAAGAAAAATTCAGTGTTACTTCATTGCTATAGTTACAGTGCAGGGAAGGTATCTGGGAATACTAAGCATGCTGTGTGAAGTATTTGGTGTATTAGCCTTCGAGCAGTAACAGTTTTGGACTGTACAGCAAAGCAGTGGCTGTCTTTGCTTGTAAATATTTTCTGAATACAAGTTCTGTTTTTATTCCTCTTAAGATGCCTTCTAAAGTCCACCAATATTTATCTTGTGTTTTTTTTTTCTCCTAAAGCATCAACGGCAACTGTCTTTGCCATTGACACCAACAAAATCTTCCACTAAGAGAGGATTTTTCAGGGAGGAAACAGATCATTTAATTAAAAACATTCTGGGTAAAAGAATTGGCAAGTTCATAAACTCTTCAGATGAACCTTCTAATAGTTTCAGGGAATTTTATGATAGTTGGCATAGTAAACCTGTTGACTATCACGGTCTTCTGTTACCTCGCATCGATGGCCCTGAAATCAAAGTCTGGGCACAACGGTATTTGCGATGGATTCCTGAAGCTCAGCTTCATGGTGGTGGTACAATAGCTACAGCTGCCAAGATTTTGGACCTGATGGAGGAAGTGCAAAGCTTGCAGGTGAAAATGGATGAAGAACATAGTCAAGCTGTTTCTGGAGATGTACGTTCTGTTCCTCTGTTGAGAAATTCTGCCCGTTTGTCATCCTTGTTTCCATTTGCATTACTTCAGAGACAGTCTATCAAACCAGCTTTACCTACTAGCACCTGGAAAGACTTGGAAGATGAAGATGACTTGGTCAAAAGGGATGACGAATTTGTTGATCTAAGTGGTGGTATGTCATGAAGTGTATATAAATGAAAGTATGAATTGTATGTGGCTAAGCTCTGAGTTTAAAATGTTGTACTGTATTCTCATATAAGGAACTCAAGCATCTGCAGCCTGTTTAATGGGTTTGTTGGGTTAAAAAAACCACCTTGGTTGGAAAGAACTAGTTGTCATGATTAACTGAGCATATTTTGAACCTCCATTTCACTCTAACAATATTTATTGCAGAAACACATTTTTTTAGCATAGGGGTAATAAAAACAGAAGTCTAGGCTGGCGTAGCTACATGGCCACTTTGTTTAAAAAAGAAACAACAAAAAAACTATTTTCTGATGTAAAGGTGGAATACAAATATGTACAGCCGCAGCCACTATTTTAATGTAAATCCTCTTCCCCCTCTGCTAAGAGCACTAGGATTGGAAGTACTGTGACTAAGAATGTAGTATTTCCTCCTCATGTGAAATAAACAGGGAAAGGTGCAACTAAGTGTGCATTTACAAATAAGCTTTTTACATCTGAGGAATAAACTTGTCACCAGGGGTTTTCTGTCTACTGTGGCATCAACCAAAGTCATTGTGCTTGTCAGCTTCATCTTTTCTGACAGTGTTCATCTTTGGCTTGCAGCACTTCACCTTGTGTGGTATTATAATAGCAGCTTGACTGCTCTAAGCCTGTGCATGCGCTTAGCTTAAGGATCAGATGCAAGAGCTTAAGTACACATTTCAAGTCCTGCTGTGTGGCTGCTGTGCTGTATTCTCTTGCTGCCTTGGAATATGAAGTCCCAAATGTTTGCTGTTAATTGTGAGAAATAGCCTGACTGAGATTCTGATTTGCCAAGAGTATTTTTTCTCATTTTAATAGTGAGACTTTAATTTTTAACTTCCCCATTTATGCCAGTTGCCTTTGAGGCTTTCTGTAGCTTTGCACTGAGACCCTCCACACAGAAGGGAAGACTCTCTGTAATCCTGCAGTGAAGCTGGATTTGCAGTCTGTTGCCACTTGTCGTGAGTTGGTACAGCTTATGAATGTGGCGTTCATACCATATGAACACTTGCATCCTGTTGCTGGATGTTATAACAGTACCTCAGTGAAAAAAGCCATAAAGAAATGCCTGTTGACTTTGATCTACTGTGTGTATGTTTATATATAAAGTATTTTTACTGCAAATAATCTTCCTTTGTAAAGCTGAATATTATTTGACTGTCAAGTCTATTTTGAACCCTTAAATTCTAGAATATCATAATGGATGCAGGTCATAAGATCAGTTACACTGAGGGTAGACAGTGACTGTTTTCTCTGTTGTCCTACCAATTTAGAAATCCATGCTGTACAACTTAGCTGGTGGAGAAACTGTTGCTTAAATTGATCCCCTCAGTGTAATCGGGGATATAAACAGCGTTGCAGATTAATCACACTGAGTTGTATTAATATGTATAGCAAAAATTTATCAGCAGCACTCTAAAAATGTTAAAATAAGTGTATTAATGGGGAAGGGGGAGAACTTAATGAAACTATGCCAAAATGAAGCTTCCCAACTCTTGATTGCCTTAAGTCTTAGTAGTGCAAGGACAATACTTGAGTTTGTAGCATTTTCTTTAAAAATACACTAGTACTTATGCTTTATTCTGTGACACATATAATCTTACAGTTAGCCCTTGTTGGAATGGGCTGTCCAGCACGTGTCCTTCAGACTTTAGTTCAAGTGACTCATGTATGCAATAATACTTTGCATGTTGAATGACAAATGCATTTTTATGGTGAAAAAATACCCATCATTCTAAGGTCACTTGTGTTCAAGGGGTTTTTTTAAACACTGCCATTAGAGAAAAAATTAAATGGATTTTTCTATACTTTTGATCAATCTGTTGTAATGTTTCAGTCATGAAGATTACATATTTATGTTAAAGAACAGATGTTGGATGTCTTATGTGTACATAAGTTATCAGAAGTTTATATAGAAGAGAAACATGTATGTGGAATTGAACATGGGGATACTTCTAATGTAGAATAAATACCATTGTTACTAGTTTTCTGATCTGTGGGATTGGAAATGTACTTAATATTTTTATTCCAGGCTTCTGTTTATACCTCCCAAGTTTTTACACTGAATGCAAGCTAGAAGCTTTACAGTTTGGTGGGGTTTTCTTTAATACTGTCTTTTCTCTCTACTGGGCTGTTTGGAGAGTGTCAATAAAATATACTTTGACATATTTGTCCTGAAATGAGAATGTATGTTAATGTCATATTTTGCAAATGATGCTTTAAATCACACTTCACAGTCTGCAGTGACAAGACTTTTCTAGCTATATGCTGGGTTTGTACAGACTGTTGCAGGGAGGAAGCTGTGCAGTTTTGACCTGTTTGTACTTCTTGGAGAGATGCTGTCAGCTCAGGAAACAGGAAAGTTCAGTGCAGTAGTAGTAGGATGACTATGGAAAGCTAATAAGGTGGTCTAGAAACTGTCTGCTGAATGGCAGTGTAGTTTTATTAAAGTTTATTTTAGTCTTAGCAGTGTACTTGTCTTCCCTCATTTCAAGCAGGAACATTGTTCTTACAAAGTTGAACTAAGCAATTTCTTGAAATTGCTACAGCGGGGTAATTCTCAAACCAAATGTGTGTTGAGCATGGCTTGGGAGATGGTCACAGTAAGCCACAGAGTACAAATTTTAAACTTTTTTCAAATACTACAAATTACTGCTTCTGTACAAAACCAGCACTAGCACAAATCACACATTCAAAAATCATGCCATCTTCAGTGTTCCAAGACTGACAGATTTGTTCTTGAAGTCTCATAGAGCAATAGTGTATGCAGTGGCTGTGAAGTGCCGGGTCATGTTGTAATACAAGGTGGTGCCTCTGCCTCACCCACATCTTCTAAAGATCAGTGAGTGTACTTTGACCACTTGACGTTGATTTAAGACTGTGTTCACTAGTGAAAAAGTTCAGCTATTGGTCTATACCTTATTGGAATGCAAACATACTTTATAAAGGTATGTACAGCCAACTTGGCCTCCACTTAGAGCTTCTTCCATTAATGCTCAAAGCATGGAAGGTTAACTTCTTCAGGAGGTAGTAGAATTTTTTCTGCTGAGGATGTCTTACAATGGATTAGTTTAGTCACACCAGAGGATACCTTCATCCTGATCTTTAGCTGGAAACATCATGTGCAGTATTTACTGCCTGGTACTCTCTTGAAAAGAGCTAGGTTTTGCATAAAACACTATTTAGAAACTGTTGGATGGACTTAATTTTCTGGGACAGGGAGGAGATAGGTTAGTGAACCTGAGTCTAGAAAAAAACATTCTATAAACAGAACTATATATGTTCTTTCAGGGTGAATTTAGTGCTTGGGAGGTGGGAGGGGCAAACCCCTTCTCATGGTCTCAGGTCCTTTATCTTGTCATAGATCAACTTTTCTATAAATTAAATGCTTTTTGCCAGCATTTGCAGGAGGTCAGAACTCTTTCCTGGTGGGATAGAATTACCTTGGACAGAAGTGGACACAGAAGGTGAGGCTAGCTGACATCTGAGCAGGAGAAAATTTTGTGAGGAGAGCACCTCCATGTTGAATACAAAGGGAGTAGAAATAAGGTTGTTTGAGCTGTGTTAGAAGAACACAGCAGAGACTGGAAACAGTTCTCATTCCTGGAGATGCTTGCTTGGGATATAAGTTTCACTTTAAAGAGTATTAGCTTTAAACTAGTTATGAAGGCTGAGAAGAAGTGTAATAGAGGACTGCTAACGTTTTTGCAAGTATTTGTATGGGCAGGGGATTCTTGATGCTGTCACATTTTGGACTACTGTGAAGCCTTGTCTTTATGTGGAAACCATATGGAACAGTTAACACTTGCTTGATTGCAGCGTATTATTCCACTTCCAGTGAGCATTTGGTTTCTCAGATTTTTTTTAATTTCAGCAATCCAGTAAGGTGAAATAGGTACTTCCCTTAATGTTATGCCTGGATGCTTAAAGTAGGCAGATACCATCTACCTAGGAAGTGTGTTTGTTAATTTATTTTGTGAACAGCAGAACTATGAAGACTGATTTCCCATGGCATTGGCTTGTCTGGCCATATCACAGTTCCCTCAACTTTATCCTTCTGTTATGTCCTACCCTTGCTCATACCACAGCATCTTCTCTCCATCCATCTCCTCTCTGTTCTGAAGTCATGTGCTGTGTTAGCAGCTATGTTTGTCATTGCTACTAACTTGCTGGATTCAGTATCTCAGTTCCTGGGGAACCAAGTAAATGGACATGACCTGAGGTGGCCAGGCCATATAGTCTCCAGACTGCCTCTTGGAATCTAGTAACTTCTGAAATCTCTGTCTGTTGATATGATTAAATTATCTAGGGGTTTCCAAAGCTTTGGTGTGGGTGGGGAGGGAACTGATGATCTGCCTTGTGTTGTTCCTGAGAAAGTCAGGGTGGGAGAATTAACCCAAACCCCCCATACCTGTAGCTGAGGCATGATTCAAATCTGCAGTTTTCAAGCAGTGCTACTCCCAAATATGAAAATCTGCTCATTTACAGTCAGATCATGTATCCCAGTTTTATCTTCATGCAACATTTTTTTTTTCTTTATTTTGGACAATGTTTAGTTTTGTGTTCTGAAGTAAGCTTTTCTTATACTATAGGAGCCAAAATTCGGGCTAGGAAACCATTGAGTTTCCTGGAAATCAACTGACATTTGGTATGACTTATGAAAGGTCACATTGTTATTTTTATTCCCATCTGAAGAAAATTTCCAATTAAGAACAACTAACACAGCTAGACTTAATGTACAGTTTTGATAATTAATGGTGTAAATCAAGTATTTTATAAATACTAGTAACCTTCTATATGCTAGAGCTTTGTGGGCTCACTAGCTAGCTGAGTTTGCAGATAGTGTTTCACTTCCTTTTGGGTTTCTACAGGCATTGATTTAAAATATGTTTATGCATGAATGTGATGACAAAAGCAAATTTTATGCAAGTAGTGAAGTGCTCATTGCTTCATGTTTTGGTGATGATGCAAGAAGATATTTCAACTTTCACTATGACCCCAATTCAGAAATCAAAACAGGATGCTCCTTACCAAGGTCCTTGCATTCCCTACATAGATGAACCCAGTTTGTAGCAAACAAATACCTTCCTGCATTTTCCAGTTTCCCATCCCTGACTTTCCACTGTGGGTTTACTCTTAAAAATAAATAAATAAATAAATAAATTCTTTCCTGACATGTTTTTTTTAGTGGCTGTTTGTTTAAGTTTGAAAAAACTGAGTTTATACCTGCCATCTGTACTTTTTTCCTGATGCATCTTCCTGAGGTGGTGGGAATGTCTGAAAGCCAGATAAGTACTACAGATGACTTAACCAGTCTTTTCAAAGTACAAGGTCACTCTCTTAGCTGCCAGTATGGAGCACGGCAACTCTGGAATTTGTCCTGTAATCTTCATAATATTAATAAAAATAATTTTTTAGAATAAGTAAAATCCTCTTGCACAGCATTTTTCACAAAAACTGCACCAAAGAAAAGGCAGGGTGATAATCCCAAACTGTTTTCTAATTGCAGTCTATCTCCTGTAGCTTTCAGTACTTTGCTGTACTGACGCCTGCAGTGGAGAGTCATGAGTGACCTAAGAGCGATGGTCTGTTCTCCCAGCAGGGTATGGGTTTGGGTTACACCTGATGTGGGGCAACCACAGATGGCTGCCAAAGGGGGTCCTGCTGCGCGTTGCCCAGTGGTGCACTCCCACCACCTTTGCTGTTAGTCTCATGTAAGCTGCCAGCTGATTTTTTGAAAATACGTGGTTTGCTTTTGTGGATCAATTTTCTATCAATTCAGCTTGTTGATCCAAATCACCCCATGGGAGTGCAAGTGGAAATAACAGCAGCAAGTTGTTTGAGGATGCCCTTTTCAATAGGCAACCCCCAGTTATGCAGACAAGATGAAAGATAGAACCACAAGTGCAGTGAAATTAACTCTTGAGCTGCCATGTTGTTGAAAGAGTGAAATCCTGGGAATCACATCTAATGTGTGGCTAGCTGAAACGTTGTAAATAACATGCACAGCTGACTCCAGCTATTTAACACTTCTGAGGAGAAAAAAAAAAAAAAAAAGAAAAACCCAAACCTGCTTTGGTTTGATGTTGCCTGTAGAAGCCTTACAGTGTGATTTAAAGTATAGTTTCATTGGATCTGACCTGTTTGCTGCAGTAAGAAGGTAAGGTAAACAAAAACAGATAACTCCATGGCCTTCAAACACATTTTGATGCTCTTCAGGCCTGTAGTTCCTTAAACTGTGCTTTGTTTTGGACTGGCAGAGTTTTTAAATACCGTCATGTGCCTGGGCTGTGATTAAGCAGTGATTGAGTGCGGCTGTTGAAAAGCAAAAATCATGTTCTGACTTGTAATCTGGAAATAACCATTGCTTGGAAAGGGATTTTGGATTCCTGATGCATTTCTGCTTTTCTCCTCTGAGCTTCAGCCATGCATAGTTAAGCTGATTGGCTATACACCCCCCCACCCCCTTTTTAGCATATTTTACTTACTTACTTCTCATTTTTATTTAGATTTAATGCAGGTTATGTGCTTTGTCCATAAACAGCCCATTAAGATGGTTGTCTCAGGTGTAGGATGGAGCGCTCTCTATTCTGATTGAAACCTCCTAATTATCCAAGGAAATTTACCCACCTAGTGTCATTTCTAAGGCAGCGGCCCTTTTTATGACTCAGATTGCAGCTGAATAGCTATCTGGCAGAGATTATGATAAAAAGGGCTAGTTACTGAAATGAAATACAGTAATAGTAAGACCATTACTTAATGTCTTGGTATTAAGTAGAGGCTGCATGAATATGCAAAGCCTCTGGAGTTTTGCAGGTAATAATGGATCTTGGAAACAGCTGAAATACAAATACCAAGGTCCCAGACTCACTTAGGCAGCAGGAAATTACTGAACATAAACATTTCTTCATAATCTTTGTATCTTATTAAAGTAATAATAGCCCTAGTGGTGCTGGCTGCTGACATTAATATTCTGTCTAGACTGGTAGACCCTTCCCCTTCTTGAACATTTTACCTCTCAGTTATTAACATACAGCCTGCTGCCAGCCAGCTCCACCCTCACAAGGCAAATGTCTCCCTCGGTGGCAATGCACACACAGAGGGAAAAGTTGACTTTGCACTTGTCAGAGAAGCATTGTATGTTCCAAAGCCAAGAAATTTATTTGGAAAAGTTATATTTAGTTAGTTAAATAATACCTGCATGTACCAAACTGGAGTTGAAAGGGTGATTTTAGTCACAGAACTGAAAAGGATTTCTTTAATACACCTGAACTAAGTGAGGAAATGAGGATTAGCTCTTATTTCCACGGACATGTAGGGGAAAAGATACACTGTATTGGGTCCAGCAGGTTTTCCCCTGCAGCCAGTGGATGTCCACTGAGGAGCACATCTCCACCTGCAGCCCGGGGAGGACCCCACACCAGAGCAGGGGGATGTGCCCAAAGGAGGGTGTGACCCCGTGAGAAGCCACACTGGAGCAGGCTCCTGGCAGGACTTGCGACTCCACAGGGGACCCACGCTAGAGCAGTTCATGAAGAACTGCAGCCTGTGGGAAGGACACACATTGGAGAACTTTGTGGAGAACCATCTCCCGTGGAAGGGACCCAAGCTGGAGTAGGGGAAGAGTGTGAGGAGTCCTGCCCCTGAGGAGGAAGGAGCAGCAGAGACAACAGATGAACTGACCACAACCCCCATTCCCTGTCCCCTGTCCCCACTGGTGGTGAAGAGGTAGAGAAAATCAGGAGTAAAGTTGAGCCCAGGAAGAAGGGAGAGGTGGGGGGGAAGGTGTTTTAAAATTTGTGCTCATTTCTTGTTATCTTACTCTGATGTTAACTGGCAATAAATTAAATTCATTTTCCTAAGTTGAGTCTGGTTTGCCTATGCTGGTAACTGGTGAGTGATGTCCTTGTTTTTATCTCGACTAACAGGCCTTTGATCATATTTTATCCTCCTGCCCTGTTGAGGAGGGGAGTGACAGAGCAGCGTTGATGGCCACCTGGCAGCCAGCCAAGGTCAACCCACCACAAATACTTAAATAGTTGCATCATTTAGCAGCATCTGTTTGGCTGTGAGGGTTTTTGGAAAGCTTTTTTGAGGTGGTTTCAGTCCCTTTAGATATGGCTGAGCTTTAAAGGTGTAGAAAATGTATTTCATGCATCTATATTAGCTTTTGTTCAATTTGTTTAACTATTGGTTTGCCAGTAGATACCACCCAGACAGCTATACTTGCAGGAAGATCTTGCTCAGTTAAAATCACCCACTGATTCATATTTCCCACATCTCCTGATTGTCTCCTTGGGCATGCTGTGAAGGTATGTATTCCATTTATAAGTCAGCAATCTTGGTGTGGCTATCGCCAAAACTTCACGGATGAGCTGTGGAAGTCTAAGCAGTCTGTCCCACGCTGGGGCAGGCAATAGCTGCCACCACTCATCGGTACCTTTGGTGTGTCCATTAGATCAAATTTTTGAGATGTATTTGATGGCACTAAGGAGCATGAGATGTATTGCTCTACGGAGAATGGGTGGGAAAAGCCTTGCAGGAGGGCTCAGGTCAGGTGCTGGCTGAAAGATCTGTGTTTAAAGAAACTGTCTCCAGCTGTTTGATTTATACCTTATATGTTTTGATTTATATAAGGAGCAGGGCTCTATATTTTTATGATTAAACAAAACTGCATCAAAGATGCTTTATTCCTAACTGGAGTAACCTATCATACTCTGAACTGGCCAATTGCCCATATAAAAAAGATCTCTTCCTGCAGAAGGGAAACTGGCTAATGGAACAGAACTAGGAATCTTCACTGGTTTTTTATTTTCATTGTAAAAAGTCTACTTTGAAGTAGTTCTATCTATCCATGTATTTTCAAATTTCAGAATTATTTTTGTGCAATAGTGTCTTTCCAATATGGCCTTCCCAATGGAAAGTGGTAAAATTGGTATTGTTTTCCTTAAACAGTTTCTGTCCTCCTATATATTCCATGCTATGCTTTCTGATGTTAATGGCAAAGTCCCTGCTACTGTCAGCTTGGAGTACACCTTCAAAAAAGTAATTTGCTTAAGTTTTTAGTTCCACTGCAGTAGTATAGCTGGGAGGAACGTGGCCCTGTGAAGCATCAGAAATAGCTCCTGTCATAAAACAGGATGTTAGAAACACTTAGCGCCCTGTATTAACCTGAAATTAACAATGATTAGTGAACATGTATTCAAACATGACATATTTATCTGAGGCTAATTTACAATCCTGGTGTTGTGCAGATGTAAGTAATGCTTTGATTTTGGCTTCCAGGACATTTATGACTGATGGTGAGGTGCCAAGTTGGCTTTCCAGTTCCACGCTGAGTTTGCAGCTACGAAAACAGCCCATTTGATTTAAAGAAGAGGGGAAGTCCTCAATTTGGTTTTTGCAGAGCTGTGTTTCAGAGTGGGACCATGGTTCCATGGTAGGAAGTTCTTTCTTTGCTTTGGCATAGTGCCTAGTCCTGCTCTCCTACTGTAAGCAGTGAGAGATCACCTCGCTGGATTTCAGCCACAGGTGTGTTTTGATGCCTGAGGCCAATAAAAGCTTAAGTGTCTTCTGCTCATGTGTTTTTGTTCAGCAGAAACACGAGAGTTGCAATTGCTGCTCTGTAACTTAGGCTATGAACAATGAGACTAGTTCTAGTTTTGGGGGATTTTTAAAGGGTTGCAGTCTTTTACGTCTCTGAAGAAATTAACAGCTATTTGCTACACAGTTAAGTAAGATCATTGTTTTATGCTTTGGCAAAGAGAATTAAGCTGGTGCCTAAATAAACATTAGGGAAAACATTGACTGAGAAAGGACCATACATAGCAAAGTAAGACACCTTGATGCAGATGGCTCTCATCAGTGTGACGTATTCTGTGTTAAATATGGAAAGCTCAGATGTCATTTATTGCATCTCACCAAGAGCAGAAAGAGTTATAATATAAAATGACTTATAAACCAGACAGAGATCTTGACTTACTGTCTAATTGGGTGAAAACGCTGATATGCTGTGCAGCTTCTCTCATTCCCTGCTGCAGCCAAGGGCTTCCCTTGCAGATGCATTCGTGTTTGGAGGTTGCTGGACCACGTCAGAGGCACCTTCTTAGGCTGCTGGATCCATCTATGCTACTAGTCATCAGCTGGGTTTCTCCACTGTGTCTTTGTTTCTAATTTTCATCTTAATTTGCAACTGGCAATAATTTAGCAGCTAATCCTTTTTTCTCTCTCTTCCTTGAGGAAGTCATTGGAGTCCTGAAGGTCTAATCCTGGCTTCAGTGACATAGCTTATCGTTGTGAGCATCAGAGCACATCTGGTAGCTGTGGGAGGCAGATTTTTGGGAGCCCCAGAAGGTAGGCTGGTTTGTAGCTATCCCGGGAACTGCCTGCATCAGCACTGGAAACTGATCTGATGGTCACTTGCCACACATGGCTGTTATTCTAAGAGTGAGGCTTTGAGGCAGACAGGTATCAACATCCTGGCTTGAAGTTAGAATTTAACTGTAAATGGATTCAAGAGAAAAGGAAAGCTTCTTCTGCCCTCTTCAAACCTAACTTTTGCAACAACTTAGTACATTAAAAAATAAGATGATGATGCAAAAGCAAGTGGCAAGACAGCAGTTCATGCAACTGTGTAAGTGATGCAAGCATTTTTTTGCACTTTCTTTTCTTTTCCTCCCAGATACAGAAACATACTGGGGGCTGATGGGGTCCATCCATCAGAGAAGGGGAAGAGCACCTTCTGTCATAGGCTTGCCAAGCTGGTGAAGAGGCCTTTAAAGTAAAGCTGCTGGGGGAGAGGAACTTCAGTCCATCCCTCTCCTACCAGCTTGATGCCAGTGCCAGCCACAGATGCCCAGAGCCTGGAGAGGGATCACAGGTCAGGAGGAGACAACCTGAATTCCAGCCCATAAGTAGGGGGTCCAACTGAAATGCCTCTAAAACACGTGGCATGGGGAATAAACAAGAGGAGTTAAAGTTGTGTGCACACCTGCAGGGCTAAAATCTTATTGGCATCACAGAGATGTGCTGGGAGGGCTCCTATGACTGTAGTGTTGGAAGGAGGGATACAGGCTCTTTAGGAAGGACAGGCAGGGGAGACAAGGAGGGGGTGTCACCCTCGATGTCAGTGACAGCTGGAGTGCAGGGAGCTCTGCCTGGGGATGGGTGAGGAGCCGACCGAGAGCTGACGGGTCAGGACTAAAGGGAGGGCAGGGACAGGAGACGTAGTGAATAGAACAAGGAGAAACGGTTTTAAACTGAAAGACAATAACTTTAGATTAGATATAAGGAAGAAGTTCTTCACTGTGAGTGTGGTGACAGACTGGCACAGGCTGCCCAGAGAGGTTGTGGCTGCCCCCTCCCTGGAAGTGTTCAAGACCCGGTTGGACACGGCTTTGAATAACCAGGTCTAGGTGGGCTGGAACTAGGTGATCTTTAAGGTCTCTTCCAACCCAAACCATTCTGTGATTCTATAATGATTCTATGATTTGGGGGAGCTTTTCTCATGCCAAGTTTTTCAATGCTGTTTCTGTCAGACTTACTGGCTCTCTCCTAGTGCTGCTGCGTGTCTGAGCATGCAGAAATGTACTCAGCTGCTGGTTCACTCTGGAGTCAGTAAGGCATTTGTCTAATGAGACCCCCTTCCCCATTCCAGGATTCCTAGAAAAAAGTTATATAACCTTTCCAGCTATACTGTGTATTTTTGCTGCTGTTTTAGGTCTTTTTGTATTCACCAGTGAAGCCCCAAATCCTGACTTCTTCTGCAAGGTAGTTTTCAGGGAGAAAAAATATACTAGAAGGCAGAAACATGAGCATTCTATAGATGTACAGGGCTGATTGTAAAATTACTGGTTTATCATGGGTTCTGATAGTTCCTGACTACTAGTCAGTTTTCTGCTCTGTTTGAATCCCCTGTGATTGCTACAGATACTAGTATTAAAAAGCTGGAGACATGCTAGAATCACAGCCCTCTATGTCTCATGGTTAGATATTGTATATCATCTTCACTTAGTCATGTGTGGATAGTCTTGTGTCTGGTGCTACATGAGTATGTAGCAGGAGTTCTTACATATTTGTACATCATTAATAAACTCTTAAATGCAATTACTACTTATAAAAATGTACTTATTCAGCTGGAGAGGAACAAGTTTTTAAATAATTGGCTAACCTCAAAGACAATGTTGTGTTTTAATGTTCAAATGCTCATCAATCTATATTATAAAGGTAGTGTCCTAAATGGCCTTTGTCCCAACCACTCAAATTATTACTTTAATTTGAACTAAGAATGTGGTCTGCAGTGTAGATTTAAATAAACATTTCCTTGCATATCCCCTATGAAGAGATTTCTGTTTGAATAACAGCTCTTTGGCATCAAATGTATTAATAAATGTTTGCATGGATGGTAAAGCATTAGCTAGTGAAATCTCTTTAAAAACCATCACATATAAATGATGTAGTGATAATATTGTTTTACAATAACAAAGATAGATGTTGTTGCACAGATATAATCTAGAACAGAATTAACTCCCCAGAAAATCAATCCATGTTTAGTTTCTTTTAACTCTATGGGAAAATGTTCACAGGACAATATTCTCAAGCTTTCTGCCTTGCAGCCAATGGAGGCACCTGGAATACAGGTCAAACCAGAAAAATGTCAATGCTGGTGAAGTGTTGTGCTGCTGAAGCAGTCTTGCTTCTGAACTTCTCCCACAATTAAGAGCGAGTGCATCCCCTACCCCAAAAAACGTCTTCTGAAATTTTCTCCCTCTGTCATAATCAAATACATCTTTGGTGTTTAGCACGTTGTGATGGCAACAATTGTGCAAAAAAGTTCACAGAAAGATAGTAAGACATAGAATCACAGAATGGTTTAGGTTGGAAGGGACCTCAAAGATCATCTATAATTCCTGCCATGGGCAGGGACACCTTCCCCTAGCCCAGGTTGCTCAAAGCCCCATCCAGCCTGGCCTTGAACACTGCCAGGGAGGGGGCAGCCACAGCTTCTCTGGGAAACCTGTGCCAGGGCCTCACCACCCTCACAGTAAAAGGATTTATTCCTAATATCTAATGTAGATCTACCCTCTTTCAGTTTAAAACCATTGTCCCTTATCCTATAACTACAGTCCCCAATAAAGGGTCCCTCCCCATCTTTCCTGTAGCCCCTTTAAGTACTGGAAGGCCGCTATAAGGTCTCCCCAGAGCCTTCTCTTCTCCAGGCTGAACAACCCCAACTCTCTCAGCCTGTCCTCACAGGGGAGGTGCTCCAGCCCCCTGATCATCTTTGTGGGCTCCTCTGGAACCACTCAAGCAGATTTCATGTCCTTCATGTTGGGAGTACTAGAGATGGATACAGTACTCCAGGTGGGATCTCACAAGAGCAGAGTGGAGGGGGAGAATCCCCTCCCTCGACTTTCTGGCCACACTTGTCTTGATGCAGCCCAGGACACAGTTGTCTTTTGGCACTGCGAGTGCACATTGCTGGCTCATAGCCAGTTTTCCATCCACCAATACCCCCAAGTCTTTCTCCACAGGGCTGCTCTCAATCCACTGATCCCCCAGCCTGTGTTTGTGCTTGGGATTGCCCCGACCCATGTGCAGGATCTTGAACTTGGCCTTGTTGAACTTCATGAGGTTCACACAGGCCCACCTCTCCAGGTCCTCTGGATGACACATCCCTTCCCTCCAGTGTGTCGACCACACCACACAGCTTGGTGGTGTTGGCAAACTTGCTGAAGGTCCCACTGTCCATGTTGCTGACAAAGATGTTAATCAGTACCAGTCCCAGCACTGACCCCTGAGGAACACCACTCATCACTGCTCTCCACTCAGACATTGAGCTGTTGACTGCAACTCTTTGAGTGTCACCATCCAGACAATTTCTTACCCACCAAGTGGTCCATCCATCAAATCCACGTCTCTCCAATTTAGAGACAAGGATGTCGTGCAGGACAGTGTCAAATGCTTTGCACAGGTCCAGGTAGATGACATCAGTTGCTCTTCCCTTATCCACCAACACTGTAACCCTGTTGTAGAAGGCCACCAAATTCATCAGGCACGATTTGCCCTTAGTGAAGCCATGTTGTCTGTCACCAATCACCTCCTTATTTTCCATGGGCACTAGCATATTTTCCAGGAGGATCTGATCCAAGATCTTGCCAGGCACAGAGATGAGACTGACTGGCCTGTTGTTCCCCAGCTCTTCCTTTTTCTCCTTTTTAAAAATGGGAGTTATGTTTCCCCTTTTCCAGTCAGTGGGAACTTCACCAGACTGCCATGACTTCTCAAATAGTGGCTTAGACAGTTCATCCACCAGGTCCCTCAGGACCCATGGATGCATCTCATCAGGTCCCATGGACTTGTGCACCTTCAGGTTCCTTACATGTTTTCAAACCTGATCTTCTCCTACAGTGGAAGGTTCTTTATTCTCTCATTCTTCACTTTTACCTTCTGCAACTTGGGCAGCGTGGCTGGAGCACTTGACACTGAAGACTAAGGCAAAAAAAGTTGTTGAGTACCTCAGCCTTCTCCATATTCCAGGTGATCATGTCTCCTTTTTCCTTCCAGAGAGGGACCGTATTTCCCCTTGTCTTTCTTTTATCACCAATGTGCCTGTAAAAGCTATTTTTGTTGCCCTTCACATCCCTGGCCAGATTTAATTCTATCAGAGCTTGGGCCTTCCTAAGCTGATCCCTGGCTACCCACTTTCTCTGTATTCCTCCCAGGCTACCTGTCCTTGCTACCACCCTCTGTAGGCTTCCCTTTTGTGTTTGAGCTTGTCCAGGAGCTCCTAGTCCATCCATGCAGGCCTCCTGGCTGTCTTACCTGACTTCCTCTTTGTCAGGATGCATCACTCCTGAGCTTGGAGGAGGTGGTCCTTGAATATAGTGCTCTCTAAGACTTGACTTGCACAAGATTTTATTCTTCCATGTTTTCAGAGCCAACTTTAAATGTAACAAACTAATTAGACATGCTTCCATCCTGGTTTGACTCTTGAATGAAACAGGGAGAGGCATAACCCAGAGATGTCTTCATGTTTAAGCTACAAATGTTTATCAGTTTTTTGCTGCCTGGATAGAAGGTATTATCATCAGTGCCAGACTTTAAAACCTTCTGGTGTTCACTGTGATCACAACCTTCTGGCTGCCATCAGTACAAACCATCCAGCACAACCAGGGTAGGCAACCTCTGCCAAGAGCAGAACAGACACAGCAATGCAGTTGGTTGATTTCTCAGGAACAAGGTAACTCAAAATTGTAGCTTTATCTTCTTTACAACAGTTGTTACAGAGGCTTAGAGATGGCTGTTGCCAAATATTTCTAGATTTTTCTTCCATGTTTCCTGTCCCAGCTGCTCACACACCTTTGCTGAGTTGATAGAACCTTCCAGTTCCTGGAATCCTTATTTTTCTCTCTGACTAACCCCATGGCTCTGTTTAGTTCACATTTACTGTTCTAAAATTACCACTCGTTATTTTATTCTCTTTGCATGGGTCTTCAGTCATAACAAGAGGGTGCAAACCTACCAAAAGTAATCGACATTTATTCTACATGCACTTCTGAGTGAACACAAGTACTCTCTAATTAGACAACAAGAATACTGTTCTAATCACTATTTATCTTGTAAATTACAACTCCATGGAAACATTTTCTTTGCACCATCTGGCTTTACGTATTTTTTTAATGAGCTGATGAGTATTTATATACTTTACAAGGAACAGATAGTAAAGCATTTGTTACATTAGGAAGTGAAATAAAGATTTTTTTGAAACTGAGTTTGTATGAAATTCACTGCGTTAGATTTTTAAATTTTTCCAGAATACCAGTGACAGTTTTAGTGGAGGCTTTATGAACTCATTTTACTCCATGTACATCTGTTAAGAAAGCTGCACATTTTTCCTAGTGATGCTGGTTGAACTGAACCCCTGTGTAGAAATGAAAGCACATCTTCATTACAAACAGCACCTTGACTGGTATTTCTGTCCTTTCGATTTCACAACTATAATTGTAATACTAAATTAACGAGTACAGATCCTTGCTATTGAACAATAACACTCAGATACGAGGAGGAAAATACTATCAAAATACAAAGATTTCAGGAACTGGCAGTCTTTTAAACACTGCAGGAGATGAGAAAATGAGAGGATCGGGAAACACTTGAAATGAAGAAAACCATTTTGACACGAGCAAATGTGAATAACACATTTCCATGTCTGCTTCTGGTCTTCCTAAAATGCTTGTCACTCCATCTTTAAAAAAACCCAAAATTTATTGGGTTTTTATATACAAAAATTAAAAGGAGCACCACATTTTTTAACTCAAAGCCCCCTGAAGTTAAAGCTTATTACTAACTTAATGGCTGCATCTGATTTCATATGAGATAGGTGTTAACGGCTTGTGCTATGCCACTGAAAGTAGTAATTCTTTCTGATTTTGAGAAACTTAAAACATCCTAAGGAAGAAGTTTAAAAAGAGGCTTATTGTAAAAGTTATATTGGCAAATTTTGTTTTTTGTAAACAGATAATTTAAACAATGTCTAACTACTGGGCATTAAAAGCTGTGAAAGCAAGGTTTGTTGTATGGACAGAAAGACCCATATCAGTAAGTGCGTTTTATAATACTTAGAAAAATTTGCTGCTAGTGTTGGAAAGTTAATTCCTAAAATGAACAAGAAAATGCCAGCTGGTCTGCGGTGGCTTATGAAGGATTTATTTAGTAACCAGAACAACAGTGTGAGTAAAACAGGTGCAGCTGAAACTGAGAGTATTATGTAACCACTGTGTACTAGACGTGATTTCTACAGTCAGTTGATCATTGACTTTATTTTCTTCCCAGTTGCAGTATCACACATTAGTACACTCAGTTCTCGTGTCTCCTATCTCTGAGCTCCTCATTCTCTCATCAGTTTGTACCTTTCAGCAAGTGAAAAGTGGAAGTGAAAATGCTGTTCTTAGAGATCATGCTGATAATACTGGATAGAACAAATCTCAACATAGTTTGTTCCTTCCAGTTGCTTTCTGGCATTAATGTATACTCTACACTCAAGCAACATGTTTGTGATCAGCAAGGTTTTAAAGATGATTTGGCCTTACGAAATTCCTGTCTCCCTTTGCTCCTGGCCATTGGGTTTCCATATTTTGTACTCCAGCTTAGTGCTCCTTCAGTAATGATACGGTGCCTATTTGTGAGGCTGCCCTGTCAATTGATCCCTGAAATGATAAACATGTAAACATGACCTGGTTTTTGATGTTGTTTTTAAGTCAGATCCTTACAGGGATTCACCTGACACTTGTTTTTAGTGGCATCACTGGGAGTGGCAAACTTTCACAGGGAGGGAATGGAAGACACAGGCAGGAATGTAAACAAGCTTGACTGGTGAAATCACAGGATGGTGAAGATGTACCAGAGTCAGCAGCCTTCTTCCAGAAAACAACTCTTGTATTCTTGCTGTCAACTTCAAAATAGGTGCATGCTATTAATCTAATCGTCCTTCAAGAGAAAAATCTCCCCAGCTGTTATGGCTATGGTTCTGTGACAGTAGCACTAGGATTTGCCCACTACATCTTAGGTTTCAGACCTTGGTTGAGACCTCTACAACTTATTGCTTTAACCACCTGTATGTCATGCTCGTGACATTCAAGTTACAATACATTTGTTGACGTTTAACAGCATGTGACCTCCCGCTTCAGGTGTTAAATAAAGTTACTCTCTGCTTGACTCGCTCTCCCAACAGACATTTGCACTTGGTTTGTCAATCACTTTTTCTGCTGACATCACTGAGGTAAGCCCTGCTCCGATGGTGAAGTAAATCATGTCAACTGCCAGTCAGAGAGGGACCTGGGGGTGTTGATTGACAGCCAGCTGAACAGGAGCCAGCAGTGTGCCCAGGGGGCCAAGAAGGCCAATGGCATCCTGGCTTGTGTCAGCACTAGCGTGGCCAGCAGGGACAGGGAAGGGATCTGACCCCTGTACTTGGCACTGGTGAGGCCGCCCCTCGATTGCTGTGTTCAGTTTTGGGCCCCTCACTCCAAAAAGGACATTGAATGACTCGAGCGTGTCCAGAGAAGGGCAACGGAGCTGGTGCAGGGTCTGGAGCACAGGTCGTAGGAGGAGCGGCTGAGGGAACTGGGGGGGTTTAGTCTGGAGAAGAGGAGGCTGAGGGGAGACCTCATCGCCCTCTACAGCTCCCTGAAAGGAGGGTGCAGAGAGCTGGGGATGAGCCTCTTTAACCAAGTAATAAGTGATAGAACAAAACGTAATGGTCTCAAGTTGCGCCAGGGAAGGTTTAGACTGGATATTAGGAAACATTTCTTTCCAGAACGGGTTGTTGGGTGTTGGAATGGGCTGCCCAGGGCAGTGGTGGAGTCCCCATCCCTGGAGGGGTTTAGAGTTGGGTTGACATAGAGCTGAGGGATCTGGTGTGGTTGGGAACTGTCAACGTTAGGTTAATGAGTGAACTGGATGATCTTCAAGGTCTTTTCCAACCTTGATGATTTTGTGATTCTGTGAAATGCAACCGGCACAACAGAAAATAAGTCTAAGATTTATGCCTTTGCTCTTTTCCCTTTTACTTCAACTTCCCAGTGGGGTAGCAGCTGTTCAAAAAATCTAGCTACTTTTGAAGTCTACAGCATTTAGTAAAGATAACTTAGACTCATCAGCAACTGTTAATAGAAATTCTGCCAGATATGGGCTTAATAATAAACAAGGTTGCATTACAAGGTCAATTTACTGCAAGTCAGATGAGATTATTTACTTGTTAGCAGAAGGTTTAAAAAATGTAAGGCCTCAGCTCTAGGGCTGGATGCCACTGGTATTGGGATGGAGGGGAGGAAGAGGAGTCTGTATGTGATGCCCCGTGATAACCCAAATGACACAAAGCACATGTTGCACCAGCTGGTGCCAAACACAGTGTCAAAGGTTACAGTCTTCCGAAGTCCCATATGACTCAGAAATATTTTTCAAATACAGCTTGGTACTACAAAATAAATTGCAGGTAAGAAAGTCGTGAAATTAGGATCTCCTAGATGGAAATCCAACAAGCTGAGCAGTGCCTGCTGACACAGCAGCTCTCAGTCATGTCGAAGGGATCAACATCAACAAAATCACACACTGAAATATGTCTTGTTTGCTATCCTTTTCATTCAAATTTTTGTTTTGTCTATCAGCATTGCACTGGTGTAAGAAAAAAAATAATTGGCTCAAAATTCAATTACATGCATTCTTAATTTGATTCATACTGATCTTATTAGTTTAGGTTCATTAGACAAAGAATCAGAACTCAAATTAGTAATGCAAAAATATATTTGTTTGAGATTACACAATTCATGTTGTACAAATGAGTTTCTAAGTTAGAAAAGTGACTGTCACATATAAGGAACTTCATAGTACACCTCATCCCAATAAAAGTAAAATCGATCAACAAAATTATAATTCTTCTTTATGTACAAGTGATCCTAATTTGATCACTTTTGTAATAAAAAATAAAAAAACAGAAAAGTGGGCAAATCAATCATATAATTAGCTACTACTTTTAAAACATCATTTTCACAAAAATTAAAAAGATGATGAGTCCTTTGAGGCCATTGAAGAAAGGACCCAAACAAACAAACAAAAAAAACAGGAGTTGCTAAAAAACATTCAGTTAACCCTTAAAATAGGTCAGGACAAAACCCAAACATAGTTAAAATGCCACACTAGTGTAGTGGGAAAGTGACTTAATAATTGCAACAGCCCAAATAGTGAGTTCTATTGACAAGAAACAAGAAGATAGTATTACTTTGTTACTTAAATCTAGGAATTAAAGAAAATGTATGTGCTGTTGAGAAATTTCTGCCAACAGAAACAGGGAATTTAATGTAGGTGCAAGCTGATTTCTAACAATGGTATTACTAAAGAGAAGTGTAAGAACTGTTAACAGTTCTTTTTAAAAATGTGTTCAATAAATAGCTTTGCATTCTGGGGAAACAGGTAAATTATCATATGGGACAAAGATTAAATACTTTCCACTAACAGTGTATTTTAAGAAAAATTTAAACAGCATTAGTAAAGCTAGGTAATTTGAATCACAAACCAGGAGAATTTGCATACAGGTTTTAAAAAGAGCTTATTGGAACCTATTTTTTATCTCTATTTATGATGCTCAATAAGTCTTGGAAGTTCCAAAGAACAGGAAGAAAGCTTAATACAGTGACTATGTTGAAAGAAGGTGAAAGGGATGACCCAGGTTAATTACATGCCTGTCATCTTGATTGTAATCCTCAGTGTAAAATCCAAGGGGCTCATATAGGACTGAATTAATAAATATTTGAGTCTAATTACTACTCAGAAAAGACATTTCCAGGAAACAGATCTTATAATGCTACTGTGGTATCTCTTATTTATATGAGTGTTTATTTGATAAAAGTAACAGTGATGTTGTATCCTTAAGCCTTGGTTTGGCATTTGACCTGGTACAGCAAAACTTTTTCATTAAAAAAACCCAGAAAGATAAAAAATGTCACTCAGAATGCCACTCAGTAAGTGGACTCTGAATGACTACCAGGACTCAAAACATACAAGAGGAATGATCAGCAAACACTTGCATCAGTGATACATATCCTTTGGGGATCGTTTTGTCCATCCGCTATTCTTCCTTATCAGTGATCCTGAAGAAGCCATATCGAATTATCACCAAGTCACAGCAGCAGATAATGCAAGAACTGGGGGTGTGGGAAAGAACGGAGGCTAAAGTGTCTTACAAAGTGACTCGGAGCTCTTGGTGAACAGAGTGCACCCAAAAAAACCAATAAAACATAATCTATATATACATGTATGTATTTTGTTTATATCTGAGATATATATTCTATGTATATCTCAGTAGGGCCAAATGCAATATCCTCATGGTGGACTAAAAAGGATAGGCCACCCTTGCGTCATAAGCACTTTATTCTGCAATAAAATATGCTACTTGAAAACATATATGGGATTTAGCCTTGACAAGTAGTTTTTTGAAGTTTTGGTGTCTCACGTTCTCAAGGGCTAAAGGTTTGGAAAGATGCTCAGTCGACATCAGAGCGGAGGGACTGCCACCTCCTCAGTGTGAAGTCAAGGCCGGTGACAGCTCACCTGAGCTCTGCTGACGGGCGCATATACACACATGCGTATAAAACACGGAGAGATATTCCCGGGGGACTGCGCGAGCAACGGGACACGCGTTGTGGTCGAAAATCCAGCAGGCTCAAGGTTGTCGACAAGGCGCTTTTTGAGGGAAAAGACGCCATTTATCTCAGAGAGCGCAGCTCCCCGCC
>NW_020799142.1:24728044-24737858 GCF_003259725.1 Athene cunicularia
GGGGGACGGCGGCTACTCGGGGGCTCGTGGAGGGCGTCGATGGGAAAGGGGGACTCCAGTGGGGCGAGGGTGTGGGTGGCGTGGGGGCAAGGATGCTGCTGGGTACGTGGTGAGGGCGGTTCGGGGCAGGGGCGCTGCTGGGAACGGGGACTAGTGGTGTTGCCGGGGGTAGGGGCGCATGCAGGAACAGGCTCCGTGTTTTGGGGGAGGTGGGGAAGATGCTTGGAGTTTGGGGAGTGGGAGCGGGAGCCTGGCAGGGAGGTGGGATCGCCCTTTGGATGCGGGGTTTGCAGAGGGGCTGTCGTGTTTGTAGTAAGGAAGGCAGTGTAAGGCGTGGGGCGGGATGGGGACCTGGAGATGAGGGCCAGGGCCTCCAGTCAGCGTTGGTGGTTGGCTTGGAGGCCTGGATAGGTCTGTGATATGTATAGTCCTATGGCTGTAATGTGGGAGACTCATCTACTCCTATGTGTTTTGCCAGACACAACTCTGTAGTACTTAGGGGGTTCTCAGGTGCTTTAGGATGCTTAGCAGCCCTTTCTACGAAGACTTTGTGGACTATTGCATATGAAAAATGACTTAAACCTGAGGGAGATATATATGACAAAAATGGGTCTTGATGAATGTTTCAAAAGGAGGAAATGGCATTATTATGTAATTCCTTGTGTTTACTGAGTGTATACCTTAACTGTCATGATACTGTGAATAACAGTCATTGAGGAAGGTGTCCTTCTACCAGTGTGTTAGATTTTTGTTTCGTTTGAAAGAGGCAACCAATGTAAAAAGCATGCATACAGCAGAAGGCCGGTCCTATCGGGAAAACTCTTTGATGTGGTGGATGGTGACACGTAATACACCTTTGTTTTAGATATGAGTTATAATAGGAATTAGATTAAGCAACCTGCTTTTTTTCCTAGAGGCGAGTAAATTAATGAAGTCAGTTCACTGTGTTGGGTGGAAGTCTCTTAAAGCGTTGTATGTTCATGATGACAGAATAATGGGGGAGAGAGGCTGATAAGTTATATGTTCTTTAATAGTGCATTGCATCTGAAATAAATTTGATGGTTGATAACGAATAAAGAGTAGTTTTCCCGGTTAACATAAATTTTTTAATGCATTTGGGTATATCTGTGTAGATACCTGCTACAATAATGTGTTTTATTTCTCTCTAGGATCGTGTATTTTAGGCCATATTCTTCTACTCCCATTTTTTCAGATGGACCTTGCCATGGTATCCTGATAAACTCAGTAAATATTCACGGTGATGTTCACTTCCACCTGTTGAATTGAAGACTCACACATATGCGCATTTCTCTTTCTATACACCTGAATAGTTGCTGTAAAGTCAGTTAGGTGTGTCAAGAGAGATACCTGACAGGATTACCTAGAGGATCTTCCCTTGAGAGAGGTGGGATAAACTGGGTGATCTTTCAGCTCTTTTTTCCCCAATATTGTGTGCAAAATGCTTAGGCTGTAAAGATTTCAAGGTAGACAGCATTCTGTCTTCCTAGAAAGAATATACGGTGCAAATCTTCCTGGTATATCAAAAGTTAATAGTTGACATGGGGTCTAAAAACCCAGCTTTGCACTGGTGCGCATCAAAATTATAAATCATCCAACTTTGTTGGTTGCAGCAGTGTCTCACACTGCAGACAATCTAATATTGCTTTGTATGGAAAAAGGAACTGAGTGACTACAGTGGCACGGATATCCATAACTCCCCTGGGATTTTGCAGTTGAGACATCAAACAAAAAGAGTGATAATGTCATCTCTAGAGTAGGGGGCAGAAACTGTAGCATACACTGTGAGCTTTGATAGATGTGGTTTGGGAGCTACTTGTACCCCTCCATACAAGCTACGCTATGTAAACTGCGTTGTCACAGTATTTTTCCTTTTAAAACTGGAAATAAAACTATAGATTTATTTTTGAAGATGATTTTGTTGTTGTTCTAATGGTAAGTAAGCAAAACTTTTACAAAGTTTTAACTTCCAGTAGAATTGATTTACCATTACATTTGTGAGAGACCTTCTTATGACAGCAAGCAAAGAAAAGCAATGTAGGGTCTATAAAGTGTAATTGTGAAACTACACTAAATCTAAGGGAAAGGCAGAGGCAGGTGAGTGAGCTATAAGCACAACTGAAAGCCAGTGAACTTAAAGCTGATAACATCCTTCCTGTTTATTCCAACAGGATAAAATAATTTAATGTTGAGTGTAAAATAAATAAACATATTAAAAAAGGAGTCTGATTTGGCTGAAGAACATGTTTCCCTAAAAACAGCTTCTCTTTCAGAAAAGTATATGATAAGATATATGCATTGGTAACTTAGCTGTCAGGTTTCCAGATATTTTTTTTTCTAAAGTTCAACACTGTTGAATATGGCTTAACGCCATGTAAATTGGATATAAAATGCCTCACATATATGGAGCTACCATTTAAATTTTGTAAGTGTAGGTGACAGGGTCTTTACTCTTAGGAGAAAGTTTTTCAGAAAGATCCAGGCAGTGATGGATTGATGAGTTAAGTATTTCTAGGAGTCTGTTAGATATATACGTGAATCCTGCTTTCAGGATAGTGTGATGATTGTTAATAACCACAGCAAAGCTTCTGAGTTGTTGCCTGGTTGTTGCTGCAGTTTGGTTTCAGTGAGGGGAATGTCTGGCTGCCCTAAAACAAACGCAGTATGCCTCAATCCCTTTCTTGATGCTTGAACAGTTAACTGCATTTGCACGTGCTTCTAGGACATGGCGCTTTTTTCCCCTTTAAATTGTACTTGATGTATGTGTACTGGTTGCTCTTTTCCACTAATGGTTTGTCTTCCATTTGACTCTTCTGTGTATACATAACTATTTCTGTATTTCAAGGTCAAGATAGGTTATAAGGGATATATGCTGAAATATGTGCATGCTTGCGTAACATGACAGATGCGGTATCCCTGGAGGAGCAGATAATACACTGGAACAGAATATGTTACTAGAAGTCTTCAGGGAATATCACAAGAACACCCACACTTATTTGGAAACCCTTCAGAAACAAGTCTGGGAAAGGGACTTGGGTTCATCCGTTTGGAGTAGAGCAGTAGGCCACTGCTGCAGGAATAAAAAATACTCGCTGAAATAACATACTTTTCTGTATTAGGTTAAAAATAGTATTGCAGTAGAATGGGACAGAGCCACAGCAATAGTCAGGTTATTCTGAACTATGGATGCATCTGAGGTTATCACTCCCAAAAGAAGGGAGTGGTAAAAGTTAGCTTATTTAAAAACGACAGCTAAGAGATGAGTAGAGGCCAGTTTATTCATTACAGCTCTTCCAGACATTTCGTAACTCAGTCCCGTAGAAAACTGAGAGGTTGCTAGGTGTCTGTGCTCTATAACTTTATTTTATTTAAGTTAAAGATTTTTGTGCATGTAGGGGTGGGTGGTTTTAGTTGTTTTGGGGTTTTTTAGAGTTCTCTCTCAGTATACATTGGGAATCTTTTCAAGTACAGAAATACACACAGCTGCCCCTATCTCTACAGTGTGCCACAACTAAACAGACTGAAGTAGCCATAGAGATGTGGCACCTACTAAGATTAAAATATTTGATCTGTAACTAATTCCTTGTTTGCTGAAAGAAAACATGAAGCAAGCTGAAATAATCTTCATGTGCTGTGGTGTACTGCAAAGTAAATACTTCTAGTTTTATTTACTCTTTCTTTGGTGAAGACTAAAATGTCATTTTGCTAGTAAAGTAATGTTAAATCACTTTGTTAGTTACAGAAATTATCTTGGATCTTTGCTACTTGTGTTTGGCCTTTAGAAACTTTATTTATTGCTGAAGACATAGTGGTGCAGCATAGCTTTTGTCCAAATAGTTCTTGTGAAGGTCTCCAATTTATTATACTTTTTGTTGTATTGAAATAAGTTATTAGGAAGCCAGTTTGCCTGCTTCAGATATGCTGTTTTGTGTTGATCAGTTTAGTGCTAAAATTTATTTTTAAAATACGAGTATCTGGATTTGTTACTGACTTTTCAGAAAAATCTCTTTAGGATTAAAATATAAAAGTGAAATAGGAATTTTGTAAACATTCAAAATGTGAGTGGCATTTTCCCTGGTGTTAAGATTTGGTTTTGTGAAATTCATATTATGATGCCAAAGTCATGGAGTTTTTTGCCTGTGTAACAAATGATAAAATTTTGAAAAGTCTTCTTCATATCTTTTTAGTCTTTTTTTTTTTTTTCCCTCACTCATAAAAAAAGTTTTAACAACAGCCTGAATGTCAACTCAAAAGCTCCCGAGTTTTGCTGGAAAATTTCTGAGACAAATGAGTGAAACATGAAGAGGCGTCTACTGGGAATTCACATTTCAGTTGAATGATGTATGAATGTGTTGAAACCTTGACAAAGACATGCTTCTTCTCATGTGTTCTGGGCCTAATAACAACAAAGTGTGTAATGTCTGTGGTGAAAAATCCTTTCTTTCATAGTTGCATACCTTTTCAGTTCTTTTTTTACTTCATGTCCATACATAAATTACAGGCTAAGGAGAAAACAGGAGGTGTGGGAGGAGGAGCACCCCAATTCTGTGTGCTGCAAGATGCAGTGAAGTGCCTCTGCTGTGCTGCTGAGTAAATCCTGCTTCTGAGCTCTTCAGAGGACACACTGATTTGGAAGTAGCATTTTTGGACACAAGTTGACTTTATGTGTTGAAATGGTGTTTTTATTTCATGGTTCTGCATGCAGATAGTGTGGTTGTCCCTGCTCTTACAGCATGGCTAATCTGTAATCTATATTACTTATTCATGGATAACTTCAAGTGTAGTGTAGTCCCTTCTTTTATGTCAAGCTGTCTAGTGCAGGGGAAGGACAAAAACATTATCAAAGCTTTTCTAGTGATGCTTCTCAGTTTTTCAAAGTGCTCTTAAACAAATCTGTAATTCTAAAGTGCTCTTAAACAATCAAAGATTTAACTTTTCTTCCTCTCCCTATAGCAAGCTGGTTTTATTTAAAAATTTGCATACATTATATATAAGAAAGTATTGCTGTTAATTGCTAGAAGGGAGATAATTGTGGAACTGAAAACTTATATTGATATTAAAGAAAAAGTGGTATTATTTCAGGTGTTCATTGATCCTAAAGTAGTTCAAGTACTGCAGCATTTATCTTAATTAGTTATTTAATTTATCTCAATTAAGCTTCATGTAACGGGCCTTCTCTGCAAGGGTAAATTGACCAGGCTAAGTGTTGCAGACACTTCACATTCAGGAATTACTTTCTTACTCACAGAGCAAATAATTATTATAGCATATAGTCACTTCTGGGTTGCGTTACTGGGGGAAAGGGGAAGCTAGTCTGCGAGTAAATGTGTGGCTCGGTTTCCTCTGCACAGACAGCATTCTCAATCTGTTTTCTCATAACTTTTAGTAAAGGAAGAAAAAAATACTGCTAGATTTAGTGTGTCACTTTTAACTTTTTTTTCCCGGCTTGCAAACAGGTCTTAGATCAATTTCAGTAATTTATTTTCTTTCAGAAATATTAATAAAATGTTAGTGCAGAATGAATTCACATATACTTTTCAGGCATAAAAATTACAAGTTTACATGTAAAAAATAGTGCATGATTTCTTTTCCTCTAAGTGCACTGTAGGTAAGCCTGGATGAGTGGGAGCACAAAGGTGTGTGGTACTATGACTAAGCTGTTAGTCTGAGTGAAAACCAGTATTATGCATGCCAAATCTTCCTCACCTCTCCCAGTATATCTTACACTAGACTACTGCATTTCAACCCGGTTTTTAGTATTTTTGTTGGACCATTAATAAAAATGTATGCCTTGTAAGCTAGATCTTTATAACTGGAGAGGTGTTACACTTTTGACTCTTTATTATTTATGGATGTTACAGAATTTATTCATCGCACTGGGAAATCAGTCTTTTGGGCTTTTTGCATGTCTTCAGCTGCAGATATTTTTTAAGCACTTGTAAACTGCTTAATGCTCTACACTTTCTAGTCATCTGTCTTTATGGTCTTAATAAATAGCATTGTGTGGCTGTATTATATACTATATGAGAGTGCTTAACTGCCAGGCTGGTGTCTTTTGTATATGGGCTGTACCGTGAGGTTTCTAAATATTTAGGCAGTCATTCTTGTCGAGCGCAGTGTATTGCACTTCTGTATTTTAGCTCAGTAGACACTTGATTTTACCTTGGCATTTCCACTTTTGTCAGCCTCTACCACAAGAGAAGCATTCTGCACATACTAGGTGCCATTTCAGTATGTCTTCTCCATTGCACAGTGGAGGAGGCAGGTATAATATTTATTGGCTAGATTGAAGTAAATGCCAGATGGATGTTTGATCCATACTAATTATTTAGGAAGCCCTGATTTCAACTGCTTTGCCAGTGTTGGATATTTAAATGTGACTTCTGCTTTAGCAGTATCTGCAGCCTGTGGCTGAGAGTTTACAGTTAGTACATGTGAAGTACTAATGGAAGAACTTGTTCTTTCTAATGCAAGAACAGTGCAATGAGTGGAATTCTTTTATGTCATAATGAAAATGTTGACATGGCGTTATGTTTCTTGGAAATTGTTTGCACCTGGATAAGCGAAACAAGTGAGATACCTGTTCTGAAAAGAACAAACTGCAAGGAAACTAGGGGAAGTTTAGTAAAAGAGAGGAATACCTATCCCTTATGTACAATTGTTATAAACACACAAAACATGACTGGAAATCCATCCACATTAATGATCGGATGCAAATCCCTCCAAGTGAAACATAGCACAGCTCCCCAGTTTGAAATAACACAGTGCTTTCCATAGTCTTTTATTGTGACCACTGTAGAAGAAAAGGTAAAAGAGAGGGATAGCTGTTGTATTTGGGGGCAGATACAGTATATTTATAAGGCTTGAGGAGGAAATTGTAGTTTTAACGTACCCTAGTTTGTCAGAGTTAGTGAAACTTCCACCTGTTATTTAGTCAGCCAATATTAGACCTGTTTTGTCTGTATTAGAAGGATGTACCAGATTTAGGTTTTTCTTACTGTTGGTAAGAGAAGTGTGCTGGACCTGACTGGAGTAGAGTTAATTTACTTCGTAGCGGCCAGTATGGTGCTGTGTTTTCAATTTTTGACTGAAACAGTGTTGATGACACAAAACAGTGTTGGTAACACACTCATGTTTTATCTGTTGTTGAAGTGTGTGTGTACAGCAAGGCCACCTCCATTTCTCACTCTGCTCACCCTGCAGTGAGTAGGCTGGGGTGTGCAAGAGGCAGGGAGGGGGGACGGCCAGGACAGCTGACCCCAGCTGACCAGAGGGATATCCCATGCTGTATAGTGTCATGGTCAGCAATAAAAAGGAAGGGGAGGGAGGGGGGGTGTGTGTGGTCATTGCTTGGGGCCTGGCTGGGCATCAGTCTGGTTATGGGAGGTGATAAGTGAGTGTTCTGCATCACTTTGTTTTGTTTCTTTCACTTTTGCTTATTTTCTTCCCCCATCCTATTTGGGGAGTGGTTATGTGGGATTTAGCTGCCAGTCAGGGTCAGCCCACAACTAGCAGACACTGAATGTGTACAAGGTTTGTGTAATAAGCTTCTGGTTGTTAGATCTAGGCAGGATGTGAGCTATTTTTCTGATCCTGGTGTATTGTTTTTTTGGGTGAAATATCATGTGAAGGATTTCAGCACCAGTTCTTACTAAAGATTTCTTTCAAATAAATGTCAGATTTTATGCTCAGTGACAATAGCTGGTAATGTAGAAATCAATTTGCAGGTTATGGAATAAATTAATTACATCTTTATTTTGCACCAGGTATGGAGAATAGATATTGGACCCTCATGAAAGGTGGCTTTGCAAGGGCCATGCAAATATTTGCAGTCATTATCTGCATGTGTATACGCTTAATGATGCTGAAAGTTAGGCTTTAAAGTTTGTCTTTTCATTCCTAAATGAGCAGTCAGACTCATAAGTATTGATTTGTTCAGGTGTCTTATAGGGTTCAACAGCTTGTGTTAGTTGCCTCCTATTCAGCAAAATTAGTTTTTATTATCTTGATTTTAATGAAGAGATGTGTCCAGGTAATGTATAGCTGTGCACTTGCTTGAAAAGCTAGGCAATAACATTTGGCTTTAGTGTTTTCAGTAGTCAACAGCGGTTGCTCTTTGTTATTTATTCTTAAATACAGCAGCAGGTTATTCAAATACCTGATAAGTTTCTTGTCAGTGATACTGTGCTTTGTAGAAGTTTCTAGTGTTTGGCTGTCAGAACACTTCAGAGATTTTTCCTCACTAACATCTTCTGTTTAGACTACGATTTATGTTCCAGTAAAATGGCTGATGATTTCAGTTGAATCAAAAGAAGAAATAATCAAGAGGGACTGCAGTCAGACATCAAAGTCCTCACATTGTAGTATTCCAATAATAAACACTTCCGTGCTCTGGTTTGCTTTTTTTAAACAGATACTACTTTTGGAAAGTTCTGTAGTTCAGGATGTATCATTAGATGTTCCTGCAACCTTCTGGGTTCAGAAGGTTATGGCTTGCTTGAAAGGTAAGATTGGCAGCAAAGAGCTAGCTAGGTATAGGTTGGCATAGACCCTTAGTCTAGTGTGAAGAGGATGAAGAGGAATCCAGTTTGTTTTAATTGCAAATGATTTGAAGTTTGACTATTTTCCCTTTGACACATGAGAAAATCCAGAGTATTCCTCTAGCAGGTATTTTACTTGAGTATCTTGAATATTCACAAGTTCT
The DNA here is from genome assembly GCF_003259725.1 of Athene cunicularia. NCBI lineage: Eukaryota > Metazoa > Chordata > Aves > Strigiformes > Strigidae > Athene > Athene cunicularia. The sequence continues at coordinate 24,736,767 of NW_020799142.1, forward strand.
GGGCATGTTATTTCATCTTCTATTACTATTTTTGAGGGATGACTAGTAAAGGGGATGAATGTTTAATAAAATTATTTTATCTTCAGAAGTGCTTTTTTTTTTGGTCTGCTGGAGACTTATCGTTACATTATTACAAAGAAGAGATTTAGTTTTCTGCAACAATAGCAGCCATATTTTCTTTCTTTCTAATCAGCTATTTTACTCTGAGCTAAAAGGATAAGAACCACAGAATCATGTGCAGGTGTCAGAAACTGATGTTCACTTATTCTTTGTCCTCTCATGCTGTCTTGCTGCTATCTGCTGGTATCTCCATTTAATTATATGACTTTACGTGAATATCCAAGAGGAAGTAGTGTTTCTGTTGTAAAAGAATACTGATCATAGATGCATTTGAAATTCATAAAAAAAAGCTTTTGAGTCAACAGAAAAGATTGAAACTCTATGTGAAAACATAATTTATAATATACCAGGTACTTTCATTATCCTTTCTATATACATACTGCTTATATTTTGTGTTTTACTTCTTTGGATTTGGGAGCAGCTTTAAGGGGATGTGTTGTAGAAGTTCTTCAGGAGATTCCAACTGCTTTCAAAAATTCAATGTAATATTAGTAATTGTAGAGAGAGTACATAAAAGAAACAGTTTATTAAGATGGTTCTTGGCTTTTGGGGGAATATGATAGCCTTATGCATCTCAGGCTGATAGTACTCTTCATTAAAATCAAAGTACTAAAACCAATGTTTGCCATCAACAGTCATAGCTGTGAAGCAGATTAAAGTTGTAAAGTTACTTGCAACAGATTGTTTTGTTGGAGATAGGATGCAAGAGGAAGGAAGCAGCCATCTTTGCATGAGAACTGTGGCAGATCAAAGTTCCTACTAACTTTTAACCTGCTGCAGTGCACCTGGACAGTGTGTGCTGTTATTCCTTTCTGCTCTGCCTTCCCCAGCTGTCTTTCTGTAGATCCCAAAATTACTACTTCAGAGAGGAACTCCTTCACTAAAATAGTGAAAGTTCTATTGCAATTGTGATTAAGTCCATTATGAAATACAACTTGCCAAAGCCCGTATTTCGACATAAATTGTCTCTTG
>NW_020799142.1:24737908-24784572 GCF_003259725.1 Athene cunicularia
TTTTTTTTCCCCAGTTATGCAGATAGATAGAACTATAGTTCTTTTACTGGATCTGAAATTCCTTTGTACCCATTTAAGAGCTACCTGAAAAATTATCTCCGTTTTGGTTATTATATATACTGTATTAATATATACAAAGCAGCCTTCTCTGAATGCACTCCTATCAGGTGAAGCTGGGTCATGTCTTTAACCAAATAAGTCTTAAACTAGGTTGGTCTGTAGAAGCAGTGAAAATCAAAATCTGGCAGACAATAGATGTGAAAATAATTTTATAAGTAAAATGGAGGGTTTGTCTTTTTATAAATTTTTAGATAATCATAAATTTTATTGAATCTTGCTGCTGTCAGAAGCAAAAATCAGTTTTGCATTTCAGATTTGCTTGTTGTCTTAAAACCTAAACATGAGAAAAAAAAATTTGAGCATTCTCAGCTTACCACCGTTCTTGTATTCCAGAACTGCTTGTCTTATGGGTCTATAAAGGAAGAGCGAGCTTGAAACTATTATTGAAGGGTTATTTAAGCAAGACCCTAACCCTGAACATTGTAATTTTAGCTCAGTGTGAGTAAGTTGGGGTAAAAGTATGCAGTTCATTGCCAAAGGAAATTGAGGTTTTGCCAGAGAATGTTGACATGGAAGCTGAATTTGGTTTTGCGTTTTAATCTGGCATTGTGCAGTACTGTAGTGTCATGGAGTATAAGATTTTCTTACAGGTAATAAATTGATAGCTGTTAGACCTAATAAATTGATAAATCTGTATTTAATGTATATGAGAAAGTAACAGAGAATCTCTAGGTCATTAAAGTATATGTTTGATCTGACCATGTCAACTTTTTTTTTTTGGGACTTACTCATTGTCAGCCAGGGCTTATGTGCTGTGGTTATGCTCATTTTGGGGTAGATTAAATTACAATAACCTGCAATGCAAGGAAAAGAAAAGATTATTTTTGATCCCCTGAAAGTGAAAATGGATGAATTAGTAAGATACCCGTGGTGAGAGCAGCATGATTTTTACCTTGAGGATTCAAATAATTTTGGACATTCCAGCCTTTGATGCATGTTGCAATGAAACTTTTCCTTTTTCTCCTTTTCCATTGTTTCCTACTGTTTGTATTTTCCCCCAGCTTCTTACAAGTATGTTTAGTTATGCTGGTAAAAAGACTCTAAGTGGCTCTTGATGGAGTTGAAGGTGTTTTACATGTTTACAGTCTGTCTAAGGTTACTGAAGCTGAATCAGAGCTTTACAGAAATCTGTATAAGGACCTAGTTGAGGAGAAACAAATGCTGGCTGGCTGCATGAGAGATCTAGAACTTGATATTATCAGAATAAAAATACAATTATCCTAGTATTGATGAGCTTTTCTATTTGTCATTGAGAACTTGGAAGAGTTTGTGGATTTTTTTTTTTTAAATTTGTGTTTGTTTTCACAAGCTGCATTTGCTTATTTTTATGTTGAGAAGCTTCTTGCAACAGTATGCTGGAAGAAAAAAAAAATTTTTTTCAAAAGTGTACCTTATTTCTAATATAAGAATTTCCTGCTCTGAAAAAAGATGTTGAAGTTTTTGGTTTGACTCAAGAAGTCACGTATCAGATTTGCTGGAAAAATATTTTATAAATTATGCTCAGTATTAAATTAAACATACATAGCATCAATCTTGCTGACTTCTGTGCCCTTCAAGAGATTCAGAAATTGTATTAGCTGTTTCTTATAGAGTGATGATGTTCCTATACTAACTTCTAAAGGTTTTTCATATTACTGACTTTGGTCTGCTGGAGACTTATCGTTACATTATTACAAAGAAGAGATTTAGTTTTCTGCAACAATAGCAGCCATATTTTCTTTCTTTCTAATCAGCTATTTTACTCTGAGCTAAAAGGATAAGAACCACAGAATCATGTGCAGGTGTCAGAAACTGATGTTCACTTATTCTTTGTCCTCTCATGCTGTCTTGCTGCTATCTGCTGGTATCTCCATTTAATTATATGACTTTACGTGAATATCCAAGAGGAAGTAGTGTTTCTGTTGTAAAAGAATACTGATCATAGATGCATTTGAAATTCATAAAAAAAAGCTTTTGAGTCAACAGAAAAGATTGAAACTCTATGTGAAAACATAATTTATAATATACCAGGTACTTTCATTATCCTTTCTATATACATACTGCTTATATTTTGTGTTTTACTTCTTTGGATTTGGGAGCAGCTTTAAGGGGATGTGTTGTAGAAGTTCTTCAGGAGATTCCAACTGCTTTCAAAAATTCAATGTAATATTAGTAATTGTAGAGAGAGTACATAAAAGAAACAGTTTATTAAGATGGTTCTTGGCTTTTGGGGGAATATGATAGCCTTATGCATCTCAGGCTGATAGTACTCTTCATTAAAATCAAAGTACTAAAACCAATGTTTGCCATCAACAGTCATAGCTGTGAAGCAGATTAAAGTTGTAAAGTTACTTGCAACAGATTGTTTTGTTGGAGATAGGATGCAAGAGGAAGGAAGCAGCCATCTTTGCATGAGAACTGTGGCAGATCAAAGTTCCTACTAACTTTTAACCTGCTGCAGTGCACCTGGACAGTGTGTGCTGTTATTCCTTTCTGCTCTGCCTTCCCCAGCTGTCTTTCTGTAGATCCCAAAATTACTACTTCAGAGAGGAACTCCTTCACTAAAATAGTGAAAGTTCTATTGCAATTGTGATTAAGTCCATTATGAAATACAACTTGCCAAAGCCCGTATTTCGACATAAATTGTCTCTTGCCTGTCTTTTGCAGTAGGTTTCAAATGGGTGACAGATGATGATCTTGGATTATTATGTTCTGTCTGTGCTTTGTGCTGGCTAATAATAGGCTAGTAGGCACCTCTGAAAGAACTTTCTATTGCTTCAGAGAATAGGGAAGGGATGCTCTTGCTGTCCTGTCAGAGTTAAATAATGTAACTTTAAATTTATAATGATCATGTAATCATTACTGTGGTGCAAAATGGGGAGCTGAAGGTAATGATAATATACTGCATGATACCTTAAGCTTTAAGCATTTTAGATTTTTCTGAGCAGATTGTGCTCATGAATGTCTTCAATACAGGTAGCCCAATAATGTATGACTTTTTTTCTTTTTTTTTTTTTTTTTTTTTTTTTTTTCCTCCAAGCTCTTTATCCCAAAGACTAACTGAATAGTTCTAGCCGTTGCTGTTCAGGTTATGAAAACTATACAGGTTTTGAAAGCAGTTTGTCCACTGAAGTGTGGGTTGTCCCTGAAGGGGGTGCTCTTGTCTTTTCCTGTCTGTCCCAACCATGTTCCTTCCCTTTCCCGTGCTGTCTCTGAAATTTGTTCACCTGCTTGGTGAATTAGTATAGAGACCGACCATTAGCTTTCAGACAGATCAGTTTCACATCTAATTCGTTACACAAATGCTACTTTAGGCTCAATGGAGAGAACAGCAATGTGCTTCAATGGAGTGAAAAAATGGATACTTGGTCTTTGGCAGCAGTTCAGGCTTCAGACTACATTCCTGGGTTTAGTCCTCAAATGGCTAAAAATGGAGACATGGGGGAGGATGTACTTTCTCCAGTTACCTGGTTTTGTGTGAGGTTAAAATAAGATGCTGTGACATTGATTTGAAAGGTCGGTAAAACTGAAATTAATCTCTTGAAGGAAAAATAATTGAAGTGGTGTGCAGAAAGTAGTGGTTCACAAAGAGATGCTTGTACTGGGAAAGTAATTAAACACTGGGATGTCATTTTGTCCTCAGTTTCATTTCCTGCTTTTTTCCCCCCAGTGTTTCTCTGCCACTTTTAGGTATCTTTTCTTAAAGTTACGTACATACAAAACATGATTCTTATTCTCAGTATTGAGATAACTTCTTAAAGTGAGCATGCAGGTGTATCCTCCCTTCATGACAATGCTGTGTAAGTGTTAGAAGTGGACTTTTCTCGAATTGTGCAATGCAACATGAAAATGAGCCCCACACATACAATTCGTAATAGCGGACTGCTCAGTTTGCTTTGCCCAATCCTATAAATGACGTAAAGTGTCTTTCAAAGTGTTCTTTTTTCCAAGCTCCACATTTGCTTTATTTAGTCCCTCTTGGGCTATACAACTTTTGACAACTGTTTCTTCTTATTCTCTGTTAATAGTAAAACTGAACTGTATGTTTTACAGGTCTGCAAGTTTTATTTTTATTGTGTTGGCATATAAATTTGGTGAGGGTGACTATTTGGACCTGGATGTAATTGTCCTCAGTAACTTCCTATGATGTCAGAAAGCACAGAATATTTTTCCAGTATGTTTGTCATCTGTGATTTCACAGAACATACCATAAAAAGTCTGCCGTATATTGGAAAGAATAGATGACAAGGAAAAAACCCTTGTTTGGGAAAGTTACACACTATTTTGTATATAAACAATAGTTTTATGTCTCTGAGCTTTTATATTTTTACCATCGGCACGGTATTTGAATGCCGTCCATGCAGAAGTAATAAAAGTAATGGCAAAATCTACCAGAGTTTGGGAAGTCTAATTTTTCTATCTTTCAGCTTCAGCATTGAGCTGGTAGAAATATTTCCTCTGAAATATTCTTCTAATGGAAAGCAGGCTACCTGCAAATTCAGAATTTACTGTGTGCTGAGGTGAAAGATTTCTTTAACCTAGATTGTGTCTCCTAGCTGAGAAACTCTGAAGCTACAGGTTTCATGTCTTCTTGATATACTGTCATATTTCCTCAGAGGCTAGGACTTCCAAACTCTGAAGCTACAGGTTTCATGTCTTCTTGATATACTGTCATATTTCCTCAGAGGCTAGGACTTCCAAACTCCTCAGGAGCTATAATTGTTGTTTATCTTGGCTTTGTTACTTTCCAAGTTGGTCAGCTCCTGTTCTGATGGGGCTAATATGGCTATAAAGGATTAAACCCATTTTATTCCTGATGTGTCTTAATGAATTTTCAGAAATTTACTAAATTTTGAAGTTTCTTTGTGTCTTTCATAAAAGAAGAATTTGGTGTTTTCTGAGAACAGGAATTCAGGGCTTTGAGTAGCTCTAGTGATGTTTCTCCTTCAGAAGGTTCCCCTTTAATTGTTTGGTTTCAGTTTGGTTACTCTAGATCTGTTTTGCTTTTAAGTAGAGGGTGCTAGGTGAGGGTGTAAGGAGTACTATTACATCTCGAATGTAAAATTAAAAGGCTTTTAGTAAGAGAAGTATAGACTGGGCAGTGTTACATGCATTATTCCAGGGAAGCTCTGCTGTTGTGGTTCTTCATAAATGTAAACTGAGTCTGAATCAGGGCCAAAACTTTGACCTAACACTGACCTCTGATACTGAATATGAGTCTCTGTGGATCTGAGGATGGGATTGAGGGGCCTGTTGTTGCTCAAATAAAGAAATATCTTATTTTGTGGTGAGCAGGCTGTTGTAACGTTCAGTTATCTTCACAGGCTATTGCATGGATTTATGATGGGTTTTTTTAAGATTTATAAAGCTGATTTCCATTTGCCATGGCTGTGTGGTCTGCAGCAGCTGCAGTATGTGATCAGATCACTGATCAGATTTTCATGGAATTTTCACTTTTCCCCACTCTTTTCTTGTCAGTGCTAGGTATAATGGAATTGCTGCTCTCCATGTTCTGAGTTAACTGAAGAGTTGGAGAGAGAATTTGTATTTGTGTAGTGGGAAGAGATTTTTAATAACTCTTACAAATTAAACAAAATATCGTAAGTAAAGGATTACCTAGTCCTGTGTGAGCCTTTTGTAAACAATTTTATAATGGAAGTATCTTTTTTTCTTTTTTTTTTTTTTTTAAAAAAAAAAAAACACTCTAATTCATTAAAGTTTACTTCTCTGTCAATAATTTTAGGTAATATCTATAAATGTAAAATGGCATTTGCAATTTAGTTGTAGTTTTTGCACTGTTACTGCTGGGTTCTTTAATTCGCACTCGGGAAACAGAAGATACTGAAGTATGTTTAGGTGGGATCTTTGGTGGCTTTGTTGTTGTTTTGGAGGGCTTTTTTGCTTTAAATAGAGATAGTTTAACAGTTGCTTGGAAGCTGAGTAGAGCAGTGTAATAGGTAACTGAATGGCTGCTCCATGAAGGTTGGCTATTTTATGCTTAACTGAAATGTTGTTGAAGTTTCATGCAAGTTCTTACAGCAGCATCAATTATGTAGATATTACTAATGTAATTGGCACGGATCTGTGCTAGATATCTTCAGACACGTTTGGTGACATTAGTCTTCTCATTCTGGTTTTTCACATAATAAATTATAGTGGTCATTACGGCAGTGCCTTTTTGGATCAGAGATGGAGAAAGTGTTGTCTTATCTGTCATCTTTTGTAAAAATGTTTTTTAAATAATCTTTGAATAACAAAATCTCTCAAGTAATTTATGGATTTTAAATATCCAGAAATTTAAATTTTGAGTGTCTTGAAAAATTGGAAATCAATTTGTTCTATAGAATTGTACTTTAATACTTCTGCAACAGCTCTTATGCTGTAATACTTAGTACTGAGTGTTTCAACAAAATATTTGGGTAGCCACCAAGTTCAGAATGCTGTAGTATTGTCAGAGCTAACATGTATGTGTTTTGTGTATAGTTTGTCCATCTAGCCATGCTTTATCATAGCATAAACAAATGATTCTGTTAGGTTTTTTACAGTTGGGGTGATAATTTTGAGCTGCTGAATGGCATTATTTCTTTGTCTATGCAGGTGTTCTCATAATTACTAGCAATCCTTAAAAACACTTTTTTTGCAAGTCATAGGACCCTGTTTGATTTTAAGCATAGCTTTATGAAGTTTGAGAGTCTTGGAGACAAACTGGAAAAGGACGTCGTTAGGAAATAATGTAAGTTAAAGTTTTTTAAGGGACATTGGTAGAATGTTTCCACAAGATCTCTTCCCTGATCCTTCTTTCCCTGTGGCATATGCATATGAACCTTTCCTTCTGTTGTACTCTGTGTGTCAGCATCTGTAGGAGACTGGGTCCTGGTGTATGCTTACACTGCTTTGTATGCGGATCTGAGCTGGCGTATTCCTGCAGTAAGTGGGAAGAACCTGCAAGAGCTTGTGCTTTGCTCTTTGCTCAGCAGAGCTAGACCCAGCATATCAGGAGGGATTAATTGTTTGTATGTCTGCTAATATATCATGTGACTTTGTCGCTCTCTTGGAGCAGAGACAAGATGGCTGCTCATCATATATAGTGTAAATACTTTGCTGTCTTGTCTGCACCATCTGTGTGAACATATGTAAGGAAATCTGTGAGGTCACAGAAATTCAGATCTTTATAAACCTGGAAGTCATAAGTTAATGTATTACATGTCAGAGTAAGATGAGATGGGGAGGGGGGCCAGTGTAAGTGAGAGGGTGACACAGTTCAGTGACGGGGAAGTGCAGCTAAAGAGGCAAGGTAAGAGCAGGGACTGGAAGATAAGATAGGTTGGGTAACAGCAAGGCACAGGGCCATCATTAGGAGGTGGGCTGTTTAGTAAGTGAGAGTTTCAAGTGGATAATGGCTAACTGAACAGGAGGACCTGTGTGAGCTGAAAATTGTGTAAGGGGCATGAGAAGAAAGTGAATAAACGCTGCAGGAGGTGGTGGGAGAGAAGTGACATAATGAACATGGATTTTGGATAACGTACTCTTTAAGCAGAAGGAATAGCTTTGTGCTTTACCATAACCTGGGTGGAAAGTCTGAGCTTTCAAAGTTAATATGGTAACAAGTTTCTGTAATAAACTTTATTTTAATTTCCCTTTATGCTTGTCTAGCAAAACGCAATTTTTACCTGAAAATTTCTAGGTCAGCTCTGACAAAAAATGCTTTTGCACTGTGTTGTGTAAATAAACATGACCATTGTAAGCATTCTTTTGATCTTGGAATCAACATAGATTTAAAATTGTCTTGCAAGCTATTCATAGTTTAAAGTGCTATTCTACTGTGATTGCTATGAGATAAAAATAATTCCCTGTCTTGTAAGACTTTCTTCTTTTTCTCCCTGCTGCTTAGCAACTTTAATGAAATAAGTATTTCATTGAGTTAAGATGTTTATAAAACTATGAAAGACTTGTAGGAAGACAGAGTAAAAATACTTGGTGTTGTATTTGTGAGAATACTAGTGCTCTTTAAGAGCATTAAATAGTGTAATGACTTGCATCTATAAATAGTGGTCTTTGATCTTTAATCCAAGGGCTTTGAGACTGTTAAGTATTTAGAATAACAGTGAGAACAGTGTTAAAAGGTCAAACCAAATCCCTATCTTGTTCCATAACCTGTAATGAGCAATGGCCAGGCCACATTCAGGGAATGAGTGTGCACAGAATGATGACGACTCCTCCAGCATACACCAACTTCAGCTGGATGGGAGCTTGGTTTATAGATCCATTGCTGTCTGTCAAACTTCATTATCAATCTCCTATGAATTTAACTAATTTTTATAATAAATTTTTAAAAACTTTTGCCTTCTTGTAAAAACAGTTGAATAGAAACATAGAAAAGAAGTTGGCCTTTGACTCTTCCAACTTGTGAGCTAGCTTCATTTACCACCTTTTAGTCATTTTCTGTGGAAAATGAAAAAATAATTTTTTCCTGTGCAAGTTGTACATCACTCTATATTGTTATTTTCCCTCTCCATGTATTGTTATTATTCTCTCTACCCCTTTCACTTCTCTTTTCTTCACTGTCTATCTATAGCCTCTTTAAAATAGGCATTAGTTTATATAATGCTGAGAATTATTGTTTATCTTTTGTGCACCTGTTTCTAGTTATGCTGTATGACATTTAAAGTAGGTGTCAAGAAGCTGTTTGCAATGTCAGAGACAAAATGTCTGCTTCTTCTCATTTTCAGTTACACCAGGAAGTTTGAGTTAATTTAAAGGATGATTAAGTTAAACTGTCGTGGGCTAAACTGACCTTCTATGAAGGTTCAGTTGTCTGAGGTCTTTGCAGTAAGTGCCAAAAACAGTCTGTCTGTGTGAACTGTCTGGAAGGATCAGTTTAATGGATTAAAACATGTACAGGATGACACTGACTCTTTAAAATATCTTCTTCCTCATTTTGTTAATAGCAGTATAATCTCTCTGTTGAAATATGATGTTCCTTTTGTAGTGGATCACCTGCAAACTCTGAGCTGGGGGATGGGGGCGTGGCGGGGGTGGGATAGGTGGTGACGCAGTATACATTCTCATGACTTTGATGTCATCTAACCCACTAGAGGAAGCGATTCCATTTATGAAGAATATACTCTTTTTGAGATGCCTTTCAGGATCACTTGATTAAAAAATGCTGGATGGTTGTGCAGTCTCCATCCTTGGCAGTTTTCAAGACTTGCCTGAATAGAACTCTGAGCAACTTAATCTGACTTCATAGCTGAACTTGCTTTTAGTAGGAGGTTGGATTTAAAGAACTCCTTTGGTCCCTTGCAACCTGAATTATTCTACAATTCTGTATTTCTCTGCAACCCACAGCCTGTAATCATACATGTTGAACAACTGCTGGAGCAGAGGAGTTTACATCTGGTAATTGTTGCCAGGAGCAGTGTAATTAACAGCACTTCACTGAAAAATAGTAATTTAAAAAAGTGTGGTTTTCATTACTAAACAAAAGGGGGAAGAAAAATTAGTGCTTTAATTGTTTGCATGATAATATGAAACTTTTTGTGAGTAGAAAGAAGTGTGCATTTATTGTGCCACAGCTGTAAGCTTGTGCAATAGATTTTTAGTTTGCATATGTGTTATCTGATTTCAAAAATTACTATGTAAAGAGACAATTTGATTGGAAATAGTAGAATGTTGGAATCATCTCTTTATATTATAGGTTTTTCTTTTTCTATCAAGCAGATACTGTACCTTATCTTGCATGTTTTTTTTTGGCAAAGAAATGTCTGGCGTCAACCAGAACCTTAATTTACAGAATAGCTGACTTATGAGAGGAGCTCATACTTCATGAGTAGAAGGCTGATTAGATAACTTCTCAAATGCTTTTCCAACCTTGTATTCATGGCCTTTTAAATAAATGTGACATATTTCAGTAATTACTTTCTAGAGATTCAGAGCTTTTGTCAGCTTTTCAAAATTATTGGTCATCTATATAACTATGTAATGCAGCTCTTGAAAATAGCTGAGAGGTAAATGGAAACAAATATTATCACGTAAGTCTGTGTTTAATGGCATATGTTAGATAGGGACCAGTTTGTAAGTTTAGTGGATTTCAGATTTGTGCATCTTGTATCTCAGTACATTGGCAGCTTCCATCTGTGAATAGAATAAAATTGAATTGCTCTTGATTTAAGCTAGTCTTTGTTACTGGTTAAGATAAATTTTATGAAAGGGAGTGGTATCCTTTTTTTTTTCTTCTTGTTTGCAGCACTTTGAAGTATCCCAAAGTGGTTATTTTCAGAGATGCATCATAGAGGAGGTTTGGAAGATCCTTCTGGATCATACCAACTGCTTCTGAAGTCATTTCTCAAAAGAGAAAACATTTTTCAGGATAACTTTGGTTTGTCTTAGATAATTAAATATTTAAAAATATGCAAGACTGTGTTGGCTACTCTGTAGGTAGAATAGAATCCTTTTTGTAAGATATTTTTGGTCATAATTTTTGAGCACTGAAGTACAGAAGTCTAGATATCTTGAAAATGTATTGGGTCAAAGGCTCTGTTCTGCCCTTTAAGCAAACAGTTATCAATGCAGAAAAATAGATGAGAAGTGTGGTACATATACTGTGGTTCATAGAATAAATGTGGTTTGCAGTTTTGAAGTATGTGTAAGAACAATATGCATTAAACTTTAAAAATACATGTTTTCAAAGGATTTAAATGACAGAATAGTAGCTGTTCCAAATATTTGCTTGAAAACTTTTTGTCTTTTGGTTTACTATATTCAAGCTAAAAAAAAAAAAAATCTGTCTTGTGGTTTGTGCTGATTATCACATTTGTGTTTCCAGTATACTACATATTGTACTTGATATTGATTTTCAGGTTGTTACTACTTTATCAGTGCCGTATTGTTTATGGATGTAAAATTGTGTTACTAATTCTCAGGAAACAGATACATCTGTGTGGTATCAATAATGACAAATGCTTGATGTCTTAAAAATTTAGTACATTTATTTTGACTATATATAAAGTACACTTTTATATCTCACAGTTCTTGATAACTCGCTGTTTCTTTTTGTATCACTTTCCTGAGGTTTTCCTATTCTTCAAAGAGCAGGGACTAAGTGTCAAAACTAATAGGGGATGAGTCTGTTTGCCTTTCATCTTTTCAGTACAGGAACGATAGTTGACTAGTGATGCTACTTCAAAAGTATATGAAGGCAGGAGAACTGCTTAGAGAATGCAGTAAACCTCTTTTTCCTTTTTGTTTTTCCTTTTTGTTTTTTTTTTCAGGGGGAGATGGAGATATCTTACTGTGTTTAATTTTTCGCAGGGTTACACATCATTCTGGAATGATTGCATCTCATCAGGATTGCGTGGCTGTATGTTAATTGAATTGGCATTGCGAGGTCGACTTCAGCTAGAGGCTTGTGGAATGAGGCGCAAAAGTCTATTAACAAGAAAGGTAAGTGGAGGAAAATGATCACCTTTACTTTTGTGTCATACTCTGGGCAGTACAGTAGCTATAAATTACAACTGGTTGTAAGGAAAATACTTTTTTTTTCTTTATGTGGTGTTGTGGTTTAAACCCAACCAGCAGCTAAGCACCACGCAGCTGCTTGCTCTCCCTTCCTCCCACCTCAAGTGGGACAGAGAGGAGAATGGGGAAAAAAATAAAACTCATGGGTTGAATAAGACCAATTTCATAAATAAACTAAAATATAATAACAATAATAATATACTAGTAATGAAAAGGAATATAACAAAAAGAAATAAAAACCAAAGAAAAAACAAGTGATGTCTGATATAACTGCTCAACACCGACTGGCTGATGCCTCAGCAGTGATCTGCTGCTCCTGACCAACCCCCCCCCAGTTTATGTACTGAGCATGACGCTCTATGGTATGGAGTATCTCCTTGGCTAGTTAGTCAGCTGTCCTGGCCATGCTCCTTCCTGGCTTCTTGTACACCTCCCCACTGGTAGAGCACGGGAGACTGAAAAATCCTTAACTTGTTGCGAAGTAGCACTTACCCTAACTAAACCATCAGTGTGTTACCAACGTTATTCTCACACTGAATCCAGAAACACAGCACTGTGCCAGCTACTAGGAAGAAAACTAACTCTGTGCCAGCTGAAACCAGGACACATGGGTATAGGTATTCTGAGTACTGACCTAAGTTAAATGCATGGAATTAAGGTGCTTAAATGAGGGGGCCGAAGTGCCTTGGAAAATATTCTGTACTTGTTCTCTGCTCCTGTTTGTTCTTTTGACGTGTTCCTGCTGCTGTTGGGAACCTTGCACAAACAGTTGGCAGTGGCTCAGGGCAGGGTGCGGTGGCAACAGTTGCTTCTGAGAGCCAGTAATCTGCTGAAGGAATGGGCTTCTACAATGTTGGTGAGATGTGAGCTGAGGCCACAGGAATGGCTGACAGCCCACCAAATGTATCCTGCAAGCCACAGTTTAATTCTGGTGTACACAATGTTGCATTTTGTGCTTGAGGTGCAGGAGAAGGAAACAAACTTGGTTTGGCCTCTTGAGAACACAAAACTGACCAAGATGGGTAAATTTTTAAGGTCCTTTACTGAATTAGGCTGAAGATTTAGGACTTAATTTACTCCTTTGGCCTGGATTTTTCCTTTGTACAAAATGTGCAGAGTCACACTGTTTGAAGAATTTTTACTTCATTGGTATTAGAGGATACTTGTAAAATAAGCTGATTTGAAAACATGGTCAAATGTTGTCTATCCACCACAGATAAATTCACTTTTATGGCACAGTTCCCTGTCAATATTATATTTCACTGAATTTTTTAAAGGAAAGCTTACAAATTTCCCAAACTTCTCCCAGCATCCTTCTCTTCTGAAGAATCAAACCTCTGTTCAGACAAACAACTACTACTTCTTTTAGCTTCATTTAAGCATACTCAGCATTGATTAGTTTGCACAGGTTTGGTTGGTTTTTTTTTTCCTCCAAAGCTTTTGGCTCCTTAGGCATTCAGGAATGTTCTTTAGCAGTTATTTTAATTCTGTGCAAACTTTGTCAGCTTGCCCTACCTGAAATTTTAACTGTCGGGTATTTTTTTTAGGAAAATGGAAAAATAACCTGTGCATATCTTCAGTAAAGAATACAGACAAAATTATTGTTTTCTTTGGTGGTGGTATGTTTTCCGGTTTTATTTGTTTGTTTGGTGGTTTTTTGTTAAATTTTATTGCGGTTTTGAGGGTGGGTAGGTGTGTTTTTGTTTAAGGAGGTCTAAAAGCTACCCGGTATTAAAGGTTTCATTCTTTCTGCTGTTGTAAGGCAATCAGGAAATTTCTTTTTGCAGGCAGGAGGGTTCTAAGAAAAAGGCTTTCATTTAAAATTCAAATGATAATTGGTTTCTACATAAGTAACTTATTGCAAATAAAATCCCTGACTGCTGATATATGATGTCTCTTTTTCCCCTTCACACCTCTCTCCGTTTAGAAATCATTCTCATGAATAACTTGTGTTACTTTGTACCTTGTATGGAGTTTTACATTAACACCAGATTTCAGTTTTGTTTCTGTCCTGTCTAGATATAAATGTCTCAACTCTACCAAGTGTCCTCCTTGTCCCCCTTTTTCAGGCTTTGCTCCCCTCACCCTCAGCTTTCACAGTGAATTAATTAAATACTGTGCTTAGTGAGTGGAATGAGCTGTCTAGTTGCATCCAAGATTGTGATTCAGCAACAATACCATTTTCTATAGCTTCTGCCTCTCAGGCTAGTGCTTCTTTCTCCTTGCCCAGGTCCATCCTCACATTTTGTGGGAAGATAAAACCTCCTTAAAACTCAAAGCTTTGATTTGTGATTCAAAACCCTGTATCTTCAAGCCATGCTTTGAAGGGAGAAGTTTAGACTGCAGTCATTTTAGACTGTATTGCAGCTGGGAAGGGTGGTCCTGTCTTTGCGAAGAGGCTTACTGGCATCTCTCTTGGGTTGTTACTAGCACTTATGCAGCCTTGTCAGGTAACCCCTCTGGCTGAAAACTAATTTCCTTCTTTGATCAGTTTAGTTTTTACTTGAATCACTTGATCCTGTCATCAGGTGGGATACAAGTGAGACTGCTAGCACAAGCAACAAGGTAAGAACAAGAGGAGGGTAGAACTGTTCGTTGGGCAGTAGTACCAATTTATAACCAGCTAACTGTGGCCTTGGTCATACAGCTGACTTAAAAGATTGCTGGCTATAATGTTTTACACTTAAAGCCTTAAATCAGGTGGATCTTTGCTGATATTTTTTTGAAGTTTCTAAGACAGAACTTTAGAATGGATCAAGACACGTTTAATCCATGCTTGAATGCTGCAGAAAGAGAAACTGGGAAACAAGGACTTGATGGATGTTAGTGAAACTTCGAAAGTCACTGTGACATATGTATTGCAATATTCTCGTAAATTTGGCTTAAGAGTGTGTAATCATTGCATGTGGTGTCCCAGTTTCTCAGGGCAACAACTCAGATCCCAGGTCAGGATTAAGGTGAAACAACACCAGGGGTGGTTCTTATTTGTTCGCAACAGGTACTGGCATGGAACTTCATCAGTAAGCACTGCAACCTCTGCAAGAAGATGTAAACTTTGTAACATACTCTGACAAGCTGTAAATCTTAACATACACTGACAAGTAATCATCCCATAACATACACTGACAAGCTGCAAGTCCTACAACATGGACCGACAAGCTGTAAACATGCCCCAACAAGACTTGCCTTATATGGGGGCATACAGGAGTAGAGAATGAGAAAGAAAAGAAGATAAAGAAAGAAAAAGAAAGTGAGAGAAGCAGGGAGGGAGAGGGAGAGGGCAAGGCGAAAAAGATTTCACCAGTCCTGGTTCCAGTGTTGGTCCAGCCAGCCTAGAGGTCCAGTTCCAGGAGGGTGCAGTCACCTGGGGCTTTGACTTGTGTCCTTTATAATTCCTTGCCCCCCCTCCAGGTGGGCACTTGGACTCGTTAGGCTAATCAGGCATCATGCACAGTCTGTGCTTCTAGAATTCTTGCTTTGGTGCATGTGTAGTTTCTACCTTTGGATTCTCCTGGAGAATAGTGGGCTTGGGCATCATTGGGGAGTTCCTCTCCCCTCCCTGCAGGTGTGACTGTTGTCTGACCAACCTTCTTGGCTCATGCATCATGAAAATGTCTTCTCTATTTGCTCTTTATGGAGTCACTCCAGGAATGGAAGTTTGGTCCCAGTAAAGTGTGATCTCGCCTCCGTTGGACGTCCTCCTCTTGTGCATCTTCCTGCCATTACCTGCACAGCCCAAGTATTTCCATAGAAATAATTTCCTGTACCAAAATCCTCTATCGGATGTTTGAGACATTAGCTGTGATTTTATCAGGTCGTCACATTGGATCATTTTGGAGTTCTATCTGTTGGTATCAATTTAGAAACAAATAAATGAATGTTGAGGTTTATATATAATTTCTCAGACCAGTTGTTACTGGAGGTAGAAAATGGTACTTTATGCTGTTTTACAGCCTTGGAAAGCAAGCCAAATCATTAGACTTCTTAAAAACAAAATAAATCTAACAGATCCGTGATGGATTAACTTCAGTATTTTATAGCTGACAATTCTAAGTGATTTGGGGCATGACCGAATTTTTGTATTAAAACTAACTAACGAAGTTTACTTGAAAATCAACACAAGAAGGGCTTAATCTTTATCATTGCTTAATCGCAAAACTGCATTATGGAAAATGCAAATTAAATATTCTGTGTAATTGAAATTTCATCAGCAGTCGGATACAAGGCAAATCTAGTATCTGTTAAATCACTGAAAAATTGGAATAAATAAAGACTTTTTTCATTAAGGCTAAGGATCATAATCTCTG
This sequence comes from Athene cunicularia, assembly GCF_003259725.1. Lineage (NCBI taxonomy): Eukaryota > Metazoa > Chordata > Aves > Strigiformes > Strigidae > Athene > Athene cunicularia. The sequence goes on from NW_020799142.1 coordinate 24,753,832, forward strand.
AAGAACCAGGATCTTAGCTTCTTTCTTTACCTTAGCTCCTCTTTCAGAGAGAAAAAACCCTCCCCCTTGTAGATGCTTAATCTTCTGTGGTGATTTAATTCACAAGATCCTCAACCCACTTGATTCCCCACTCTTTTTCTGAAGTTATGACTGAAGAGAGTTAGTCAAAAAGCATTCATCAATAAATCCTTCAAGAAAGAGCACATCCATGAAGATACAAGAGAGGTGGCTGGGCTTCCGCTGCTGCCTGTTTCCATGTGCTGGGAAGGGAAGAGAAATACCACAGAACAGTGTACCAAAATATTTTTGTTCGAGGGGAAGGATAATCAGAAGAATCTGTGCAGTGAATACTCAGTGTAGCAAAGAAGTGAGAAGAAATGGTGCTGTTTGCCTGGCAACAGAAAATGGTAAACTTATAAACAAAATCACTGTGCATTGTTGCTTCACAGGAGCTTATGGAGTCCTGGGTTGAACAGGGGAGTCTATGCTCCTTACAGCTCTTTCCTCTAAATGCCTGTATGTTTAGGCTTGTAGTGTTATGGTGCATTATGTTCATGCTAGCTTCTTAAACTTCTCTGCAGTGGTAGAAAATAGTATCTTAACCCCAAATAAGCAAGGAAAACTGTTTTCTAAATTAAAAAAACCCCAAACCTTATGCATATGCTAGACTTTAAAAGCATTTTCTGTCTCTTCAGGAGGTTTGTTTTGCTTGATAATTTTTAAAGTAATAAAACAGGTCAAAAAGATGACTTCACATCTTACCTCTTAAAATGAGATGATGAGTGGTAGGTTACCAAATGCAGCAGGCTGGAGCAATCCAGTGTAACTAAGGTTACTGTGAAACTAGTCATACAGGACACTTCAAAGAAACTAAAATACTGCTGGAATGTCACTTTTGAAAAGAAGTAAAGATAAATAAATTGGGTGGGCTTTGGTTAATTATTAAAGGAATATTTGAAAGGTGGCTATTAATAGCTACAATCTAGCAGCTTAAAAACCTAACTTGAAGTATACTCTTATATAATAAAGAATAGAAATGTCAAAAAATTCAGAATCTTGATATAAAGCTGGAAGATATGTAATATCATTATATGTGGTTAATAGAGGTTTTGCATGATGCTGTGGTGCAAGCTTGTAAATCAGAAAGATGATAAATATGCATTGTTGTGTGTTTAGTTTCAAATAGAGTTTGTCTGGATTAAAATGTAGTGGTATACTACATGTAAACCCAAATAACCAGGGCTTATGGTTGGAGTGATCTCCAGCTCCCCAAAATGGATACCTGGACCATATCTCAAGAGACCATTTAATCTTGATGCAGTAACAAGATAATGAGGTTACTCTGATTCTTCCCTGGCAGATAGATGTTTAGTCTTAAAATTCTCTACTGAATGCACATCAGCAGCTCTCGTTTAATTTGCCTGTTGAAGTTTTTGACAGTACATCCTGCATTTTCCGTATTTCCAGAATAAGCTGGTATTTTATTTTTCCCAAAGTAGGCACCCTAAACTTGTGTTTTGATCCCCTCTTTGTAAAAATACCTTACATGCCTTCTTTTTAGATCTAAACAAACTTTGTTCTTTTTAGCCTGGCATTATGGACTGATTCATTCTTGCTGGTTTTTATTATAGTTTCTGTTCTTTATACATACTATATAAATTGAAAATAGTATTCCAGCTTTTGCCTGTTAGGTATTCACAGAGATCTCTCCAGCAGTTTTCATTTAATCTCATTGACTTTGTACATATCTCCAGTTTTGGGATCATCTTGCTGGAAAATGTATTGTCCTATTCTGTTGTTTGTAGTAAGGATTATTAGAACTACAGAACAGAACTAAACTTGGGATGTATTTCGGTAGGACACTTAAAGCTTTTCCAGGACACCTTTCTGACTACTGTGAAGCATACAAAAAATAAGAGCTTTCACTTGCTGCTTCTCTTGTATATGTGGAATTGTGTTGATGTGTTAGTTTTGTTGTTGACTGCCTGTTATCTTTTTACCTGATACACAGTGCTAATTTGAAAAGCTATTTAAACTGACAGATTACTCATTATTTTCATAAATAGTCTTGAGAATGTAGTAATTCTTTTCCTGAAGAAAGATAGATTTTATTGTTATTTTGCTTTTATTTAAACATTGACTTGGACTAGTTTATATGTTTTTGTTTGGTGCTATTGTTTTTCTAACCAGAAAAAACTCTGTTTGTACATGATTTATGTAACTACTTATATTGGTAAACAAGCAGTTACTTAAATTCTTAAATTTTATTATGTTACTGTGAATGATTTTTTTAATGTTGTCCTGTGTTCTTTTGAGGGAAGAATAATTTTAGAAGTTATTAAATAACAAACTTAAATTATATTGCATTTATTATTGTATATTAAGGGATTTATTAGTACATACATATTTTGACTAATAACATGTGTTTTAACTGTTAGTAAATGAAACATAGTGTTGCTGGACCATGTGTTCTTCAGAGCTGTAATACTTCTAGATGTTGTCTTGAACCTATTTTTTCCATGACTACACAGAAGAAAACCCATTTTCCTGCTTTTTCAGTTTGTAATTGATTTCTCAATTTCACATGGCCAAATTGTTTAACTGCAGTGTTTTGAATAAATAGACTTGAAGCGGTAAAATAGGCTGCCATCAGGGAGTAGTATACCACTGTAGTATACTTGTTTTGGGGAGGAAGCAAAGGACCTGGTTGGTTTAGTGGTTTATCTTCCTTAAAAAACTAAAGTATTAAGCATGTTATTAATACTGTAGTTTTAGTCAATTAGTTTAAGTTATCTATAACTTGAGACTTAACGTAGCTTTTTAATTAAAACCCACGTAGGGATTTTTTTTTTAATAACTAGGTGGGGTTTTTTAAAGTTGCTTATACTTAGAGATGGTTCCTTATTTGTTAAAAAACATTGTTTTTGATAACAGATAGATTTTTTCCAATTCTTATTAGTGGATGTTTATGATATATGAATTAAGTCAAAATACTGACTGCGTTTTACTGTATCCTAGGTGATTTGCAAGTCAGATGCTCCTACAGGGGATGTTCTGCTTGATGAAGCTCTGAAACACATAAAAGAGACCCAGCCTCCTGAAACAGTACAGAATTGGATTGAACTGCTTAGTGGTAAGCCTTGGACATAATGTATATCCTTCCCCGCCCCCCCTACCCCCAATAAAGCTAATTATCTGGCATCACTAGAGATTATACTGTAAGGTTTTTGGGGACAAAGTATGCAAAAAAGTTAATTAGTCTGTCCTCTAGGTTAGTCTCTTGTTGATTGTAGCCTTTAATCAAGTATAAGTAACTGTTGCTTTTGACTTGACTTGGTACAGAAAGGATCTGTGTGGAAGTGTCAGAGGACATCTCAACTCTGTGGAAGAGGCTCCTTCCACTGACTCTGAAGTAAATCAGGACTGCACCCTGGAGATATAACTGCCTTTCTCTGTAATTGGAAATGAGGGTTGGTGGAAATCTGGAGTATAGGTGTATGGATGCAGTATTCAGATCTTCTGATGTAGAAAGGACATAAGAAGCTCACCACTCAGATGTAAAAATTGAGTATGATTTGGCCGTTAATCATAAAGAAACAAAGAGTCGGGAGTTCTGTTTTTCCATTAACTGGAGAAATGTAATAAATATTTTCAAACGTTAGATACTTCTTTAGATTTCATCTTTACAATTGCAGTTAACATTTTTCCTATACCTTGCCAACAGTTGTATCCTCAGGATGCATAAATTAAACTGAAATTAACAGTGACCATTTTTTAACATGTAGTGCTTTTATTTTGTTGGCTCTTTTTTTCTGTAGCCAGAATTCAGCACCAGGGTTTGTCTGTTTTTACAAAACATGTAAAATGCAGCTTCCTTGGAGTAAATCAGAGCTCTACTTCATTTGTGCAAACAATGCAGGAAAAAACCCCACTGTTTTGTCAACAACATGCCTCTGGGAGGTAGGGGGTAATGAGACTTCAAGTTGTCTGTCTCAATCTATTACTTGAAACACTGATAAAAGTTTTGAAAACGAGCAAAATGTCTGTACCTTTCTCTGCCTTCTTGTTTTCGTTATGATGTTCTTATTCATCCTGTACCACCTTAAACAGCCTTCCTTGCACATCAGTTCATACTCCTGTCCTTGCCATCCCTCCCCTCTTGCTCCCTGACTGTGGGCAGAGGGGGGAAACAGGAGAACAAAGCAGCCCTTATCAGTAGGGGGCATGGCTGCTGTGTAGCCTTTGCAGTTCAGTTCTTGCTCAGCTCTCCTTCACTTTTACAGCCTGCAAAAACAATTCATTTTTCTTGTCCCAAATACATAATTTGTGCTGACATTTCACCTTCTCTCCCAGTGTGGAGCACATCAAGTTAGTACTGATTCAGAAAAGGTCAGCTAATGAATGAACAATGTTGTGGGTTTTCTTTAAGCTAAGTGAAGTATTTCGTGACCCTGCTGAGCTTTGGCTCTGGGAAGATAGTTACCATTAGTGCTGTGGCTGACACTTGGACCAATCATTTTTACTTACATATGGTTGTTAATTACTAGTTCTTGGATGGCATTATGGATCTTTGCATTTTCCATGGTTTGGAGAACTGCCCTTTGAATGAAAATATTTTGTGGTTTTGTTTGGGGTGTTTTCTGATAAACGCTTCTAGAATTTTGCTTTAGGGAAAAATGATCCTGGAATATAGCTGCTCTATCCGTAATTATCAGCGATGTGAAGAATGCTGCTTGAAGTTACAGTATGTATGAGTTCAAAGCCATCATCGAAATATTCATATGGTTGTGTAAGGTGACATTTGCTAGGCTGATGTTGTTTATAAGATAGCCTCATAAGGAAAACAAGTGTAAGGAATGCAGAAGTTTGGATCAAAATGTCAGGTCTTCCTGTAGATTTAACAAACATCTGTCTGTATTTGGACAAGTGTAATTGAGGAGATTGGTCACAAGGTGTCACCACAGTACTGATTTTTATTACCACATAGCAACATCCACCTAACAAATGTAGAAAAATCTAGGAAATAGCCTTTGCCCTGTGAAAGGCTGTAAGGAAGCTACTCTTGTGTATGGAGGATAATTTCATTCGTGGTCAAGCTGAGGAATTGCATTCAGTGAGGTGTGGTACCTGTAGGGGCTTGTGTAGTTCAGGCCTGGGGGTTCTCTGCTTTTCACTATGCGGTTGGTATCCCCAGATTTGTTTACTTAACTTGGGTGTTATTTGGATACAGTGTATGTTACCCTCCATCACAGTGGGAGAAACCTTGAAATCATCTGCAGTGGTGGTTGTTACCCTTATTATTTTATTGCATGTTAACCAACGAATTTTTAAAAAGCTTTCTGTTGCATAAACAAATTGATACAGAAATTACCATATCATTTACAGGAAAAACCCCCATCTATGTAAGAAGTAGTCAATGTAGTTTCTTCTCTTGCATCTTAAAATGCATAAACTCTTTTATACTAGGAAGGGATCTTAATATACTTATGATAAATACTTACATAGGCTAAACCTAAAATTTGTAGCTTATTAAGTGAGCTCTTAAGCAAAGGTGGATTTCTTGGTGCTTAACAATTTTAGCTTTATCATTAGCTGTTGATGCAGATTTTGTGCTTTTTAAATTCCCTCCTTAATGCACACACAGTCGCGCACTCTGAAGGGTCGAGTTCTTCTGCCTTAACAAAAAGCATTAGAAATAATTTTTACAGAAATATTAAAGCCCCTGCCCAACATTTGTTCATGTGTATATACCCACACACAGACACCCCCATGTGCATGGTCGCTGTTTCACCTGGTGGGGGCAGGAAGGGAGAGAAGATGAAAACCTGAAGAAATATTGAACTGCACAGGGTGGGTGTGCATTAGCTTGTCTCTGTGGCAGAAGGAAAGGCAATGGCACTTCTTCCAGTCTCTGAAATGGTAAAAGGCTGGAAGCAGACAAATGCACAGGATTGGAAGAGATGCTTATTTTGATTATGACAAGTAAATTCTTTCTTCATTAATGGTTTGGGTTTTGTATTTTTTTTTCTTCAGTACAAAACTGCTTATTTGTCACATCCCTAATCAAGACATGGCTTAGCTAGCATTTCATCCAAACTTGAAACGCACACTGAAGTTCCTCCAAGGAGGCTCTCGTGGTCTCTGTCTGTGCCTGTATCTGGGCAGGTCAGAGATCAGAGAAATGCTGACATTAGCACAGTATCTTAGTGTAATAGTCAGCTATATGAATTTGACAGCTCATTCTGCACCAGAGGGGAGGGTGGTGGGGAAAATCACTGTAATGGTACATCTTAAACTTTGCCTGACTGTTGGGGCTTTTGCTTGCTTTTTTAGGTGAAACATGGAACCCACTGAAGTTGCACTACCAACTAAGAAATGTGCGTGAACGGTTAGCTAAAAATCTAGTGGAAAAAGGTGTACTGACAACGGAGAAACAGAACTTCCTTCTTTTTGACATGACTACGCACCCTCTCACCAACAACAATATCAAACAGCGCCTCATCAGGAAGGTTCAAGAAGCAGTTCTTGACAAATGGGTGAATGACCCTCACCGCATGGACAAGCGCTTGCTGGCACTTGTTTATTTAGCCCATGCTTCAGATGTTCTGGAGAACGCTTTTGCCCCCCTTTTGGATGAGCAGTATGATTTAGCCACAAAGAGAGTGCGGCAACTTCTGGATTTAGACCCTGAGGTTGAATGTATGAAAGCCAACACGAATGAGGTTTTGTGGGCTGTTGTAGCAGCTTTCACAAAATAACTGCATTCAGACTGAAGTGTTCTCTTTCATGTAAACCAGTTGTTTCTCTTCTATTGACTATTCATGTTTTCTGTAATTTGTACCTTCTCACATGATGAATCGGCTCTTGTTTAATGGGAATTATAAGTGGTGTATTCCCTCCTTCTCTGTGTATCTGTGTACAGGTTTCTGCTGGTACAAGAGACTTTCCTGTTTAACAACAACAGAAAAAGGTTTTACTGCCATATTGGCATTCCATTTCCTATTCAGTTTGAGTTACCTGAAATACTTTGTTCAATCTATTTTTCATCTTACTGTTACTGAAGTGGTTTAACATGGAAAGCACCTCAAGGAGGAAATGTGCATGCAGTTGGATCACTAGTCTCAGCTGACACAGATGTGTGCATGCATCAATACTTCTGCAGTACAGTTTGTAACAGACTAAAAAGGGCCTTTTTAAAGCACCAAAGCTCCACGTTGAAGTGTCTGTCAGGACATTTTATACACAGATGTTGTTTCAATTATATCTAACAAAATTACTTTAAAAGCAGAATACCATTAAGCAGCTTTGTCAATAGTTCCTGTAAAATGCCCCATGAATTTTAATTCTCATGCAAGTCTCTTGTGTGCTTATATTTTCATTAGAAGGATAGCTGAATCATAAGGCTAGTATAGAAAGGTCCAACTGTTTCATAAACCAGTTTTGGGATGGGATACATTCCATTATATTGTATATATAGTTCAAATTGTATATTAACAACTGCTCCATCTTAGTATTTTGCGAGATCTACTTAGTTGTACACCTGGTGCCCCTTACTTGCTGTCAGTCATTGCCATTCAGTGGAAAAAAGGCCTCATGTAAAGAACACATAAGTGAAAGCTGTTTGTTTCCAGTGTCTACAGAGTCTGCCATCCAGGTATTCTCAGCCTATGCGTTGCCTTTGATAATTAGTGTATGGAAAGAGACCACTTTTTATCATCATTTGTACTGGTTTTTTTTCCCTCCTCCTGTGTGGAAGAGGCTTGTGTCTAGTACAATTCTTGAGTGCAGTTTTTAATCCTGTACACAAATTAATGTTTGTCTCAAACCTCATAATTGATTTTACACCTTAAAAACAAAAAGTGAGTCCTAGAAGGTGTTGCATGTAAGCAGTTAGCAAGTAATGACTGCAGTTCAGATGATTAAGATTTCTGTAATAGGATGCTCTGCTATATTTTTATTTTTTATATACAACTATGCTGATTAGCACAGTATTGTAAAAAAAAATATAGAACTTTTGCTTTTTAAAATTTATTGCCTCTTTGCCACTGCCTGTTATCTCCCATGGTTTCACAGTGTAAATATTATGTACTGAAAAAATTAAACATTGATTTATATTTCATTTTTCCTCATAACAATATAGATTTATAGTGGGGCTTACAGGTGTTTAGAAACTTTTGGTTAATATTCAGAGCAAGAATACTAGATGGTGTATAACTGTAGAGTTGAAATTTAAGGGATCCCTTAATCTGTATACTAGCTTTTTACCTACAGTAAATAAAATGATCTTGAAAGTGCCTGAAACAGAGTAAGCATGTCATTTTTATTTTTTGTTGCTAATTAGAAAGGGTTTATTGCTTAACTGAAAGCTTTAGTTAATATCCTTCTTATTAGAAAGGGAGAGTTTATATTAAGTAGATCAAACTCACTTAATCGGTGGTGTCGCTCAGATCTGCAGGATTCATGGCTGAGACAGACTGAGTTAGCCCATGAGTGTGCAGCTGTGCCTGCCATGGGTAGACCTCTTCTATCTTGAGCACAACTCTACAGCCTCATTTGTGACTGGACTTTCAATTTTGCACTTAATTTCCAATCATTTAGATGCTTAAGTAGTTGACTTTAAAATGCAACAAATTCATCATACCTGTATAACCTTTTTTTAATAAAGGTTTATAAAAATATGGTCCTTAACATTCAATGGCACACTGTTCTTTCAGTTCTTAAATGCTGTTTCTTTAGAAATATGAAATTAAAAGTATATTGTAAGATATTTCAAACTCTGGTTTACAAATAAAAAGACAAACAGTGTTCTCTGTTGTAAGATGTTGTGTTTAAAACTTTGAGGAGCTTGGGCATGAACTTTGGACATTTTCATCTAAACATTTCAAAACATAGTGCTTTAAGTGGAGGAAAACTGAAAGCTGCTATGTTGCTCTTACATTTGGCAGCTTATAGAATACTTTCAGTACTTAGTAGTATATGCTAACTCACTGCTTTCATTCTTTCTCCTGTGATCTGTTTTCTCATTTGCTGTTGCTCTTTGAGAGGAGAGAAAAGTAATTAGGTGGAAAGGTCAGAAAAAAATAGTGGAGTATTCAGGAGCAAGTTAAAAGTGCACAACTTTTAAAATTACTTTGAAAATCTGAGCTACTTGAAACATGCTTCAGGCTATAAAAGTATACCTTTCGTTGTCCCTTTTCAGCCCTCTCATCTTCATTCTGTATTTTCCATGTGTCTGCTGGATTCATGTTAGGTTGTGGAGGATATTGGGGTTTTGTTACACTACAGCCAACATGGTCTAAAAGAAGTCACCCTTTAAACTCCCCCGGAAAGAGGATTTGGTGGTTTGGGGGTTTTTTAATTTATTTTTTCACATAGAAGATAACTGCTTACAGCATTTACCAGCTTTATTTTGTTTAAAGATAGAACTTCTGACAGTGATGGGGAGAATTTGTACAGGGTGTTTCAAAGAACTTCGGTGTAAGTAATGAAGGTTTTGTGAAGAGTTGCAGTGTCTTGCTAGATAACCTGGTGCAAGCTTGGGAGTCCTGAGGCCTATGTTGTGCCTTAAAAACCCCAAAGCTTCACAAGTGCTACCAGGCCTTATGTCTAACAAGGAAGGTAAGTTTGGTAGGTTAACAGGAACTGATTTAGCTAACTTCATTGCATTTGTTGCTATTTCAGGTTCTAATAAAATTGTTAAACACGGGAGACTGCTTTGTTCTGCTGCGATTCAGGCTGCTACTGCAGCTCATGGAGACCTGGTTTTAAGACAGTTTTGGCTGCTCTTGAGTCCTCAGCTCTCAATGGCTGCTTAAAATGGAGACTGATACCCATAGACTGAACTTGAATGTGTGCCTCAAGGAAGAACATATTCAGGGACACATTCTTTTAAAATAAACTTTCACGTTAGTGTCAAAAACAGGCTTTTGAAAGTTAAATCCCCAAGCAGTGTGTGTGTATGTGTGTGTGTGTATATATACATATATATATATACACACACACACATAGTTTTGCAGTCCTTGAGATTTACATCCTCCTCTCCTGCGTTTCTAGAGATGATGCTACAGTGCTCCTATATGGGATGCTAGGGAAACCTGTGTGCCATACACAATGCTTTTGAGGCGAAAGTTGCATAAATAGGCTATAAAAGGCTGGTGACTGAGTGCTCATGTGTTCATGCCTATTTCTCCTACAAAGTGAAGATATGTATTAACTAATGTGTTTTCTGTGAACTGGACTGAATCTGTACTGAAACAAAATAAAGGACCCTTTCAAGGTATGTGCTGCAAATAGTTACTGTGTATCATATACATGCAATACCTAAAGGATTTTTTTTTTCATTTGCTAAGTAATTTCCAGTTTTCCCTGAAGCACTGGTGCTCACCAGTTTGGGAAGCAGAACTTTAAATTTTCATCAGAGCCTCAGTTCTGCCTGAACTGGGCTTTAGACACTTCAGATAGTCAAAGTGTGTTATGTCCTAGTTCTCCCTGCTGTCCATCTATCCTTCTGCATGGAGGTAGGTTTCCAGCTTCTGAGAAGTACAAATTTCTTGAAAAAAGAACTAATATATTTTATGCTAATGTTTAAAATATACAACAGTTCAATTACTCAGGAAATTAGATGCTGTCAAGTGCTTTGTGTCAGATCTAAGGGGTGATTTCAGGTGTGTGTAGGAGGTGGCTTTGGTAGGAGGGGATTTTTGGATGGGGAAGAACATGGCCAGAGCTTCTCCCGTGTTAGTCTCTGAATAAGATCTGGAATTTCCGCTCTTTGGGTCTTGTTTTCTCCTGCCTACAAAGCAGCAGCAGGAAGCCTGTGAAAACCTGATGGTAAGAAATGCCTTATGACTCAGGAGAAAGAGCTTCTGTAGAAACTAAGAGCTGATACCTAAGCAGAAAAGAACAGAGAAAGAAATGGTGATGAGTAGTAGCCTTTGGCTTTGCCCTTTCCCCTCCCCACCTTTCTGTACTACCAGACAATTTGCTGTTTCATCTTTTTTGTCTTGTCTGTTTCTTCTCTTTCCTTCTTGCTTGATGATTTCCTCTTTTGTGCTCATGAATGAGTGGTGCTGACTTCCAACTTCAGATGTTTCCACTCTTGCCTTTTTATTACTAGCCTTTTTTTGCTCTCGGTTTTACTGTCAGCTTGAGCTTGACTCTCCGTTACCCTGTCCTTGGAGTCGCTTTCTCCTCTTGTTTTGATTCCCTGCCAATGCCTCAAGGAACCTCCCCTTCTTCAGTAAATATGCTTGTCGATACTAGCTACCTCTGTGGCTGAACTGAAGCAGTTGGCTGCCTGCTACAGCTTATAACATGGGGTTTGTTAAGGGGAACAAAACCTGATGCTAATTTACCTTGAAACTGCTCATTGCCTCCTTCAAAAGCCAAGCTGTTGTCCGTGCAGCAGGGAGGGCTTGCAGCTGAGAACCATGATTTTGACAGTTCTCTAAGTAGATCTTGTTCCTAAGCCAGTGCTCTAAGGACTTGCTATCTCCTAATCAAGCTTTTCCTACAGTGAGACCATTATATACAAAAGTAACTTTCTCTTTTGGCCTCTCTATTACAATGAGGTGAGTTTCTGTGGCAGCTCAAAAAAGCTTCTTCTTGATTTGGCTATTTACTAAATTATTTGGAAGGTTTCTTCTATTTAATTTGATTAAAAAGGATAAGTGGGAGAAGAAAGAAGCACAGATACACAAGGTATGATCACATATGCTGTTTTTCTGGCAAAGTAGACTAAAATATTTTAGGTTTTGATTTTTGCTTTCTTGACTCCCAATACATCATTCAGTTACTTCCCATCTAGCGCATCTGATGTCTACTCAGACAGGATTTGCCATCATCTAATGTACTAGTTCTTCAGGATTTATCATCTGTTTCCCTTTCATTTTGTACATTTATTCAAATCTTGGACTTTTTTCTCCCTTTTCCCTGGGATTGATCTTGAAGGTAGGTGTTAGGAGAAGACTTTGGTGATTGTAAAGCAAAATGATAGGCAGTTCATAAGCTTTCTTTGCCACTGCCCTTCTTTGTTTCCTGCCTGTTCAAATGAAACCAAATCATGTCTCAACCAGCTTTTAAAATCCTGCTCTGACTCCTTAAGCTCCTGAGGACCTCAGTCACTTCTGAAAATACGATTTAGCTAGGTCATGTGTAAGTTTTGCAATGCTAAACAGAACAACGCCTACACACCATTAAAAATCTCGGACCTTGTGTTTAGGGGACTTGCAGAAGGAATTTAGCAAAACCAGATTGTTTCTCCAACCAGCAGTCTCGCAGTAAGCCACCTCAGCTGTGACAGTAAGCAGAGCCCTTGATGGAGAAGTCACACTGGTGCCTGAACAAAAATTGGTCTAAGGGAGCTTCCTCTCCTGGAAAGGTCTGAGATTCCCGAGGCCATTAATCTTGCACAATGTTCTTAATGACATTTAAAAAAGAACTTGTATGGATACTGTTTCATTACTCTTTTTTCCCCCTGGTGAAATTGGGAGTTGGCCATGGGCCAGAGGCTAGGAAGATTTGCTGCCTCTTGGGTGGTGTGGGAGCTGCTCTCCATCCAGGCAAGCCGTGAACTGTCATAGCCATGATAGACCTCAGCACCTTCCCACGGAGGTTGCACTCCCAGTGGTCCCACCCCGTGCGTGCCAAGGAGACCTTTGGGGTCAAAAAGTTTCTTTGAGCATGGCAGAGAAGACTGGAGGGCTGTGCATTGAGGGGTCTGGCTGGTGCCCACCAGTCAATACGCTGCAGATGTGTCTGGGGCTGTGCTTGTGCCTGCGTGGGAGAGGAACAACCGGCTGTTCACAAAGGTTTCAGTCATCTGGGAAAACACCGCGTCATGCGGGTGAGTGGTTGTACTTGAAACAACGGAGTGCGTGTGACCTTCCTTAAACTGGAATATGTACAAATAAAACAGGCCTGAAATAAAATGCAATTATAAACACATTTGGAATAACAACTGGGGTCTGTTGGATACGTTGCAAACAGGAAATGGAGCTAAATTCACTGCATTAATAAATGCCTTGCTGCAAATATGTTCCCTGGTGTTCGGCCCTAGTTATTGAGAGCTTCCTTCTGAGATCCAGCTGAGGATTTACATGTATTTTAATATACCCAAATCTGAGTCACTCAGCCAAAGATATACAGAATCCCTTCTGTAGAGCAGCACTGGATGCAGGTGAATATGTACACAACATTTACAGACATTTAAATTAACTTCTTACATTTTCCTTGAAGAGGAAGCAAAGTCATCTTTTGACCATACTAAAGTATCCTTTTATTCATTCTGCTGTAGAGAATGGACAGGACCTGCTGCTAAGATCACATAAGGCTGACAGTCAGCACGAAGGTTAAGGAGGTTAAGCAGAAATGTCTGGCACATCTTCATTTACTCTGCACAACAATGGAGAGAAGTAACCATTACTTCAGCCTTAATTGAAGTGTATCTTCAGAAGGCAATTGCTTAGAAGATAACTAGAGGTACAAGTAGCTTGGTGACTATTCTGCTCTTAGCATGTCTTGCAGGTTATGTTCATCAGTGGCACAGAAAGAAGTTCAGAAAGCTGAGTGTTTACCCTGTGGTGTTACAGTAATGCATGGGATTCAAATCTGCTTGGTCCTCAGCTCTGGTTGTATAGTCAAACGAGTCCCAGCTCTCCCACATCAGTGCCTCTGAGCTGTTCAGGGCTTTCAGATTTGCCACTTGCCGGTTTCAGATGTGCAGCCAACTGTCAAGGCTGCCCTGGAATCTCTTCTCCTCCCAGACTTGTCTCCTCTCCAGAGTCTAGGAGCCCCATGCCTGTAAGTTTCCCACACTCAACAATGGATATCTAGAGCATTTGCAAGGGAGATGCACATAGAGAACAATGTGGGTCCACTGATGAGTGAGGGAGATAATCAAGTGACATGAAATATGGGAAAATGCCGATGTACTCTTCTTAGTCTGCACCAGAACTTGGTCCCTGGGGACTGGGCCAGTGTTGTTCCTGTCTTTAAGACAGAGAACATGGTACAGTCAGTCTTGTCTCAAGTCCCAGGCAAGTTCAGGAAGCACAACCTCTTGAGTCTGCTTCCAAACACGTAACAGGGCAGTAAGGCGTTAGAGAATGGTCAAAGATTTGTGAAGCGCAAACTGACCTGATCAACAAAACTGTCTTCTGTGATGAAATACCTGTCTATGAGCATGGTGGGAGAGCAGTGGACATCAGACTATTTGGCTGCAGGAAGGGTTTCACCACTGTCTCTGCAGCACTCTCTGAAAGAAGCTGTAGAAGAATGGACTGGAAGACTGGAATGTTAGGTGAGGTGAAAATTGGCTGGACCACTGCACCCCAGTAGCAGACCAGGACTCATAATGTTCAATAGCATCATCAGCTACCTGCATAAAGAAACAAGGTGCATTCTCATTGAGGATGATAGTAAGTTAGGGGAGAATGGTTGAACCTGCCAAATGGAAGAGCTTCAATTCAGAGGGACACAAAGAAGCTTGACATGGGGAAAAGAGACACCTGCGGAAGGTCAGCAAGAAGTGCAAAGTCCTGCACCTGGGGTAGGAAAAAAATCCAACATACTGGTACAGGCTAGGAGCCAAGTGGGAGTTGCACTGCTGGAAAGGACATAGACCATATTGAATATGAGTCACCAGAGCACTCCTGTCACAACAAGAAGAAGGTGGGCAGCAGTTTGAGGGAAGTTGTTAGCCCCATCTTCTCCACACTGGAGATTTCATCCACATCAGCAATACATGTCCAACTTCAGGTCCTCTGTTTCAAAAAGGATTTGAGAAAATAGGGCCCAGTGAAGGGCTATCAGGATGGTGATGAGTCTGAGGGACATGGCCTACAGGAAGAGGTGGAGGGAGCTGGGATTATTTAATGTAGGGAAGAGAAGGACTAGGGGGTCACAGCTACTTGGAGGGGGAGTTTAAAAAATAACAGGGACCAAGTAATCTCAGTAGCAGCAGATAATATACCAGTGGGTGATAGCATCAGACTGCACCTTTTGAGTTTCATGTTGGACTTAAGGAATATTTTTTCACTAGGAGAGTAGTGCAGCCCTGGGACAGACTAACCAGAGACACTGTGATATCTCCATCCTTGGAGGTCTTACACACTTGTCTAGACAAAGCCACAGCTGACCGGATTTAGTGTTGGCAAAATCCCTGATCCAAGTGGGAGGTTGAGCTGGATGATCTCCAAAGGTCCTTCTCAGCCAATATTTCTGTAATTCTCTGATCAGCTTCATCACATTGACTGTGACTGCTATAGTTGTATATTCCAACACTTCCTGCTCAACAGGCTGATTGTACAGCAGAGGGAGAGACTGGGAAATAGAGGGTGGTCCGCTCTTATTTTGTTCGAGCAGGAGAAAAGCAGTCCTCACAATGTTATTCAACTTTCTCCTGAATGCCCCAAAATTTTACACATGCTAGAAACATTTTTCAGTTCTTTCATGGGACTGGATTTAGATGCAGATTTTTAATGTTCGATTTGACTGATAGGCTGGAGATACTGCTAGCCAAACTGCCAGAAACTTTCCTTTTGCAAGATGATGTTGACATCAGGCAGATAATGTACCAAGGTGGCCTCATACAGGCAGCAAACCCCAAGCAAGGCACCAGACCTGCCTATAGTATGACATGGGGGATGTGGGGAGGGGGAGAAGCTCTACACCCCTATCCACTGCTGTCAGAATAGCTTGGGCTGAGAAGTTTTTTGAGCTTTTGCAAAGTCATGCAAGTCCACGGGTGTTAATCATAAAGTTGTTTCACTTCAAGCTGTAAGGGAAAGATTCTTATTGTGGATATTTCTGCCAAACAAAGAGGGATGAGAAGAATATTTTGCAAAAGCATGAATTTCTGGGATATTTTCAGCAAATGCATACACCTGTCACTTTCTTCAAAGACAGGATTACATATTTGGGCTAGTGAAATACTTGCCTTTCCTAATTAATACCCATCCATGTTTATGAATGAATATCAAGGAACTTAGTGGTGCAGCACAAACTTGTATTCCCTGCAGGGATCTCTCCTATTACAGCAGTCCACACATTAAGAGACTCTCTCATTTATACCATAGTGTTCAGGTTCTTGTCATCTCTTATTTTTTGGTTAAACCTCACTTAAGTCCAATAAACAAATTGCCACCTCCATCTAACCTCGCTTGGGAGGAGAAAAAGACTAATGTCACTCCAGGAATGCACAGCCAGAACACCTGCTGATAACTGCCTTTTGTTATTTCACCATAACTAAAAACATCAGCCAGGATCGTTTCCAGAGAATCAATAAAAAGAGTCAAAAAGCAAACTCAGCTGCAATCCCAGTTTGCTAAAGAGTTGGATTCATGTCATAAATTGTGGTAATTGTTTTTTAATTTAATTAAGTGCTATGTAATTAATTTAATTACACAGCTGTGTAATTAAAAAGCATGTAGGTGTTCTAGATTTCTTTAGAAACTACCCACCACTTTCATTCTTGCTATCTGTCTGCATTGAGTCACAAGGGATGTGAAGAAACCTTTCTGAAGAACCTTAAAATCTTTGGAAAAAGAAAGGGGACGTTTTAAAACAGGTGTCCCTTGTTAATGTAAACAATGGTTTACAGCTGCTACTAGAAATTGGGTCTCTGAGCACATGGTGGGATGCACCAGAGACAGGATGGAGCGGAAAGGAGGGGATGGAGCTGTGTGTTGAACCCACTGAAAGCACAGGTGGAGCCCAGTGCCCTGGGAAATCAGTGGCTCTGCAAGTGCTTGTTGTCTTTGCAAGTTAGTTTGTTCTTTCACTGCCTTTGTTTATGTGGATGTGAGGTCTTTAATAACCGGCCAGCTTTTGCCACAGGACAGACCATGTGTGTGTTTCAGTAAGCACCTAACATTTAGGTTGTTGAGTTCTCCAATGCATGAGAGGGGCTTTTTAAGTTTTTACATAAAATGTTTCTTACGTTGGTGCTTCTTACTTCTAGGGACAATTGCTGGTCTCCTGCCTGTGTTACCTCTAAAGGACTTTGCTTTCTTGTTAGCCTCCCTTCATGACCTGCTATACTGCACAGTTCTTTAAAAAAACAAACAAAAAACACAACAACAACAACAACAACAAAAAACAAAACAAAACAAAACAAACCACACATAAACCAAAACTACAATGCATAGTAAACCATGCAAGTCAAATATTTCAAGTTGTGGAGAGTCATTGGGATATTTCTCCATATCTATGTCTTCACTTGCCTTGTTCTGAAATGGCTCAGTTTCTCCTTGAAGCTGCAGGAGCTTGTGAAGCAGCTGTTAATGAAGGTGACTTTGAAGGTGAGGAGAGACTGCTAGTAAATCCAATCCAGTCTCCTGACCAAAAGCTGTATCTGTTTCTCACTGTGAATCATGGGTTTTGGCTAAATCAGATTTTCTGGTAAGACATCCTGCCTTGATGTGAGGATATCAAGAGACTGGGAGCCTGCACTACTTTTTCATGCTTCTCTAGCTTTATTTGAATAAAGTTAACTTGGTGCTGAAACTGTGCAAGTGTCCTACATTTCTAAGGCTGGTATCCTGATTGTAACTCCTAGCTGTTATATTGTGATATTTTCCCTCTGAAGATGTATTTACATTGTAATTAAGTCACCTCACAACGTCTTCAAAGACAGACTGAAACGCTTAATCTCCTTAAGGGCATAGCCATACAGGAGAGAACACACATTCTCCTGGCACAGTTATACCAGTGAAATAAAGTGCCAGGCACCAACAGAGCTCCCCACAAGGGCACTGTTGTTTTGGGGCAGAAGTCAGGTTTCTTTTCCTTTTAAACTCCTTCCAAAGGGATCTTGGAAGGTCTCCCAGTGCTCTCTCCTGCCTGGGGGAGGATTTGGAGGTGGGTGAGGAGTACCTGAGGCTCTGCAGCAGCTTCACCCCAACTGCCATGTGTAAATCAGGAGATGCCCTAGGTCCATGACCCACTTGGATGTGGGACACAAGCTTTCATGAGGGCTAACAAAAGCCCACGACAGTCCCAGGCACTTCTTATCCTTCTAGGCAAGCCCAGCACCCAGAGCCCTGCTGAGACCACACTTGGCCCTCATAGCCCTTGAGACTTATGAATTGAACTGATATAACATTTCTACAGTCACTTATACAGAATTGCTGGTTTTGATTTAAAACTCAAGGATAAAGTTGCCTCAGAAGGTTTGGTTTTCTGGGGTTTTTTTTTGTAAGTTAAGAGCAACCTGAAAATAAAGGCATGAAAGTTCACTGGAGCCTGTTTCAGCCTGTAAGTGGGTCACAAGACACCGAAGTGCTGAGTGAAATAACACCCACACAAATCAAATAAAAGAGTACCTAACCTGTATTTAAAAAGAATAATCTTTCTGGATGCCTTAGTCATAGATGTCTTAGCCATGAAAAATTCAAGACACCAAGCACTTAATGGAGAAACAGCCGCAGAGGATGCCTCCAAACCTAGGCACAAAATTATCACACTGACATTAGTAGTTAAATCACCTCCCTCGATGCTCCAGGGACCTGGGATGCATGCAATTTCCATTGGAAATAATAAAATACATGAGTATAAACATCGGAAGTGGTGTCTAGTGAGGGCTTTAGGGGGGAAAATCCTACCAAAGTATCTTATACAGAAGGCTGCCTTGAAAAAAAAACAACAACAACAAAAAAACAAAAAAAAAAAAAACAAAAACAAACAAAAAAACCAAACAAACCAACACCCCAAAGCTCAAACAAACCCTCAAATAAAACACTTGAACTGGGGAGCAGGTAAAACTGTGTGAAACCCTGCACGATGACCAGCTGACATTGCTGTAAATGGGTGCTGCTGTGGAGAGCACTGCTAAACTGAGTGGAGTTGTAATATAAGTAACTTGAGAGCCTGCTCAGAGGTTTTATCTTTGCTGCTGTAATGACAGCACAGCCAGCCCCAACCAGCACTGCAGTTTGTCTGTAATTACCATGGGGGCCTACAGGGTTCCTATAAGAAGTTTTACATATTCTGGTGGCTGGGTCTGACTGCTAAGAAGCTGCAGGCAGACAGACAGACAGCAGTGGGTGTGTGAAGCTGAGTGTCATGGAAGGATGGGGATTTGTCTCCAGAGCGTGTCTGCTTGCAGGAGTAAGGCACAAATGAGGAGGCTGGCTGGGAAGGAAGTGATGGGAAGTGGCAAGCCCCATCCCAAATGCCAGGAGGGATTAGGTAATACACTAACAGAGCCTTCAGCCTTCTCCTTGCTGGGTACGGCAGCTGGTAAACCCTTGGCATGCCTGACCCAGCCTTGCAGCTTTGATTATGCTGCCCTTCTTATGGGTGTGCACTGCAGATGCCTGTGGTCTCCCCATTGGTATTTTCCCCAGCCACACTGCCCAGGTTGAGGGGGACCAGCTGCCTCCAGCTGTTATGTTGCAGTACAGCTGTTGGGCTGGGACTTTCCTGTGTTTCTGCTCTTAGTTTTGACCAACAGAGATGGGATTGTGCTGTAGTGGGCTTTGCCTGCCATATCAGCCTCTGGAGTGAGCTTCCCCTGCTTTAGCAGAGTTTGGCTTCCTCTTGGCAGGCCTGCTGAACCCCTGTTTATGGTGCAGCAGTGGGATGAAGGATAACAGCAATGGGATGTGAATCAGAGCTGTGAGTTGCTTGGTTTCAATTTACCTCTATGTCTCTGCTGGGAAATGGAGATAACTGGAGATAATGCAGCTACGCTTCTGCTCTGGGCTTGCCCTCTCATCATCCTGTGGTTTCCTAGTGAAAGAGAAGAGAGAAAGGTATCTCTCCTCCTGTACAAATGCATTGTACCTAGGCACATCTATGGGGTTCTGAGCGTTTGACAGAAAGGAATAAAGGAATAATGTCCTCCCATCAGCATCACCTCTGATTTTTAACTTTTTTTTTCTTTTTTTTTTTTTTTTAATTGATGATAAAAACCAGAATGGAATAATTTCACAGTGGAAACGGTAACAATATAGGACAGCAGGGATGTAAGGTTGTTTGCACCTGTCGTAATGTTCTGCATGCTATGCCCTGGCAATAGAAGTGGACTGTCCTTGGTCCCACCATCTGTCTGAGCCTGAGCTTCAGTGTGCCCTGATGCAGCAGCCCGTGAGCAAGTAGAGGATGAGGGCCCCCCATCTGCACCATCTAATCCAAACCCCCTCACACTGGTGTTACAAATGACCAGTGTACAGACTGGCTGAAGAGGAGGATGCTGTCTATCCAAAATTTGGGACACCAAAAGGAAAATCAACAACATATTATAGAAATGTTTTCTGCATTTGTCAAAATAGCCTCATGTTTGGCATCAGCTTACAGTCAATGCTTTCATGGTCCCACAATGCACAAAGGATGGGTGACTGTGGAAGGGCAATTAGTGGGGCATCAAGCTGTGGTTCAGCTCTGGTTTTGGATGCAGGTAGGAGCACAAAATACCTTTATTGCCTATAAATACAGACCCTGAAATCTGTAGGAATCCCACTTTACCAGCTGAAAAACACTTTAGGAAGAAAATTAAAACTCTTGACCTTGAGATAACTTCCAAATTCTACAAGCAGCACATCTAGCTAGCTAGCTGCCTTAGTTACAGACATTAATCACTGCTGTATTTTACACAGCATGTAAAATTTAAGTAATAGAATCACTATCCCCATTGCCATATTTGCAACTAAAAGCTGATAAATAGAAGCACTGACCTCAGCTGGTCGATTTAACCTGATGAGTCATGGTCTTGAGGCCACATACGCTTCCTCTGCTAATATGCTTGTTCCTATTTATTTTTTAAAGTGCGCTGCCATGCTGTGTACCACAGAATAGCTTCTCTAATGGGCAATTCCAGAAATAGAAATATCCCATTAGTTCCCTCTCCTTTGTCAGGGTTTCACAGTCACCACTTATTCTATATAGAGCCGCAGCATCTCAAAGGGCAGGAGTGCTGCTGGGAGAGACGGAGGACGGGCAGAGGTAGGCTGTCAAGCAGTGAATTCCTCTTGAAGTTCTGTCTGAGAAGCACCCTGGTATCTTCTTGCTTTTTTACATTACAGGGAGATAAGCTGTAGAGAAAGATGCAGCAGATGTGGGTTCCTCCACAAAAGTGCCACAATAGAGGGATCTGCCCAGAGCAATAGCTTTGGTATTGTTGTTAGTGAGATTTTCTCTGCAAAAGGCTGTTTTTTTCATCACAGCTGAACCAGACGGAGAACAGAATCACAGTCAGTATGATGTTTCAGTCGGTGTAGTGATCCACAGCAGACCACTTGCCTTGGACTGGGATCCCCCAGGGCTGGGCACTGTGCAGAAATAGAGTGGAAAAGACCTCTTACCCTCCCAGCCAGATGTTGTTTGCAACTCAACAACTTTGCAAATTAATATTCACATGTATAATATTTAAATGAATGCCAGATGACCTCATCACCATATCTGTGTTGATCTAAGCTGGTGAATCATGGTCTTGGGGCCATATGTGCTTTCTCCAACACTGTTCAGTAGGGTATAGGCAGGAGTGACTGTATAGGGAAAGGATGAGACAAGGCTGGGCAGAGATGGGTGCTCAGCACCCCTGGCCTCACAGATGCCCCTCAGCAGACGGGATGCCAGGGTAAGAAGGGATGTGAAGGAGACTATGGCACTTTGCAGATCACTCTGCATTAAGTAGTGTCAAAGGGAGAAATATCGAGTGACAAAGTGATGGAAGGTGTCAGAAGTGGGTCTACTAGAACGTAATCTGGTACCATCAGAAGTGGCCTTCCACCAACCCTGTAATTATGACCTCAAAAATACTGCAATCAATATCACTATGAAATATTGTATCTGTACCCAGACATGGACCGCAGTCCAGCAGTCTTCATGCAGGCAGTAACATATTTGGTTGGCAAGACAAAGACTTTTCAGAGCCCAGGCTGTTACACAAGGCCCCAGAGGCCATGGCTTTCACCTGCCTGTAGATGCTCTCATGAAGATCTGGAACCTTGCAATAAAGACCTGATGGGGACCGTTTCTCTGCTGGCCTCCAGCAGAGGCAGGTTGCTCCTCTTCCTCTGCTCTGTCCCCAGTTCACAGAGTGGGAATGTGGGATGTAGCCTGGAGCATACACCACTGCATCGCCTTTTCCTCTCCTGCAGGCAGATCCACAGTGCCACAGGTCCCTAAAGGAGTGAAAGAGAAGCAACTGCTTGCTGAGCAGCACCATGCCAGTGGGGAGAGATGGGTGTGCACTTGAGCACGGCTGCAGCCCTTTGGCCCTGGGTGTCAAACATATTCAGACTGCAAATTGGCAATGAAGTATTAAAAAAATAAATTAAGTCAAAAGCTTTCGGCTGCCTACATAACAGCCCCTTGTATTACACAAGCATCACTTAGACTTATTTGATATTCATGGTGTTTATGGCACTTTGACTTCTTTGCTTCAAGCAAATTAACTCAAAATCAGGCTAGGCCTTCCATTAAACCTGACAGATTCATGATAAAGAGAAGTAAGTCTCTTTGTTTACTGCTCTCGGAAAGAAATAGGAGTATAAACAGCTATTGTGCTGACTCACTTCCATGTGTGAATTCACCAGGCTAGAGAGAGTAATGGGCTGCTAATTCTGGCCCTTAGTTGGATCCTCCTCTCTTCCAGCATATTTCCATTCCTTCCCTCCTCTGCTCCACTCCCTGGATGGTAATTCTCTGCCTTCTGACTCTTTACTGTCACAGAAATGGTATTTATATGGGAGATACTTAGCAGAATTGCATTAGTATTTGACATTTCAGCTCTTGGAAGTTTTCAATGGTGTTATTTGCAAGGGCATTTTTTATCGCCTTAGATTACAATTCTTCAAGAGCAGTGTAGCACTTTAATTTTCTAGGTCTGTCTCTTTGTCTCTCCCTCTCTATCAGGATTTCTGGTGATTTATTTGATTCACCAGTCCCTTGGATTTCTTATGCTTGTTACAACGCACCTGTGTCTCAATGACACAGAAAAATGTTCATTTGAAGTAACAGCTCTGGCTTGCAGTGCTTTGGATTTGATACAAAAATAGAACTGTGTAGAAAACTTTTTTATTAGCTTTTTCAGAATTCTAGACCCCAGGTAGTTCAAGCTGAATAACAGCATGTTTTACTTAAAAAAGGAAACCAGATATTGGTTGCTTGAAATGGTCACTGAAGGAAGATCTGGGAGCACTTATCAGAGACTTGTGGTGCTTCACAAGACTTCACATCACATGCTCTTGAGGACTACAAAAATTTGGGTGTGCAGCTTTTACCGTTAGCCAGTTTGTATTTTGTTAGCCTTGGATATTTGTTTTTTAAATAAGTACAAGAAATACAAAATGAAATGTTACAGTGAAAAACCCTAAATGAAAAGGTGTTCAGAAGAGGCCACTGTGACTGTGCAGTGGGAGTGTGGTAAAGAGACACTAACTGCAGCCTCAGCAGTTAGTGGTAGGTCTGTGTTTCTTTCAGAAAACTCTTCTGATTAGGAATTTCAAACTGTAACAAATATAATTTGGGGAGAAACCTGGGCAATTCTAGGAACACAAAAAAGGATGCTGTATATACCATAGTAGTAAAAACTGACAGATCAGACTAAGAAGTGTCTTCTGAATATCATATCTCTGTGTGCAGTATTACAGAGACCTTCATGATCCACAAAGACATTCTGACAGTGCACTTCATTTCTGCCTTGCCCTCATTTAACAAGATTATTTTGCCTTTCTTTAGCACTTTACATCTGAGATTCCAAATGTCTTGGAAAGCACCTGCCATATGGAACCTGGCTAGATAAAGATGTAATTTTTGTCCTTATTTGACATGGTAGAATATTGACATTGAGTTATGGAGAATTCAAAAACGTGTTGAGTGAGAGCTGCCTTTGGAAACGGTACATCCCTTTCAGAGCTGCCTGAATTTCCAGAGAAATAACTGCCATTATGAGTGAAAGGATTAAAATATCCCTTCCTTTCTTTTTTTTCCAAGTTTAGAAATACAGTTAGTTACTGGCAGATGGCCTGTGGTGCTCAGCGCTCATTCAAACAGTACTGAAATATTAGCAATTTCTGTCCATGTGTCCAGGCACACACAGACCCACATGCACACGCAGAAACAATTCTAGGCAGAGTTTTAACGTGATTCAAATCAAAGCATACTTCAAGGCAGATGCCAGACCAGATTCAAGCTAAATTTGTAGGCTGAGCTCATCAGATGAATGGTACTATGTGACTGCAAAAGATTATAATGATTAACATGTGTGACAAGTATTCTGTTGAACGAGTAGATTGTTTAAGGGCTTTGTCTGCGGTGAGTGATTCCCCCTCCCACTCGGAGAGGACACCAGACTGGTGGTTTGCGTTATGAAATCAGGCTGATCCCCTTGGTTCTGTGGGACCATGAGTGGCCGTGTTGGGGAAAGCAGGAGCAATGGCCAGTACCTGGGAACAGGGTAGTGCTGGCAGCTGGCTAGGTGTGGGGCAGTGCTTTTCCAAAACTTGCCTAATCTCTTAAAACACTCTTTGCACAGCCCTTAATTAAAGTAATACTGATTAGGCACTGACTCTGCTATTTGTGCATTAAAGATGTGGACATTTCCTTGGCAACAGATTAGTTTGGCGATGTTTAAGGACTTGGACTATTGCACAGCTATTTTATAACTCCTTCATGCCAGTTTTGTGCAAGAAAGGGTTTCATCAGTGCTTTTCTTAACATCCTGCCGAGACAGCACACACTCAACAACTATTGTGAATAAAACATAGTGGTTTCTCCAACAGGTATGTGTAGATATGGATTTCTGTGCAAAGATGATGTTCAAATCGAAGAAGGTGCTTTGAAACAGTAAATGACTCTATATGCTCACACATTTAACAATGAAATCTAATATAATCGTGAATCACACTGCTGTAGACAAAGGGAGGAACTGATCACCTAATAATAGAAATCGAAGAAATCCAAACTTTATTACTTCAAAGAAAAACAAACACAGCATCAGAGCAGGCTTGATAAAGAGGAGGATGAATAGTTTGCTAAAGAAATCAGCAAAAAATCTTCATCAGAATTTCTAAGATGATCTTTATTCTCTGATTACTTTTTTTTAACCACAGACTTTTTGTATCTATTTCTTTGTCTCTGCAAATATTTTACCTACAGTCATCCATCCAATGGATTAATTTGACCTCTGGTATCTTACACCACTGAAATTGAAACAAGTGTTGATCTTGGAATTATATGAAAGAGAGTCTTTAGAGAACTGTACCATATATATATAGCAAAATAATCTTAGAGAAGCTTTTGCCCTCAGGAACTTGGAAAACAAATGTTACTATGAAGATTTGTAGATGAGTATTTGAATCTGAGACAATTTGACCCTTGACTTATTTTGGTTTGTTATAGAATTTATATAAAGTACATATCCTAGAGGTTTGCAGAAAATGAGTAACTTAATGGATGGTATCTACAAACAATTTGTAATAAATATATCTAAGTGTATATTTTCTCACCTTAAAGTTCATATCTTGTTGATAGTGGCATTTTTTCTCCCTGTCTTCACCCCACCCCCATATGTTGGAGGCAGTTATGCTTTGTTGTTTCATGTTAATTTAAATAATTCTTAAGGGTTGCCTGGTTTTGTGCTCTGGGAGAACCCATTGCATCTGGGGAACTTTACATCCTAGTAAGGCTTGCAGTTCCTCTGTGAAAATTCAGGAAGAAAGACATAAATGGGGAGAATTCTCTGCTGCTGGATTCACAACTATTAGCTTTTTTTATTTTCCCCGCCTTGCTGTAAAGATGTAGTAGGATTTCAAAAGGCAGTAAAAAGTATTGGATCAGAATAATTTTTGTCGTTGTTCCCATTTGTAGCTGGTGATCCAAGTAAAAACTGAAACAAAGTGGAGTGTCATTATTACAGATGACACAAGGCTGTGCAGAGCCTAATCGTGACCGTGGCTCTGAGCCTGGCATGATGGTTCACTTTCGGTGTACAGCTCCATTCAACTTCCAAGATTTCTCTTATTCAGCCCTTTTAGTCTCGTATTTACTGCGGCACACTACAGAGGAGTCATATGTAATGTGTTCTCTCTCTTGGGCTTTGTTTATGCAAAGCAAATCACTGTCACTGCTGCTGCAGTGGAAGCCATACAGATATGCTCTCTCAGAGTAAGACACCGTCCTGGAAAAATTGCTCTGCTTTTGAAGCAATTATTTCCAAATAAAATGGGAACAGTGTGCCCACCTGAGGACTCTAGGTTATTACCGTAATCACGCTTGTTAATTTTTCCATGTAGGTAAGGAAATCAACAGAATAGTTCAGTTTAGTCTCCTTGTGAATGGAAATTATAATAGCACAGCCAGTGGTGGCTTGTCCTTGGTCTATTTTATTCCAACTATATACATGGGAGAGTGTGTGTGCCTGTGTAAAGGGCAGAGATGAGAAGAGAGAGAATTATTAAAGATAAAGGGTCCTAGTTTTGTTCCATAAACACAGGAAAACACAAATCTTGCTAGTGGAGTTCACAACATATCAGGAGTCATGCTGTGGTTTTTAAATCACAGCCTGAATTTTGGAAGCTGCTGGGGGAAAGTCCTAATTCAGGTTAGTCAGCTCCAGACACTTATTGCCCCACTTTTTGCTGTCAGTGGTGGCACCACTGAGTACACCCCACCTGGACGTGAAGATGCTGTGCTTTTTCATCTGCACATTCTCCACCTACTGCCAGTCTCTCCCCAAGCCACCAAACTAGACCCAAGCAGCATCAAATCAGCTGCAGAAAAATTTAAGAGTAACATGAACCCCTACATCTGGTGGGATTTCAGGGAGATCTGAGGGCAGGTGATAGCTCAGCAGATATGCCTCGTTCTCTGGATGTTGTCCAGCTGTCCCCAGGGAGCAGCAGAAGATGGACACTGTCAGGGTGGCATGGGTCAGGGCAGAAAATCCTGCTTGCACTCGGATAATGTGACAAAATTACAGATTGCTGAAGCTGGCATTGGGATAAAATGTTGTTAGGGTGACTAAAATCTGCTGTGTAGCAACTCTGAAAGTACTCCAGGTTTCTTGAAAATATGCTACTGAAAATCGGTCCTGCTGATACAGCCACATGAAGTTATATGATCTGAGTAGCATTTACATCCTGAAAGCTGAATATTACTCCATTGGCTTAATCTGATCTTCCTCCTTGCTTTTTCGTTTCTCCCTTTTACCTTGGGCTCCAGCCTCTCTCCCAGGTTCTTCTGGGGTCCAGATAACTGCTGTACTTTCAGCATCCTTCCCTTACCTAAGGCAAAATAAAATGAGATTTGGGCACTCTCTGGGAGGTGAAGTGTGGAAAACACTAAGGGATATACTTAATCTCTACTCAGCTGGTGTCCCGGAAAAACACAGAATGCTGCTGATGCTATCAACTTCTGACCAGATTGCAAAATACAAGTATGGCAAATCCTGTACATCAATGCTGGGAGATCCATACTCATGAAACCACATTTAATTAGGATTTTGATGTTCACATTGCAGAAGAGGTGCATAACCTTCAGGAAGAGCAGTAGAAAAATAGTATTTCTCAGATGTGTAAGAGGAGAATGTAAAATATTTCCGGCAGCCTCCAGAATTACTGATTCCAGTTGTAGATAAAAAGTTGCCCTTTCCATAGAGATCTGCAGACTAAACCCAACAGATATAGTACATTATCTTTTCCACCTTTTGGCCTGAAATCAGAAGATATAAGCAGCGATTGATTTACATTACAAAATTGAATGCCAACAGCTGCCTATGAAAGTACTTAGCAAAAGACATTGTTTACGAGCATCAGCTTTGCTTCCGTGGTATAATCCTGCCAGAAGCCAAACACTCTGCAGCAGGAGCACCAAGTGTTATCTTACAATTGATGCAGAAAATGGGGCAAATGCATATGACTGACTTTAGAGAGATTTAAGTGATACTGTTATGTGGGGGGATAAGACAGATAAAGCAAAATCCCTTTTTATGCCACTTCTACATTTGTGTAACCCCTGAAATGAATAGAATTGCTCTGATTTGAATGAGAAGTGGTACATGCATAATCTGCTTCCTGGTTTTAGCAATGAGCCATACAAATAGGCTCGACTTGTGGACCTTTAAAAACGAAGATAACGGATAATTGGAAGTTAGTGCATGTATATTTTGGTGATTCTCATCCATACACTGCTGCCGCTGCAGTTAATCGTCACACTAACAGAAGTTAATCGTCACATTTACATGGCTATTGGCTATTATTTCCAGCCAGAATTGGTAACAGGGGCCAGCTGTGCTCTGAAATAAGGGCTCAGCACTCTGGGCTGCTATTCTGAGGTGCTGTGGGACCTCTGGGGATTTTTCATGTCCTACCAGGAGATAATCACATCTTTGAACTTGGGGGTCAAAGGGAATAATTCTCAGTTTCTCCTGCTTTGTCCCATCATCCATCTTGCTGTTGTGGGCCAGCACCATTTCCAGTGAGCTACCTGGCAGCATAGAGGAATCATTTGCAAGCATGGCTGTTCTCATGGGGATAAATGATGAACAGAGAATTGTTCAAAGGCAGGACCCTAAAAACAGGTTGGAAAAATCATGGACAGAGACTGAATTAGTCTGGTATTGCAGTACTTTTGGAGGTGATACGGAGAAATGATTACTTGTTTTAAGATTTATTTACTTATTTACTTATAGAAAACTGTTTAGCAACATTTACTTACTTACAGTGGGTTTTAATATTGTTAAGAATCCTGCTTGCTCAGACTGTTCTGTGGAATTTTACCAAGGACTACTGTGTTCATCAAAACAAAACAGTTTACCGTGAAAATCTACCAGGGGCTACAATGTTCAGCAAAATATTATGCTCTGTCCTTGAGAAACAGGTTGCTGACACTAACTAGTTGGAATTTTGCTAATGAGTAGAGATAGTCATAGACGAATGGCAGAAGTTCTATTGGTTCTCTTAGATAAGATAGAGAAATAAACTGGCTGAAAAACACTCTTGTTATTCAAGAAATTGGCCAAGAGAATCTGCACATGCTCTGGGGAAAACAGGGTGAGAGACTACGAGCCTTACTCCCAAAGCCCCCAGGAGACGCCCACCAGGAGTCAATGTGCAGGTGCAAAGAGAGCATAAACTGCTGACACCATTCTTTTGAACTAACCCAGCCCTACTCATGCATATGTATGTTGTGTTATGTAATCCAATGAATATGGATATCCACACTCTGAGTTTGGGTAAAATGTGCGGTGAGTGTGCAAGCTTTGTGGAGAGATCCCCTTGCACCCCGGCTGGAGTAAAACAATCCTGCTGTATAACTCTATTCGAGCTGTAGAGTCTTTTTTCCATGAATCAGAGGATCCTTGAACCCCTGTGACTTGGCTTTGCAGGAGCACAGGATAGCATTAGCCACACGGTGTCTTGAGTGGTGGCAAAACTTCATACGCCCCCAAATTTGTTTCCATTGAAATTTCATTGATATTTCATTGAATCACGTGCTGGATTAACCCTGGCCCTGCAGGGAATCACCTAACGGTCTCACACTTCAGCATGAAGGCACAGGGGAAAACCATGGTGAGACATGGTCCTCCTGGGCGCTGCTTGGTTAATTGTGACCTGGCGGGGTGTCAGCGTGTTTGTTGCCAGCACTGGTGGAAAACATGCTCCTCAGTGGGAGCTGCAATCCCCCCAGTCCCAGCAGCTATTACTTGCTCCCTGTGCCTGGGTATCTCCTCGCTTAAAACAAGGTTACCAGCAGGAATTACACACCTATTTTTTGTGCCTCATCCCAGAATTCAGCCACTTGGAAGGGATTGTTTTGGGTTTTGTTGTTGTGGTGGTGGCTTTTTGTTTGTT
This sequence comes from Athene cunicularia, assembly GCF_003259725.1. Classification (NCBI taxonomy): domain Eukaryota; kingdom Metazoa; phylum Chordata; class Aves; order Strigiformes; family Strigidae; genus Athene; species Athene cunicularia. The sequence goes on from NW_020799142.1 coordinate 24,783,627, forward strand.
TTTTTGTTTAAATCATTGCATGCTATGGCCTGACCAACACCACTGAAAATCTCCCTGCTCTGTACTAAGGGTGGTCAAGAGTGTGCTCTGAGATACTGTATTGTTTGCATGGAAGTATTCTGCATCTGAAGAACAATTCAGCTCAACTAACAGCATCTTTCACATGTTGAAGAGTCCTAAGGCACTGCCTGGTACCTCCTGCAGAGCCTGTCACTGCAACAAGTGCCTCTAGACAATCCTCTGCTTTAAACGCTGGGCTTGATTTAGTTATCAGCCCAGACATTGCCATCATGAGCAATCATCTTCAAAGGAGTGATAGGCAGAGCATCTGGGCCAAATTGTAACGTGATTACCTGACAAAGTCTTTAATAAAGACAATACTTTAGAGACACTTTGGTTGATCTGAATTTTTTTTTTTTTTTTAGGTTTAATTTTAGAACAGCAGTTCTGAAAACGCACTCCCTAAGCCTTGTACAGGGACATGAGTCAGGAAGGGACCCTGGCCTGAAGGAAATGGTCAGTGGCTCTGTTTTCTTTTTGTAGTGCCTAGGAAAAGTGAACCTCAAAAAGCAGCCAAACATTTAAGAATGTACTTTCATTTCAATAATATTAAGTTTCTAGTGAAAAAGGAACTTTTTAAAGTTAAAAAAAGATTCGTTTAGCTTTTTTTGTTAAAAAAAAAAAAAAGGTAATTCACCGTTCATTTAAATCCTCTTTGGAACTAACACCGCCTGCTGAGCGGGAACAGAAGATAAAAGCGATACAAGGAAAATATTAAAAGGACTTTAAAAAATCCTGACGTGCCTGAAAAATATTAACCTGCACAAGAACAACGCCTGCTCCTCGGGGGCCGGAGAGCTCCAGTAACTCTTGGAGCGCCAGCCGGCCCCCGCAGCGCGGCTACCGACCCCCGGCCTCCACCGGCTCCCCACCAGCCCGCGGTGCC
>NW_020799142.1:24784622-24869527 GCF_003259725.1 Athene cunicularia
TTCACCGGCGGTCGGTGAGGTACAGCCCCCACCCCCGGTGCCATCGAGCCTCCATCTCCCGGGGGTCGGCAGCGTTCATCTCCCCCCCCACCCCCCCGGGGCTGGGGCGCTTCATCTCCTCCTTAGGGGTTAGTGGGGGTGCACCCCCCCTCCGGGTGTCAGTGGGTTGCCTCCCCCATGACCCTTGGGGCTCCATCCCCAGAGGGCTGGAGGGGGGGCATTGCCCCTGGAGGGGGTCAGTGGGGGTGCGTACCCCAGGGGGTTGGTGGGGTGCATCCCCCAGGGACCAGCTGGACTCCATGCCCGTGCCCAGTAGGTCAATGGGGGAGGTGTCAGTAGGGCCCATCCCCTGGTGCTGGTGGGGTTTCAGTACTCGGGGGGGTCAGTGGGGTGCATCCCCTGGTCTGGAGATGCTTGCAGGGCCTCTTCCCTGATCTTGCTCTGCTTACCCCGGTTCTGACCCCGCATGAAGGGTAAGGGGCAGCTCCACCGCCTGCTGTGACACTTGGTGCTGTGTCCCTGTGTTGTGGATTAGGTCATGTCGTGACAGTGCCTTTTACTGTCCTGCAGTGCAGCAGGGCCCGGGGATATGAGGAAAAGGGGTGGCAGTCACGGAAAAACAGCAACCACCCTCCTTCCCCGTACACAACAGTTTAATAAAATCAGACAGCATGAAACATCTGGCTGATTCCCCCCCCACCCCCAGTCACCAGAAGGCAGTTCTCTTGTGTCATTAAATACTGTTGTCCACACAAAAAAGCGGGCTGTGATATATGCAGTGTTGTAAACCCGGGAGCGGCTGTGGATGAGATGATACATAAGAGGAAAACATTAAGAGCTGACCTCAAACTCTGAAGTTAACTGTGCTGCCTCTCCTTCGGGTGGCCTGGGGTACTCTCTTAAACCTGTCTCGGTTTGTAACTCTCTGACCATTACACTTGGATGCAGAAAGCTCTGATGCCCCTTTGAAGGTGCCATAAAGCTGTGTTTGGACTTAATATAGCCCATCCCGTTAACCTCAGTGCTTTGCATCGGCAGCCTTTTAATGAATGGGAGCGCTCATGAATTTCTCTCAACTGGCTGTCAGATCTTTTCTGCTCCTGTCTGGAGAGAGCGTGGTGGGGCCATATGGGAGGAGACTTCCCTGAGCCGCCTTCAGCCCCCTCGTCCCTGGGGGCTGTGGGAGTTGGTGGGGACTGACACCAGGGGTTGGTGTGCTCTGGCCAACGCAGTGGCAGTGGGTTCAAGCCCTGTTCCCAGCATTAGTCTCTCCATTTTGGTGGAGCCCTTCAGGGCTTCGACTTTGTTTTGCTGCTGGCAAAGGGATGGCAGGAATTGCCGTGGGCAGATCTTGTCAGGGCACTCAGCTGCTTTGGTCTAAGTTCCCCTGCCTTCATTTTAAGGCAAACTGCGACTTTCATGTCCAGGGTGCTCGTCCTTGCAAATAATGTGCTAATCCTTTGAGATAACTCACAAACTTTGCCGTTTGTGGCTTCACTCTCTCTTGCATGGGTCTTGCACTGGACAAATTAATCTTCTGGGTAGCCAAAGCTTAGAGTGCATGGAATAATAGCCTGCAAAATTACCAAGGTAATAATTTTCTGAAAAACAAAATGCCTGAATGCAAATAGAATGTAAAATGTGTCTTTGAAGCCTTTTTTCTTTCAAATTATTCAGTGCCTAGCCTGGAGGAAACCTATTTTTTCGTTTTTTATAAAACTTACGAACATTTTACAGAAGTGGGTTGTGGTTTGTTTTTTTTTTTATTATTTAAAAGAAGATCTAAAAGTCTTTCAGTTTTAATGACATGAGGCCTTTTTTGTGTTCCCTCTACAACATTGACAGGGGATTGCTAGTCTAAAAAATCTGACGTGTAAATGTTTAGTCTGCTTTACCATCTCCTGAGCTGGCAAAGGCAGCCGCCAGCAGTTCTGCCAGGAGCACAGCAAGGCTGAGTCCAGCCAGGGATGCTCAAGTATCCCAGGACAGAAATCAAGACTCCAGTTCTCTGAGATGAAGTAGAGAGAGAAGGTCGGAGTCCAAGTGACGTTGTAAAGGCTTTCCTAGGAATGCAAAGAGCTGCAACTGTCTCATGTGTCAGGGCTCATTCTGCAGTGGTGGTGAGATCATACCTCTGTGTTGTAAGGGCCAAATTATAAAGGTGTTGCATGTTTTCATGACATTGCAGCGGGTGTCTTGCTAGCTTTACAGTAGCTTTATGGAATAAAGAAACAGCTCTGGGCATGAGTCTGGATGGGTACAAGAGTGCACAGTGTGCAGGGAGTTAGGAAGAGGCTTTAATGTATGGTCCACCTGCTCATCTGCACAGGCGTTGTGAAATGTTTTGTTCAATTTAAGTAAAACTCTTTTCCACTTCCTGCTTTTAAAATCAAAGTCGTGACATCTGCGAAAAAATAACTTTTTTTTTTGTTATTATTTTAAAAATAGTTCTTGTACACAGCACATTTTGTCTCTTGAAAGGTCAGTTGAGTTGCCCTAAATGAAAAGCTGTGGATTTTACTCGAGTAATATATGAAAAGGTCTTATAGTGCAGGTACATTTATGAATTGTTTCTGAATGTTACTAAAAGTAACTTTCTCTGCTATATTTGTACACGTTTCTATACTAATATTTCTGAATATTTTTACTGTCTTCAGTATAGTGCTTGATATTTCGCTGGGTTTCCTGCAGGTGTTAATAGGTGCTCTACACAGCATCCTTACCTTAAATGGGTTCAAACCACTAATAAACTCTATTAGACAAGCACAGAATTTACAAAAAAAAAAAAAAAAAAAAAAAAAAGGAAGTTTTAACTGGGCAATGTTAAGTCAGGAAATGCAGAGGCTGAGGCTCCAACAGCAATATTAACTTGGCTGCAATACACATCCTGTAAGCTCTTTTATGACATACATCTCATAATGTAAACAGGAATAAGCACACAGATTAACGTATGCAGAGAACGAGTAGAAAAGAGTATTTTTCTGAATTTGACCTCCTCGTCCATGTAACAGCTGGCTCTTGTGTAGAGCTGGGGAAAGCCTGGCACTGCCTTACACAGTGCTGGGCAGCATGTCCAGCACCAAGTCAGATGTACCCAGTTGCTGATGGAGTAAAAATAACAGCAGCAAATGAGTAATTTGGGTGTTGTTTCTGTCAAACCAATACCATTGTAATGAACTGCATTTCGCTTCTCAAGGTCTGTGAATTGTACTATGTATGATCCTGAAGTGTTCCTCTTTCATTATTCCCAACTGGCATGTCTGGCCCTGCTGAGGGGTTGTAATGAAGTGCAGTGGCTTTGTTTGGTGAGTCTCAGCTTTCTTCTTGTATTACCCATGTGTTGCAGTAACAGCTCTCCTGGCTAATTTTAACTAGACCATGTACAGCAGTGATTACATGAGTACTGTATTTTAATACAGATCTGAAATGGACCAAGCAGTATTGCTCTTTGTATTATGTTGTCTTAATTAAAAACTGTGTTATTAATATATTTCACTAAATTGATACGTTTAGCCTGAAGGTCACATAGTCTAATCTGACCTTCGCTGTGTCACAAGACATTACATCTTGTGCAGTTACCACTATTTGCATGCGATGTGGTGTCATCTAGGGCAGAGTCTTGTGGTCCTTCAGCAGCAGCTTCCGGCAATGACAAAGGTGGCTCGGGTGAATAAAATTAATTTATGGTTAGTCTCCAAGAGAAAATAATTATCCTTTTCTGTTTAAAAAGGGCTCACTGATACTGCTGCCTTGCTCTGACATTGTAAAGCTTTACAAGGGAGATGGGAGCAGCTCTAATTCTGCAACCTAATACTTCTCCTGTTATACCTGCCTAATTGCAACGGCTCCTCTTTGGTGCAGCCTCACACAGATTCTGCTAGAGCATTGTGGTAAGCCACGCCAATTGTGCTTTAATTTCATCACTGTTTGATTTGGCCAGCATTTTATTAACTGTCTTTGCAGTGTTAGACAGTTTGCAAAGGAGATTAGTACCTGTGTGGGTTACAGCATTTACTCTGTGTGTTTAATCTAAATTCCTCTTGAAATGGAATTGTATTAAATTAATTTGGCAAAACTTTGAAATTGCAGTAAGGCTGCTTTTGAGAATTGATTTTTTTTTTTTCCCAAGTAACTGTGCTTATTAAAATTACCACGATTCACACAGTGAGAATGGTTCAAATCAAACAGAGCATCTGGATCCCACTGGGTTTTGGCCATTTTTGCTTCATGAAAAGTCAAGGTAGGCACTGCTTTGGGGTCCCACTATGGTGAACAGCTGGCTGTCCTTAGTCAGCTTTCAGAAATGGAGCGGTACCTGTCAGGATTTGTGCTGGGGGAGTTACCAGAAAGAACAGCATTGAAAAATAAGAAAAGTGTATAAAATGGTCTCTTAACTACATTAAAGACTTGTGAAAGTTCCACTATTCTGAAAAAAACCCTGTAATTTTAGAGTGGAGCCAATCCTCCCTGACTCAGACTGGGAAAAAGACCAATGTTACATGTTAATCGTATACAACACAAAGACTTTTTGCCATGCTGTTTAAAATCCAGCCTTCTTTCAGCCTGTGTTCTGCTGGGATGTTTTCATCCAAAACGTACTGCTGAGGCTGACGGGAGCAGTCTGAAAAAGCGCCTCTAACCTTCCTTCCTGACACTTCAATAGTGACATCCACTGTGGGAAACTAGGGCATAAATGCATTAACACTTGTCACTGGGAAGAAAATCCTCTCCGTGATGGGGACCAGAAGAGAGTGATTTTTTGATTCATGATACAAATTGGTTCATTATTTATTTCAATCAAAGTCTGTACGTGCTGTTACAATGAAAAATTAAAGCGCACTTTGCAGAATACATGAGCAGACACTGTGCCAACCCCAAAGCCTTCCTGACCTACAAAATGAAGGAGAACTTTGGTGCTTGCTTCACTCTTCTCAAAGTCTCAGACATACAGGCTTTGCCCAGAAGTTTGACAGAGGCAGAACCTATTAAAACAGATGCCAAACCCACTATGTTGACTGTTGCCTTCCAGGGAAAACATCCTGCTGTTTCCTCCTGGGTGTTAGACATCTGCACAAGAGCAGCCCAGCTGCCTGGTCTTCTGTAAATACTTTGGACTTCACTGGAAATCATCTTACCAGTGCCACCATCCCATTGCAAGTTGTCCATAAGCTCAGCGATGCTCTTGTCTTCCCAGATGGGTAAAAGACAGCCACTTCCCTGCTGGTGCAAGTTTTTTTCCACACCTCCAGCTGTATGAAATATAACAGTTGTATAAATCAGTAATTGTGATCTGGCCTAAGGAAGGGGTTAACACACTGTTGCTTCTCTCTCTGCTTCTAGAACAAAAGCAATTGTCCGGCAGTGTGGGGGAAGTCACTGAGCTGTGTATTCTACTGGTTGTGCTGGTCTTGGGATGACCAAGATCTGTTGGGATATTTATGTATTTCTCAATAAAATCAGAAATCAAAAAGAGCCTTTGAAATGATATGGGTTTTGAGGGAGCCTCTGTCCAAAGTCTGTACCAAAACACAAACCCCAAAGGCTTTGATTACTTAATGCAACCTGAACACTCTGATGTGAACAGTGCAGCCCCAGCAGCTCCATGGTGCCCCCTGCATTGGTGGAGGAGGCTGGAAGGGACCTGTGGCAGCCACCTCTGCTCATTGTAGTGCCCAGCCGTCAGCCCATCAGCTCTAATCGAAGCTGGCAGGACCTCTGACGGCAACTGACCTTATATTAAAGACTAAAGTCCCTGTCTCATCTGAACTCGGTTCCTGTCATGAAGAATGTCAGATGACAAGTGGGACAGGTATTAAACATTAACCAGCTGTTCGTCTTTAAAATATTAATCTTGGTCTTATGCTCTTACCTGTTTTCCCAGCGTGCCTGGGTTTGAAGGAATTGACTTTCATGAGTGATGACTGCCTGTTTTGTGGTTAGCTATATCCCAGATCTGCAGTGCCAGTTTCCAGGTTTTGAGCCCTCCTTGCAGGTGTTTCTGCTACGACCATGCTTGCCCCGTTTATCTGGGAATACAAACATGGGTGAGCAGACTTCAGGACAGTTTTCAGTTTACTTTCTAGGTTCCCAGAAGCATAGAGTATATTCCTCTTCCCTTAATAGTTTTCCCCACCCTTTACTCTTCTAGTCTTTGCAGCAGAAAAGCAAAGCATCTCATCTGTATGACTAAGCTACCTTCCTCCATTTGGGCTCTATTTGGATCCTCCACTTTTTGGGGTGAGGAGCTGAGCAAAGAAATGTCTTTCTTTGGTTTGATGGGGCTTGAGCTGTGAAATGAGATGCGGCACATCCTATTCCAGCAACAATCCATCTCCTTCTTGTGTAGAGTAACAGACATCCTCCTTTTTCTCTTCTGAATAAAACTACGAGCAATTCTATATTGGAAATCTGTCCCATAGCTCAGCTGGAAATAAATAAATGCAATAAACAAATGGGTGGCACTGCTCCAAAATGCACATGGCTGGTGTGCTGTCACTGCTGTTAGGCGTGGGACTGTGGGGAGCTGGATGTGATGGACTTGTCTTGGCCCACAACCTTGTCTTTCAGTCCACATCCACATCAAAGAATTTAAACCTCTGTACAACAAGAAGTCTTGAAGTGCGGTGAAAAACAGCTCCTGCATAGCGAGGATGGAAAGGACCTGCTGGGTCACCTAGCCCTCTGCTTTGCTGTCAGAAGGTTCCTTCCTAATTAAAGCACAACTGGTGATTGCAAGATGTCTTGTTTGGGTGGTTTAATAAATTGTTATCCTCTCTACAAGAAGTGGAAGTGTATTTACTAATGCAGCTGTAAATGTCTCAGCTGTGGAGTGGTTATTTACTGCACTATTCTAATGCAAATGTTTGTGGTTATGTTTGCATTGATCATACAGACAGTGCACACAAATTTTATTTCTTGGCATATTTAGGCTTGGGTTTTTTCTCTGTTCTGCTGTATCTGTTCCACTATACACTACATAATAGAAATTGTTTGATGTGTAATTACCTGTCACTCAAGTGCCATTTTACAATATAGAGCTATATAAATTAAAATATTCTTCCTCCTCCAATTAATTTTGGTTCTTGGGGGTGAGATATTAGTGTTTGGAGAAGGTTTCACTAAATCATTTGGTACTTTATGCATTTATTTACTTTTAAATGAATTCTAACTGAAAGGTAATGGCCTGTAGTTACAACTGCAGAAAAGAGCATTCATTGTGAGAGCCTTATGGTGGGCTGTGGTGCTCCCAGCATGGATGCAGCTTGAGTGCTCCGGTCTGATGGATGTGAAATCACCAGTTGTACACTGTCAAAGCAGTGACAACTGCCCTCTTGTAAGGTGCATCTTGGGTCACGAGATAGGGAAACATTGAGGCATCACAGCTGCAGTTTCCCAAATGAATTATTTTTTGAAGCTTATTTGTTAGTCCTAAGCCTCATATCTCCTACATGGTTCTTTTGTGGATGTGGGCAAGCATCAAAAATGGTAGCTCAGCTTGATAAACATGGGGAAACTCTTCAGAATTGTTATTTCTTGTTTGGAGTGGTCCTCTAATAGAGTATTGTCTTTTCAGTGTGTATAGAGGCAACACACTTTGGAAAAATAGAGTCTGTGAGCAGAAATCTTGCCTTGAAACAGCCTGCTTTGTGATTAACAATTTTGTCTGTAGCCTCTTAATACCTGCCGCAGATGGGTTGGTCGCTTCAGAGGTAATCACTCTGATGCAGGAAGTGCTGCTGGTTGGAAGGTACAATGTGGCGTCTTTTAATGTCTTCCCTCAATGCTCATTGGGAATAATCCTACCTTGGGGTAGGGATGGCCTTAAATCTGATGCGGTTTGGATTAGATTAGATTTAGGTACGTAATCTATAGTGAGTAAAACTATTAGTTTGGATTTTGTAAGCACACAAAGAAATACAGAAAAATGTTAGGAGACTTTTGAACTTTATGTACTACTGGATAGTTAAGACAGTGGACATTATTTTTAGCTACTGGCAGTGATACCACCATGGGCTCATACTCACAGGGTTATGCCTGGATCCATTGATTTCCATTGAGGGAGGGAGTGAGCTCCAGATTGTTCTAAAAACTACTGTAAGCCACTGAGACCAATTACATTATTACTTTTTTGTTAGTTGAAACTTTAACTTGGTGAAGGCTGGAAACACAACAGAGATTACTATTAGTCTGTCAAAACTGAGCTTGAGTTTTTCTATGGAAGACCTAATACTGCCTTAAACACCTGGTTTCAGTTTGATCTGTAGTTGCCTGGAGATTGCCTGGCTGCATGGACCACAGAACGTGGTTGGTACGTCAAGTCCATTGCATACGCTCTGAGTGTCAATGCTTGTTTAGGTTGTGTTAAGTGTCAACATGCCTTATTTGTGGAAAATGGTTCATTGGGGCCCACTTCTGCTAGAGCCAGAGCAAACCTGGAACAAAACCCCATGGCTTTTACAGTCACTTTTTTCTTTCAGCTTCCACTTCTATTTATTTTATGAAGCTGCTGGCACTGCAGGGACAGTTCACTCTTCCTCTGCCACAGACGGAAACATTCTGTTTGCTGGGAAGTGCAGCTGCAACCTGTATTTGGCAGTTTATATTGAGGAGCAAACTGAAACTCCATTTGAAATGAACACTGGTTTTCTTAAATAAGAATTTGTTTAAATGGAATCTGGTTAAAAAACATCTAAGAGTCTTTATGGCAGAGCTTCCAGTTTATACATGGCAGGGATGTGCACTTGCCAGCCTTTGGGAGAGGTGACCCTTCACAATGGCATCCCTGTCTCCTTCCCAAAGCTGCCCAGGAAAGAGCAGGTTCTCAGTTCCCCTTAAATCTGGGCAGATTTGGAAGCGAGGGTGCAAAAAACAGTCTAGCTTGTGTTAATACAAAGCGAATACAGATTTTTCTGAGACCTGTTTGTTTCAATGAAGAATGTGTCGGGATGGTCTGATCTGATGTGTCGAGAAAGGCTTATAAAAGCATTCAGGACAATAAGCAGCTGCTTCTTCTGGCTGCTGTCATGATTTCTTCTGGCTACTTGGTAGTATACCTGACCAGGTGGGTCAGGTATAAACTGCTGCTTAGCTTGGGTCACCATCTGAAGTCACGTCCTAGAGGACTTGTGTGTCTGTAGGTGGTGGGCATAAGCATGGAAGAATGAACCCTCTCCCTGTGCTAGCAGTCCTCTTGCTACGTAGTGCTGTACATTGCAGGAGCCCAAATTGCTGTCCAAAAGTTTGAGTTTAAAGGTGATCTCAGGAGCTCTACCTGCCTCTTAGTTTTCCTGATCATTTTGGTATTTGTAATCCACCCCTTACTCTCTTGTTGCTGTGAAGGAAAGCAAAACAGGCAGGAGACACCAATTAGGTGCTTGAGAACAATGAAAGTTTATGGTATTGGAAATGCTGCCAAAACATGAAAAGGAAAGGGAAAGGATGAATCTGGGGGAAAAAAAAAATATTTCTCCGTTTCTCACATTGTGTGTATCAGTAATGGATGGAAAATTATTTCAGACAAAGCTGTGAATTTTGTTTGTTCTTATAAAAACACTGTAATTTCTTTTTAAAGCTTCCCTTTCAGTGTCTTGGACAACCTCATTTCACAGCTAGATATATTAATCTTGGTTAAATGCAATGGACAAAATCTACACAAAACAACTGCTTAACAATATAAGCAGCTTGCATAAACATGAATTATTAAGGTCACAAAAGCTCTTAGAAACCAGCAGGAATGAGTGCACAGTTGCATTTCTTTTTTCAAAACATGCATTAATTAATAAGGGGCTTAGTGCCCAGTCTGTTTCTTCCTCCTGCTTCCATCAGATTTTGCTTTCATCAAGTAGGGGGGGAAGTGTCATTTCTCTCTCCCCCTCCCCACTTTTCTTTGGCTGAAGCACAGAAATGTGCCAGACTTCATCCTGCACAAGTCCATCATTCACAGCTGTGATATCCTAAAAGGCTCAGGCTTGTTGTCTTGGGGGTGTCACAACAGCAATGCACCCTCCGAGATGGCCAGGGGTTTCATTTCATGCCTGCCTGGACTGCCTGTGTGCCAGCTGGGAGAGGAGCAGGACACTGAATTCAAGTTACCAGGAACTAAAGAGTAGTCATGCTGTGTGTATTTGTGCAGTGCAGAGAAGGCAAGGTGCTCACAGGATGAGTATGGAAGAGGAGAAGATATTAAAGGGGATGGGGTAGCAGCTAGAGGTCCCATCCGAGGTCCCATCCTCTCTCTGGAAGTGTCACACACCCCAGTTTGTGTAGGTGTAGACATCATGTCTGCTGGTGGTCCCCTCCACATGATGTGGGCATAGGCAGCACCCGGTGGTTGTGGTGCCCCTGGGCATGGGACCTGCAGGAATGTTGAGTGGGAGCTTCTCTCCACTCCTTCCAGCACAGGAAAGGATAGCAGGGGCTTGACTGGGAAATGGGACGTGAGCTGCTGTGATTGAGGGGCCAAGCCCTGCTTGTATGCAGAGTAAGGTCAAAGTCCCTGTAAATATATGTCAAGGTCAACGCTGGGAGCTGTTTGCAGCAAGGAGTTGAAGAATAAAAAACCAGGAATAGAATTGTGTTAATTTTTAAAATGTATTATTTCAGTTGTGGTGCTGGCTAGAGTGGAAGCAAGTCAGACGACGAACTGTGAGGAGGGAGGAGGCTGCAGTGGTCGAGGGGGACAAGAAGTGCAATGGTGGGTGCTGGTTGTGTGGGTGGTGGGGAAGGCTAAATCTCAGCAAGCTTATGCAGGAAGAAGTAGCTCAAGTGAGAGTTTATTCATGGAAACCTATGTTTGGGAGAGAGAACATCTTCAGAGATGGTCCTAAAATGTAAAAAGTGTTAGGAGACAGGAAGTGAACTTGTGTATAAGGAAGTTGAGTCCTGGGATCCTGGAGAGAGCAAATGGCCTGAGATTTTCTTTCCTGGTTTGTACTGTAGGTAAAGCCTCTCAGGCAGACACCTCTCTGTTTGTCATGAGTTCAGTGCAGAGAAGATGGGGATGAAGGCTGATGGTTGGTAACTCTCCTCTCTGGGGTTGTGGCATCTGCAGAAGAAACTCTGATATCCAGTATCTGGATTACTGAGCTCCAGAAAGAGAAAACTGGCATTTTTTTGGCCTTGCTGTGTTTTAGTGATTCGACTTTTGCTTTGTGCCCTGATGAAATCTAATGCAAATGTCAAGACATCAGATGTGGTCTTTTAAAAATCTTCCTAGGTACCACACCTGCTCTTTATCTGTGAGGAATCTAATTTCTGCAGCCGCTGGAGAAACAGTTGAAAGAGAGACAAATGTTAAAGCCATTATTCAAATGCTTCTAGTCTGGGGTGGGTACTTAGTTTTAATTTACCAAACAGCAAAGTGTTTCTTTGGGGTATTTTTGGAGGGAGAAGCTGCCTCAACCATGCTGTGAGATAGGACACAGTGGCCACAGTGCAAGTATTTACCCTGTAGGGTAACTCTTATGGGGGCAGCCTTCTTAAACAGCAAGAAAAATGTTTGTCCCATGCTTTATTCCAGCATGGTTTCTGAAAATAACTAGTCAGGAGCTGCTTTTGATATATAATAAAAAAGCTCTAAGCAACAAAGGGGCTTTAAAACAAGCAAAGACTTGACATATTTGTTAATACGCAGGGTAGCAGTGCATTAATTTTAAGGATAGCTTTTTAGGTTTCTGGTTGGTTGTTTTGGTTTTTTTTTTAATGAAATGAGGACACTAATTAAAATTAATCCATTTATAAATCTTTCCACATCCCATTTGAAAGCGTAAATAAAACATTTGCCTTGTCTGTCTCTCTTCTCACTGTGAGACCATACAGACCATGTAACCTTTAACTCTTCAAAGTAATGAGCAGAGAAAGCTGTCTTAAATGATTTACTAAAAGATACAAAAACTGGTTGCATAGTGGAGATGGCTTTTAAAGAGTGAGGAAGATGGCAGCAGGAATGTTGGGAGTGCCTTAAAATGGTTTTTAATGCTTGCCTTTGGGAGCAGAACTTCAGTGTATTCATCCCTGTGTATTTTATAATGCAAATTATCACTCTGAGAAATGCAGATCAAGGAGAGCAGCCAACAGACAGCTCGTTTTCATGAGAGGGATGAGAATGGAGGGCAGGGAGGCAGCCAGGGCAAGAAACTGCTCAGGTTTGCAGCTCCCAAACCTAGGAAGGGTTTGCACTTGCAGGGTTGGGAAACAAGAGAGGTGGCCAAGTGGGTCAGATAGAGCACTCCACAAAGATGCCAAATGTGACATTTTTTTCTGTGATTCAAAAAAAGAAAAAAAAGGGGGCCGCTTATGGCAGTGTAACTTTTTAAAGTTGTAGTTCTGTGACACCTGAGACTGCAGCATTGCCAGTGCTGAAGATACTGTTCAGTGCCTTGTTTAAAAAGGAAGCTAAACATGACCTTGGGTCTGCAATAGTTGGTACCTCCTCAATGTATGCTAATTAGTAAAGACCGTGAGAAAAGTAGTACAGCTGCTGAGGGAACTATATATTCTAATTTTTTAATGTGTTCCAGATATTATCAAATGTGCCTACAGAGCTTTTGTACAGTTATGGCTGTGTGGATCTTGCCAGTGTCTGTGCAGTCATGCACCATGTTAAGGCACTTGCAGATACAGTGGTGACAAAGCTGTTAAAAACAAAAAAAACCACCCTGAAACAATCAAAAAAGACCCCTTTAAACGATATTTTAAACTGTAACGTAAGCTGTGTGTCTCTGCTCTGTTTTAGGCCACACAGACAGGAGGAGATAGCACGGGACAGGTCTGTTGTGTGTGAGGATGCTCCCCTCTGCTTTCAAACGCAGATTTTTAATGAGGAAACTATGCATCTCTGCTTCTTGTCACTTCTATCCCTGTGATGTTTTGCATCCCTTGCTATCTTCTATTGGTTTCCTGCTCTTTGGTCTTGATGTCTGTTCTTTATAAACCTTCCAGCCTGAAATCTGCCCAACCCTGACCCCACCCTGTCTCCCAGCCCTGTTTGCCAGGACTGAAGCTCAGCAGCTGCAGACAAAGTGAAGGTAGGAGGAGAAAATTGCAAATCCCCAGAGCAAAATGTGCAAACCAAGTTGTCCTAGCTTGGGAAGGAGCGGCTTGCTATGGGCTCTCCTACAGATGCAAAGGGGCAAGGATTTTGTTTGGTGAATTATCAGAATGAGAGTTTACATAGAGAGTTGTTTTCAGCAGTGTTTGTACTCTATAAATATTTATCCATAGTGAGTAGGCACATTGTTCTACCTTTCCCAGAGAACTCATGCCCAGCTAGGAGATTTGAGCCCTCTTTCCCCCAAGGCTAATGATATTTAGTTTCATGATAGCAAGTTTGTGGCTCTTAAATCAAGTTGCTGGGACCTAGTGTTTTAAGCTGTGCTTCATAATCAGTCTCCTTTTGGGAAGGCATAAAGAGACAAATGTTACAAGCAGGGGTTGAGGCTTCGCTGGGTGTTTTCTTGAGGTCTTCCTTCTCCCTGGGTGCAGTGAGAGATGGGGGAGCGCAGGAGGACATGGCAGAGGACTCACCTTCCACCTCACCAGCAAATGAGAGGATTTTTCGTTGCAGACAGCAATTTCGCATGGGGCTGTGATGGGCTTTTTGTCCTGTGTGTTCTGTTTTCTGTTTTAAAGTGCTGTGCAAAATGACTTGCTTCCAACTACAGATTCAAAACTGCTAACCACCCACTGTACAGCTGCTAATGCACAGATTATCTCCACAGCCAACAGCTTTAAGTAATCAAACAGAGATAATTTTACCTCTGTGACCCAACAAATAAACATCAGAATCAGGAAAAATCCTCTCGCCCACACAATCCTACTCAGGTTTTCAAGGACAGGATAAAGGGTTTCATCAAAACCAGGGGCAGTATCAAAGTCACCAGGTTGTCCTGCCTCGGGTCAATGGTGAGATATGGCCGTGCAGCAGTGTGGGGTGCTGTCAGGAGGTCAAGGTGCTCCGTAACCTGATGAGACCATCTCTTCTGCTGCTGCGGAAGACATTAAATGGATAGAGCATACACTGAAAGTTGTGAATACAGTCCTGCTCTTGTGTATGCAGTCCTGTTTTTACAGGAAAAATTGTGGTTTGGAATGGCTTTCATTAATGACTTCAACATTTAACTTTCTGTTCTTCTGAAGAACAGACACTTCTTACAACTATCAGGGGTTTAGTACCCTTAAGAAAATAAAATTGCTACATATCTTAACATTGAATCCACGGCTTCTTCCTCACTGACCTATCTCTGACATCAAGAAAGAAAAAAATTCTAGCCCAAAAGTCATACCAGAAAACATATGTGTTTTTGCTTTTATTTCCCAAGTCAGCTGATCATAACTATTTTATTCAAAATGAAGTCTCACCTTTATCGTGTTAGTAATTTTTAGCTGCTCAGAGCTTCTGTCATTTTCCCTGCCCTTTTCCCCTTTGTTCTAGGAAACTCATTTCCTTATTCCTCCTATTAAAGATACTTAGCATGTTGTCACTGGGAAGTAGCACTCTTTTCTTCATGGAAAGGAGCTGCTTAATGTTTCATGCATTACAGTGAATAATTAAATAAAGAAAAATATCTAAGCCCACAAAAGTAGCTGGCAGCTGAAAGGAAGAACGCATTTGCAGTCTGCTGGGAAAAAGTGACACTCCTGGCCTGGTGTCTTAAACCACAAGGGTAAGGTTTAAAAATGAATACGTCTGGCATGACATTAAAAAAATCTGGATTTTTCAACTTTCCGTGCATTTATAACATTAATCTTTAATTGTCATATTCTTGAGCTACTGGCTGTGAGAACAGAGCTGAAATTGATGGGGCTAAGGAAAACCAGGCTGGTAAGTGGAATGAAGTGTCTGCAGGGACCACGACCTTGTGAACTGCCAGGGATGGAAAGGCTGTCAGCTCTCAGGCAGGCAAGGAGCTTGGCAGCTCGATAGCGTATGGCACTAGCAGTCTTCATGCAGGATGTCTAAATAAGGTGTTTTATTGGCCTTTATATTGCTTTTTGGTGTGCTACAGTCATTGCCCTTTTTCCTTTGATTTTATAACAAATCTTGAAATACAGCTGTTGGGCTTTGCAGAAATGGGATGAAAAACTGGGAGATAGGACTTCAGTGCTGGGAGTTGGGAGAAGGGTAACTGCTCTCAAAATGGTCTAAGCAGACCATGGCATTTTTTTTTCTTTTCAAATAAAATGAGAACTGAGCTGTACCTTTGCTGTTTTACAAAAGTAGATCAGACACTTGCCATCCTCATGCCAGAGGAAGCATCAATTCTAAGAGTAATTCGGGGCCCAGCTACAAATGGGGATGTGTGTTTTGTGTTGGGTTTTTTTTTTCTTTTTTTCCCCCTATCTAGTTTTCCCCTTAGCTGCACATATCATCTCAAACTGATAACATGCTTTAGCAGAATTTGCTGAGACCAGAGACAGATGCAGACTTGTGCAGAGCAATAGCTCACTGTGCCATTGAACACCCCTTTGAATTTGATTAGTGTTACTCCCATCAGCTGGGGTAGGAGCCTTTACGTTCTCCTTTCTCTACCCGTGTGCAGTGGCTGAGATGTGTAGGCTGGATCACATCATTTGTGTCTGCATCTTTCCACTGCTTTTTGCATTTTCCTCTCCCTGTGTGATCTGCAGCTCTGGCTGCAGTGGGGACACAGTGACCAGGACTGTGGTGGTGCCCTGTGCCACCATGAGTTTTTGATATGGATCTGGTGTGCTTGATAACACACCAGAGCGACTGCTCCAATAACCAGAGGACATCTCGCAGCCCTACACCTTTCACGTGCTTCACTGCTCTGCCAAAATGACTCTGGCCTGACCTCTGCTCAGAGTGAGAGATTAGGTCTGATTTGTCTTGTAGCAGAGCAGGGTGAGGCTTAGGGAGCTATTGCGGCATCCTAGAGACTATACAAAACAAGGAGAAAGGGGACTTTTTGGTTCCCAAAAGACTGTCACAAATTTTTGTGGAGGGTTGGGCTGCGTCAGTGCTGTTAACTGTTCTTCTGGTTTATCTGTACTGCTGAAGCAGTGGCCCTTCAGATCATGTCCACCAACTCTTCCCTAAATTGACAGATTCTGCACTGAATGGCTCATACTTGGTAAGGCAGTTACAGAAAAGAGAAGAAACAGTTTGAGAGGAAATACGAATTTTGATTACCGCCCCTTGCACCTCATCTGTGGTAGCTCACCAGTTTGCGATCAGCTGTATGGCAGAAAGGATAGTGGCATTTTAAATGTGCTGCTTATACTGCGGGTTTAGACTTTTCCTGTAGACTTGATTCAGAAAGGTGCATAACCACACATCTAGTTTGAATTGCATGAATACTATTACTGAAATTAGTGACACTGTTCCTGTGGTTCCTTTTAATATGTGTGGTTGCAGCATGCCCCAATTCCCATGGAAATAGGTGGAAGAATTTCCCTCTATTCTGATAAACCCAGATCAGGTCTTAAATCCAATTAACTGTTTGGGTGCATGCACTGATGTTCACTTATCAAAGCACTGTGGTCTGGGAGCAGTACAAATACCGGCAAGCCCTGCACTGACCAAAATGATTTCCATATGCTGTACCAAAGGAGGGGCTCTCCTGGGCCCCAGTTGCTCTGCAGTTTATCTTCTGATGTTGCTCTGTGTTACCACCTGATTACTCCCCTGCCTTGGCCACTTTTGGTTTTTTTTAGGAGAATCTGCATTTTTCCTGTTCATGAGTAATGGCTAAAAGGAATCACTGTGCTTGAGAGCTCTGGTGTTGGTAAGAGGGCAACGGCAGCCAGACCTAGAAATCCAGTAACCCTGGTACCACTGACCTGAGGATTAAAACCCTTCTCACTGAAACATGAGCGCAGACTGCCAAATTGCCTGTGATAAGCTTTAAAGAACTGGGAATAAAACCATGCATGCATCTATTTCCTTTGCAGCAACTTTTTAGCTGGAGGCTCTTAAATTGCTTCAGCAATGAATGGAGAGCCCCTGCAAGAGACCTGGCAGCACTTAGCTGTGCTCCAGGATCCCATTCGTGGGGTTTTGTTTGTTTGTCGTCTGGATTAAACGGATTAAAGACTTAACCTTTGTACAGCCTTTCAAATAATAACATGTTTGTACTCATTCTATGTGTCAGGGAAACGTTTTTTCCTCCCTTCTAATTTTCATGATACAAGATCAGAGAGTGGACAGGTTTGTGTCTTTAAACCCCCGTAAATTAAGCGCAGTGCCCCCATTCTTTGTCCGGTGGTGCTGCTGGGACCAGGGCAGGGTACCCCCGACAGCCACCCATCCCAAGTACTGGGAGTGGTTGTGTTGGTGCGGGGCTGCAGTCTGAGCTGCCAGCTCCCCATCCAGCCACCACGCCTCTAGGCTGTGTTTTCATAATCAAAAATAAAATTTATGCTGCCAGATGGGACCCTGCTGCATGTCAGTCTGTCACATGACGGCTGGCTGTGGCAGTTCTTCACCTCCTGCTCTGGAGCCGCTTTTTTTAAATGGGTTTCAGAGATTTGCAATTTGCAGCGTAGCTGTTGGAGTGGCAATGGCTTTTCTTTTCCCTTTTCTTTTGGGATTATTTGAATAGTGACTGAAGTTTTCAAAAGCATCCAAGTGATTTAATAAATTTATTGTCATTTGCAGAAAAAGACTAAAATCGTATTGGCTTTAAGAGGGACTTGAGAGGTGTCTTGCGCTTGAATCTTTTATCTCCTCCCTGTGCATATTCTCCATGTGATTAAGGGAAGACCCAAGACCACCTTTGGGACCAGCTGGTCCCACCTGCAGATATGCCATCTGCAAGCATGGCTAGGACTTGCTCTCCTCAGCATGGTGCAGCACCTGCATGGTCTGGGGGATGCCCAAGAGACAGACAGGTGAGCAGAGGGGTGTGGGTGGCCCAGGCGCGAAGACCTTGTCCTTGGAGCTGCTTCCCTAGAATAGCACCAAGAGACACTGTGTGTGGGGACAGGATTTCTTGAGGTTGAAGTGTTGTGGAAAAAGCTCCCCTCTGGCAGCTCACTCTCAGGGAAGATGACCCTCCTGTCTGCAGCCTGGGTAAAAGCAGTCCACCAAGAGACTGTTTTTGGACAGCTGGCAGTGCTCCTTCTGACTGTTCACAACCGACTGGATGTAACAAAGATGATAGGACTTTATCATCTGGATTAGATACCAGCTTTACCATCTGGACTGTCATCACATTCAGTAACTGTTACCCCCTCCATCAAATTACAGTTCTTTTCTGTATAGAACAGCCAATATAAATGGTAATTTATAAACTGCAATACGTAGAAAACCTTCAGATCTACAAATCTGTAACCAAAAGGCTGTAGGATCCAGCCGTGCTCAGGACCTGAGTGACAACTGCTTTCCCTCCAAACATAGCACATGCAGTGTCAGCCTCTGAGGAAGGTTGTTGCCATCAAGGACTTTCCTCTACGGAAACACGTTTTTAAAGAACTGTCTGAATATTGCCTAAAAATGTACTTTAAAGAGCATCCTTAATATAAGTGGTGTAACAACGGGAGTATTTACTTTTCTGCTTGACCCTGTGAAGTGCTAAGGCTTGGACAACTGGCCCAAGCCAGAGCTGACCTATAGATGAATCCTTCAGTTATATTTTATAACTGAAACCCATTTCACTAGTAGGTATTATACTAAGTTATAACAACCCACCTCTGCTGATGTAAAAAGTGCTGAAGCATTGAAGTACTGAAGCCTGAACAACAGGCCCCAAGCCGAAGCTGTTTAGTGTGTAATCATTAACAAAGTATGTAAACTCGCTAGTGAAAGATGCAGCTTAGACAGAATATAATCAGTAGTGAGGAGAGAATGTATCCAACTTCCCTTGTTTAGCCTTATTCAAGGCTGAGAACCCAAGTGTTTGGCCTTGTTAGAAATTCCCTTGGTTTCCCCCCCTGAGCCCTGGCCAGGCTTTGGGTGGAATCCAACAGGAGGATGAAACCAGAAATTTTCCACTCAAAACAAAGGTGCCAGCTGTTCTGGCCTGTCGATCTCTGGTATATAAGGCTGGTCCCATTTGCAGTGACTTTGGGTGCCTCACCTATGGGTGGACGCACCGCGTAGGATTTCCCCCTTGCCGGGACAGGCTCTGCAAACCCTCGCTGTGACCGGGGCTGCCCAGCCGCTGCGGGGCTGGGTGATGGTAAAGTATGCAAGTGGTGATGGATCTTTCTTAATCTCCATTCTCTCTCTCGTGCAGTAATGATTTGATGCATTACCCTGTTTTTTCCTGTTTGCTGCTTTAAGTGCACTATTCTGCTTTTTTTTACTGCATGTTTTCTGTATTACACTGTTATCACTAGTAAAATATGCCTGCTCTTTTCACTCTGGTGTCTGAGTTTAATTGGTACCCTTAATGAGCAGAACACCCTGGAACTGGTAAGTCACAGATAGTTAACTATTCTCTGCGTCTTAGAGAGGGTTTTATCTTGGAAGAAATTTGCCTTGCTGTTCCTAAATTTAGAAGATGTGAGTGCCCTTGTGTCTCCTGTGCACCAAAGGGAATACAGGCTGAGCTTGAGCAATATATGTTAAATTTGCCAACAGTTCTCCACTGCAATAAATACCTCTTGCAACATAACACTGAAATTTGTGGATTGCAAGTCTGTGCTTTCTGAAGTATAATATACTTCATCCACTCCACCAAATGCCCATAAGGAAGTTGTAAGTGAAATTAAACCACTGTGTATGAGAGTGAACTTGCACAGACAGTTGATTTAGGACACAAACACCTCATTCTGGCTCTTGACCATACAATTTTTGGAAGCAATTCATAGAAAGTATGTGATAGTCAAACAAGTTGGGTTGGACACTGGGCTATGTGGTGGGTAACATGAAAAAATAGATGGAAAGATGGCTACGGATTTGAAATTTTATCTTTGGAAACTCTGTGTAGCATTTCTGAGAGCTCCACTTGACCTACAACTGCTGGATAAAGGCAGTGAAAGAGATGTAAAGGCAGTCAAAGTGAATTAATTAAAAAAATCCAAGTGAATATTAATAGGACCTGCTATATTCAACAATTTACAAGCATGTCTGGCATTTATAGATGAACACTGCTGTTTGTTACATATTACATTAAAGAAGAATCCTGAACCAACATATCAAAATGTCAAACTAACGCAGCATTTTTCTTTGATCTCCTTTTTTGTTAAAATGAATTATTGATAGTCTTTTTCATGGCTGGCAGGAGAGATTTCTGATTTGTATTTGCATGTTAGATCAAATCTCCTATTCCTTCTGTAGGCAGAGATCTTTACAACAGTATCTAGATGTGATCCGTGCAATTGCAGAGCTCAGATTCTTTCTAGTGGGGAATGTTCTCCCCACCCATCCCTTGGTGCTGTGATTTCTTAAGCTGCTATTTTCATTGGAAGGCTTTAAACAAATATATAGCCCACCCTGGAGCCCGCAGTCAGGATGAGGGTGGGATGGTTTTGTGTGGGCCCACACACCACATTGGTGGGTCCAGCTGCACAGAGGGATCTGAGCTCGTTTACCCAGGATCAGTGGAGAAAAACCTGCTCTGCTTCCAGCAGTGTGGCTTGGGACATTTTTTTTCCAGAGTGAGGTCAGATTTATGCTAGGTTTCAGAAAGCCCAGGTGGGGACAGGGTGTGCACAGTTCATGGGTTTTTGGTGGCACTTGGGGATAACAAGGTCTCTATTAGACACTGTCACCTGCTCTGGACATAAGCAAAGCCTTGGTCCTCGCAAGAGCTCTCAGCTGCTCTGAGTTGCATGGTTTGCAAAATTCTTTTACCTTTCAAATGTAAAACCCCAACTATGATTCTGGCAGCTGTGTGTTTCTTAAGGGTCCACCTCACCCCTGGAACTTGGCAGCCCCCAAACCCATTTGCTGTGCTCTGCCTACAGATGAAGTAGTTTTGGCTTGTTTTATTTTAAGGCCAAACATCTCTATCAGAGTAATAGAAAACAAAGCTTCCTCCTCCTGGTCTCCTGTTCATCCTGCTTGGCATTTTTAATTTCTTCGAAAGGATGATGCCTGAGTTTGGCAGTTGTTGTTGAGGCTTCTCCCCTGATGTCTCTGGGTTTGCTCAGGTGCAAGGACGGAGGGTGAAAGATGTGGCCAGCAGGCTCATGAAGGGTTTTAAATTTGGATGGATTAAAACTGTCTCACTCAGTTTTACTCAGGATAAATTGACTAAGAATGTGGGTGAGGGTGGTCTTAGGCAGAGTGCTGTATGGAGATCAGAGGGACACACCTTCTTAAACTCCACCATCCCCAAATGTGCTTCTGTTACCTGCAATCCCATTACAGATTTGGGGAGTGCAGTTCCCACAGATTTGGGGAGCGCCGTTCCCTCCCTGCAATTTTGGGTGAGGGGACTAGTGGTCTTTGCCTTTCTGTGCCTCGATGGAGATGCAGAGCCTGCGAGCATCTTTCCCTAACTTCTGCCATCTCTCAGCCAGTAGGTCTGCCTGCTTTCTTCATGCTGAAATCAGATTTTCTCTCTCTGTTCTGCTGACCCACTTTAGGCTCTTTGAAGGCACGGCAGAGCTCCCCGGCGGCTGTAGCTCTGCCTTTGGGGGACATGGATGAGTGGTGAAGCTGAGAGGATGAAACAGCAGCAGCACTCCCAAAACCCACGGGAAAAGGGTGGTTTTGGACATGCAATACCCCTTGGTTTGCTCCCTGTATTTGGTCACGTTTGCGTCTCTTAACTGCTGCCTAGGGTGTGGGTTTTTTTTTTAAAAAAAAGCTTTTTTTTTTTTTTTTTTTTAATGGAGGTTTTCTCTCAAGGCTGCTGGAGCAGTCTGCAGCAGGATTTCAGACACGTGCTCATGCTTCGTGCCTTAATAGCACCTGACATAACCTGGTCGTAGGCACGAGCAAGGCACAGATCAACCATCCCCCACCACCGCTCTGTCCCTTCTCCCATTCCTTGTATGTAGGGCATCCTATATCCCAGGCAGCATCCCTCACCTTAATCCTTTCAGCAGCCCAGGGGGAGCCCTCCCCACCTCTCCATCTTGTCCTGTGGTCTCAGTTTCATGTTCAGCCACTGAATTTGGGGCAAGCACAGCTCTTAGTGCATGGGTGGGGATGCTGGCTTTGCTCCGACTGCACAGGGATGATTGCAGCTCTGCGGTAGTAATTACACGAGCCCGGCTGAGGAGTGACGGCAAGGGAGAGGACCTGCCTGTTGAGGTGACTCAGGGGTGGACTGACGCAAGTCTGAGGCCTGACTTTCTCTTTTCAGGCTGCAGAAACATCCTGCCGAAAAGCCAGCGTCTAGGTCAGGGAATGATTTACCACATGACTGTGAGTCTCCATTCTCTCTGCTTGGCGCTGGTCCTGCTTCCCACTGCAAAGGTCTCCAGAAAAAGCGTGACACCATTTGTTTTCACTGGTTTTGTTGGTATTTGGTGATTTTCTACCTGGCTGGAGGATCTCAGGTGGTGTAGGGGGAAACTAAGGACCTGTCTTCATGAGATGCTTTTCATGATGAATTCCCTGTCAGTTGGCCTTTGGAAGCTATTATCACAAATTGGTTTTGTTTCCTTCCATGTCCCTTAAACCAAGAACAGCAATGTTGTCTTGCATCCAGGTTTACTTTAATCTGGATGAATCTGCCTGTGTAGACACACTTTGGGGTGTCAAGAGGATCTGCGTCTGTGCAAATCTGGTCCAGTGCTGTGGCAGCAAATTTGCCTTTGACTGACCCTCCCTGACCCTTCTGCACAGGAGACAGCAGCTTGTGTTTCATTGCCATACTTACAACTTTTGCACGGCTGGTAAATTCAACCACATGGGCAGGAGGTCACCCACATGGAGACTCCTTGCAGCTGCTCTTCTGATAGCATATGTGGTCTCAGCCTTCTGCATGCTGTTGCTTGGTCTGTGGTTGTGATGCAGAAATGTTTATAGCCTGTCCTTCCTTCTCCTAAATGCTTCTTTAGATCCAAGCACTCAACCCTGTAAGGAAGGGCACAGAAAGCTGGATTTATAGATTATCTGCCTGCTGATTGGCAGGTAGAGACCAGCTTGTTCCATCCTGGGGGCATTTCCCATATGTTCAGGCTCTCCTTAAGGACAGTTGTATTCCTATTAAATACACAGAGCCATCACTGTGTATTAAAGCAAAAAGTGTTAAGATGTATTTTTATTTTTGTAATCTCACTTGTTGCCTATCCCTTTTCTCTTTGTACATCTTTGTGGGGGCTACTCTTAGCACTGAATTTCTTTCCTCTACGTCCCACTGCTGGTTTCCTCATGCAGCTTTATTATTTACAGAAGTCAAAACAGGGAACTTCTGAAAATCAGTACAAATCACATTTGGTAGAGTAAAAGTGGGTAGGTAATTGTTCTGGAAGTTTTCCACCCTAGTTATTTTGGTCCTGGCTCTCTGAAGCAGAGCTACTGACAGGGCTGAGCTGTGCCAGGGTGCCTGGCGGTTTATGGTGCACACGCACAGGCTCTGCAGTGGACCCCTGGCTTCATTTTTCTCTTGAGATCGCTTAAGGATTCAAGCTCTGCAATGAGGGCAAGTGCAAAAACCCTTCTCCACACACATGGCAGTAATACTTTGTGTATATTTATAGAAAAGGCTAGTATTTTTTTCTCTTGGTATTAAATAATTGGAAGAAGGGTAGAAGAGTTACTAAAATACAGTTCTTCCTATCTTGTGTGCATTTCTCCTCTGCTGTCTAATAACTCTGTGTGATGCTGCGATTGGATGGTCATTTTCGGATTGTTGTACTCCTGTGGGTTAGACACAGATCATGGAAACCCCTCTGCACCATCATGTTGCTGTGTTTGTGGGATTGTCGGAGGGGGGGGGGTTGTGTTTCTTGGTCACTGGTTTGAGAGTTTGTGCATGCTGTGTGTGGCTAAGGCTGAACATCAGAGGTAAGACATTGCATCATTTTTGGACTGATCCTGGACTAACTTCAGCAGAGCCAAGCCCTGAGACCAGGTGCTTTGCACTGCCTCCACAACAGCAAGAGAATAATAGGAGCAGCTCAGCGTTTATGCCAGTAATACAGTGGTTTAGTTTTTAGTAATTTCTCCAAGAAGTATCTGTGTAGATTTTTTTTTCCCTGTTCAATAGCTGACATGTTGGAAGCAGAGGCTAGATTTCTTGCAGGGTATGTTGTTTGTGATTTTATTAAATTAATGAGTACACAAGTGTCTAGATTTGTGCTTGTCTTGACCAAATACACACACTTTCAGAGCTTTTGCTCTTGCATTCAGTGCCTAAAAACTAGCAGTGTTTCTGGCAGTTCAGGTAGCCTTCAAGTAGATGTCTAGAAAAATCCAGTTAATTGTTCCTTAAAAAAGCCAGTTTTTCCCTGGTAGCTGTAACGTGCATTCAGATATATAATACAGGCAGTGGAAGTGATCAAAAATTAATCTAGTCTGTAGTTCCTGTAGTCTAGATAACTTAATACCAGGTTGCCCCAAGATGGCACTCTGTGTGCACATCATGCTAAAGTAATATGGTTGCAAAAGACCATCTTTACTATCTAAACACTGCATACTTCTCCTGGGGAGGTAAAGAAGAGGTGAGCCGGAGGTGACAGGTGTACACACGAGTATTGCTACACAGCCCTTGAGTGATGGTCAATGAGGGCAGCAAGAGCGTTGTCAGAGGTGACACAGGCAAAGCGAGGAGGTTTCACAGCCAAAAGCAAACTAGTGATTGGTGCCAAAAACATGACCTAATGTGATTTTATCCTTTTACATGCTTTACATGTATTGATAAGGTGGTGTAAATCCCAGATACTCATAATGCTTTATGCAATTGTTTTGCTATTCCTTTATCTCCTCTCAAAAACATTAGCTGTGCAGGGTATGCTCCTCTGTCAGAGAAGGGAATCTCACCCTAAGCAAAATCTGACTGCTAAGGAAGCAGAGTTTCCAGGGGATAGGTCCAAAATAATAAAAAAACTTCCTCTTCCTGTGTTGGAGAAAAAGATGCTGGAATACTCAAAAAAGTGACCGGATAGAGGGAAAAATATGGTACCTTAACTTTACATTACAGATACATTTTGGAAATTCCTAAACCCAAAGGGATTAACCAAATGTGTATTTTAATGAACAGAAGATTGTCAAATATGTGTTTAACTTCGTTTGGTGTCTTAAGTTGCATGTGAGGGGCTTTTTTTCTTCTTGCAGAGCAATCCTTATGATTCTACTTTAACAATTTTTCTCATCTGGCTGGAAAACTGTAAAGGAAAATTTCAAAATAATTAAACTTTTCTCCTTATCCACTTTCTCTGTAGCTGTCATCTGTAATTCTTTAATGATGTACATGCTTTGAATAAAACATATATTTTAAAATTCTTTGTAGAAGAAAAAAAAGCCTTCCTATTTTTGCATTGTATTTTTATAATCACTTTTATCAGCCTGTGACTGAAAATTTTTCTCCAATTTGGAACTCGCTGTAATGGAATGAGATGAAATCAAATTCTGCACTTCACACACTCCATGGGCCAAACTGATCCTTCGTTTAATTCCATTAAGCAGCTTTTGCAGAGAAAGGAGTAATTTACAGGAAGCACTTGGCCCCAAACCTTTTTCAAGTGTCTGGCAAATTAGGTATGGTACAGGCACGTGGAGGTGGATCCTACTGCAGACTTTTCATATGGGAGGAGGATGAAACCTTGTATGGCAGGACATTTTCTGGAGAAGAAGGGATGTTAGTCAGAGGTGCTGCTGCTCTCTTGAGTGCCGTTGGTTTGCTCAGGATGCTCGCCCACCTCTGCCTTCACGTGTCACCCAAAGGACACTGACTGCACTGATGCAGATGCTGATTGCATTGCTCCACAGCTTTGACAGAGTGCATTAACCTGAAATTTGATGTGGCATGACAAGACACCAACTTCTGCTCCAGCAGCAAGACTCCTTCGCAGTACAGTCTGCCAAAGTCTCCTAGGACATTTGAGTCGTATCCGTACATAATGGCCTTGTGCAGTTAAGTAGAGCACGCTGCCTAAGATGAAAGTAAAATTTAAGAGTAGGCTTGTTTTCCTTCCCTCCCTCTCCCTCCACTATTGCCACTTTCACCACCACAACGGGATGTCTTCCTGCTTTCCCCATCGCTCCCCAAAACACACAAGCCCTCCTCCCTGCCTGCTGTAACTAATCTGGTTTGCTGACTGAGCTCTGCTGGGGCCTTTAAAGTGTTGCCAGCTACTACGTACTAAATGTAGCATGGCAGCATTTCAGAGTGAAGCTAAAAACCCAAATCCAATAAGCAAAGAAATAACCATAAAGATGAAGCCCTGGTTTCCATTCTGTCCGTCAGCTCACTGCCTGATGGGGCAGCTTTGCACTAAAAGTTGGCCATGGGCCATATGTTAGAAGTATGAAGACTTCTTTTTTTCCTCTTTAAGCTCAAATCTATGAATAGATGCATTTTTTTAATCTGATAGGAAAATCACATTATTTTCAGGGATGAGCTTTCAGGCAGTTTGGATTCCTTTTTCTTTCTACTGGGATTAGCAAACAGCAGCAAAACTCACACTTCTCTTTCTAAATCTCTGTTCAAAAAGGAAGGGAGGTTGCCCAAGCTCAGGTTTTTCTCTTTTGAGATTTAACTGAAAGAGTTTCAGTGAGGGGGGTTCTGATAGTGCTAGGTACTAGCTTTCAAGAAAATTAGCAGAACGATTTTCTAAGAAATATTTGCATTTCAAGCAAATGTAGATTAGTAAGACTTTTACGGTGAAAATGTTTTGTGAAGAAAACAGGTTAGATGATTCCTTATTTGTTTAGTTTGTGGGGGGAAAAGGAGTTTGCAAAAAAAGCCAAAAGCCCCAAAACGTGGCTGCTGAAAACATGATGATGGCTGCTGGGGGCACATGATGTGACCAAAAAAAGGGGTATTGGGGAATCCATCCACAGTGCTGGATGCTGGAAGCGGGGAAATGCTTGCTTTTGGAGAAGAAAGGAATGGGGGCTGGAAGCTCTGTGGTCTTCTAAAATGGCAGAGTGATATTTCACTTCTGCCAGGACATCCTGAGGGAAAACTGTTCTTACAAGGTTTCATCAGGCCAATTTTCATTTTATTTTATTTTTATTGAACAAAAAAAAAATCAGGAAATTCACCAGTGTGAGGAGGATTAAGTGTGGATAATCCATTTTTGTGACTCATTCTGATAAGAAAAGAGCTCATCGGCTCCCTGTAGCCTTGCATTTTCAGACAGTTGCTGACAGATTGCACAAAATATGTCTCTGCATTTTTAGGACCCCAAGACAGCATCTTGCAAGCAGATAAAACCAAATAAAACCTGACAAACTATCTTTGTACTGGAGAGATGAGAAGGAAGATTGAGATAGTTTCTGTTGGAGGATTTCAGTATGAATCTATGAGGAAAGGTATGGGGTTATAACTTAAACTCCTTAAATGCTCTCTTAAACATGAAGGATCTCAGTTAATTAAAAGTTATTGCATAACTGTTGCTAGGGAGTGAAAAGTTTATTTTTAATTATACTGCCTTACATAATGGTTACACGATGACAGAGGCAGCATGATGAAGCGATAGAGATTTAATATACCTTTTTTAATACACCGAAACTAAAAAGTGAGATGTTGATGCATTCATTCATCCTTGACTTGTACTGCCCTCCTGGATCTGTTTCATGGCCTGTGCTTCAGCTCTCAGCTTTTGAGGACAGTGTCAGTTTGTTCTGTACTTGTACAGCCCATGGACGTGGTGACAACTTCTTGAACATGGTGTTCATCAAGATAATAAATACTCTTGTCTGCTTTCAGCATCTCCTTTGATCTTGAAGCGTTTTGTCCAGCAGACCGGTACACCTGCATCTGTAACTAATATGCCAACAAATCACTCCTGAATTTATCATAACTGTGGAAAACCTATTTAACCTGGATGATTTCTTAAGTGATTTATTTAACTGGTTGTAAAACTGTATTTCCTGTCTTGATACAGTGAACTGTTGGCTTTAAAAGCTGAGCATGCAACAGGACAATTAAGTCTGTTGTTTTTAAGCAGCGAGTATCTACGGAGAAGTTGCTAACACAAAAAAGGAAGGTGAGAAATGGGATGGAAACTAAATTTTTGGTTATAACGTTAGTAAAAGAGAAAATTTTTTTGTCTCACTTAAAAATATCTCCTATGAAATACTCCCTTCTCTCCTTACTTTGAAGTCTCTGTGTGTCTACTTTGTGTTCACCAGCATTACAGGAGTGTAAGTGTGGTGCTGCTTTGAGCCATTAGAAAAGCTTGCCCTCCTCCTGCACACCCAGGGATGGGGACTGCCAGCGGCAGCTGGGCTCTGCGCCAGTCCTCGGCCCCATCATCCAGACCCCAGTGGTGAGCATGCTGGGGCCCCGATGGCTGAAATAGTGTGTTCTGAGGTGTTCTGATGTTCAATGTATTTATCCAAAACACTATTCTGGAGGAGCCACCACCAGCTGATCAAGCCAAACAGAAAACCAGCCAGGAAAACAGCAGCTTGTAGAGTGGTCCTGGCTTGACCCTTGTTAGACTTAAAAAGACTTGTTTCTAGCCATGAGCAAACTACTGTCTGTTTGCTTTTGCTTTGACAAGCAGCTTTCCTACAAAAGGACTGATGATGATGATGATTACTGTTGAGGGGGCCTATATTGTGAAGGGTTTTTAAGCTAAATGATGATAGACACTTGTAATAGCTCCAAGGAAATCTGGTGTGAGACTCCTCTGCTCTGTGGCCTTGGTCTCTCCAAATTCTGTAATTTCTGTAAGTACCCGAGACTCTCTTGAGTTACAGAGGAAAAGCTGGAATCGATTTACAAGCTGACTTAATGCGGCTTTCATCAGAAACTCCCGGCTATTGAGTATTTCTGGCAAAGTCTTGCTAGAGGTTTAGAGCTTGCTTTGTGAATGTGTTTATTAATTAATGTCTGTCTCTCTTTCATGGCTTTGATTTTTTTAAAAAAAAAATGGAAGCCACGACAAAGGATTTAATTGTAGTGAATTTTTAATTCTTTTGTCTTAAACGTATTTGTCAGCAAAAGCATATTAAATTGAATGGATGTAAAGATTAATGACATCAGATCCTTTCAATAACAGGGAATTAATGCAAAGAAGATCTGCAATATCAGGTTATATCTGCAGAGTCAGACATGCAGAGATCCCTGTCTGAGATACATTAAATCTTATAGCTGGGGCTGACTTTATTGGAAATTATGAGTCTTTCTAACTATTTGTGATACTATAAATGAGCATACTTTCATCCTGTTTGATAGGGAGGTTAAGATTTGGAGTGGTACCATGCGCCTGGCATTAACATGCACCTGCGTGGACAGCAGGCTTGGTGTGCTGGCCTTCCTTCTCACACTTGTTCATGTGTCTAAGTATCACAAACAGAAAGCAATAATTTGAATGTTCATTTGTGAGCTTCTTATGTCCTTTTGAAGGACTTCGTTAAGTTCTTTTCGGATATCTGGAAAAAGTAGGACAGGAAGGCAGGGTGTCAGGTACTCTTCAAACCAGTCTGATTTCCCATGGCCCGTGCGGGTACTGGAAAGCCTTAACTGGGATTGAGATGCCTGTATGACCTTGAATGCTACAATCCTGCATCCTTGTTTTAGCAAGGAGTGTACTGTAGTGTCAGGGCTACATTGTGTGCTGTTTATGTTCATTTTTCTTAAATATTACAGGGAAGCATGTGTCAGTTGTAAAACTGAAAGGAGAGGCTTAACAGAGAGGCACTGGGGCCAACAACAGTGTTGGTGGTGGTGGAAGGACTTGATGGGAGAAATGGTTCAGCTCCACATCCTCAAACTCCAGAAATATATTAGCAGGAAAAAGGACACAGAGCAGCTGCAACAAGCATCAAATAACCCCGTCCAGTGACGTATGCCAGGAATATGTAACGGTGTGCATTTGGGTGTGATGTTAGATACAGTGTGTAGGCACAGAAGATTTACAGGAAGGGGCTGCAATAAAAGACTGCAAAGAGCAAATAGTGCTGAACCCTGACAAACCCTGTCAGTTGGCCAGCGCTCCAGAACCATTGCCTCCTCAAAGGCACTTAAACTTTTCTTTCCTCTTTGTGAGTTAGTTGACTTTCCCAGCAGCAAGAGAAAAGTAAGCCTCTGCTTTTAACTCTGGTTTACCGAGCTCAGCCCTGAAAATTAAAATCTGGCTGTGACTGGGACTTGTTGGCTTTTGCTGCGCAGTTCTTTAGGGGAAGAGTCATGCACTCCAGCGGCTGGTTTCTCTGGGGTTTGGCTGAAAGTACACCTTTGCCTTACGTGTGTGTGTAACCTGGGGGTGGGTAGTGCTCAGTGTCCTGCTTTGCACCTAGCCTTGCTAGCATTTTACATGGGAGGTGCATAGGTTTTAGATCAATTTGAAACCAAGACAAGGTAAAACTTAAGTTCATTTGAGAGCTTTTGTCGGGGTGAATTGCTGATCTTTAGTGGTCTGTTTCAACATCTGGAAGCCCTTTTTCTCGGGGTAGGACACCTTTTATGGGATGGGAGTGACCAATGATTTATTAATTTGTTCTCCTAACTCATGAGTTTCCTCCTCTCATAAAAGGAACCAAAAATGAGGTGGCATCATTTGTCAAAGGAACACTTAGGTCGTTTCATTTTGTAGGAAATGTTTTTCCTCAGTTGCTAAAAACAGATTGAGGTTTTTGACAGTACAGTGTGGTGTCCAGCCCACACGTAGGTGGCAGGGAAGACTTTGTAGGGGGGGGTGTCAGATGTTTTCCTCTGCTTCAGGGAATTTCTTTGAAAATACCCATTTGGTGCGATCTGCTGCTGTACAAACTACAGAAACTTATGTGGATCTCAAATGTGCTGCCTGTGGACCCTGAGCTAGTACTCATATACACCAGGAGATCAGTAGGAAGCCCGGAGAGCTTCCCACTTGACTTGGAGCTCTAGGACTAGACAGCTCTCTGAGTCATCGTCTCCGGTGCATCACTACTGAAAATAATTTGAGTTTGATGTGGGTCTGTAACCCAGGTAATGACACTCGTGGTCACTGGTGGTGCTGGCTGTCACATTTCCCTCATGGATTTTCTTGCCTCCTGTGGCGCTATGGGAATGGTTGTCTCTGAATGATATGATCCTTCCCAAGCCTGTTTGCTGGAGGATTTGTGTTTACTTTGCTCTTGAAGTCAGAGCAGAAACTTTTCTTCCTCTGATGTTTGTTTTACCCATGCCTAACTGTCTTAAGATAGGTTACTGAGTGCAACCACATGAATATCTGTTTTCCTGCACTGGGCTTGTGGTCTTGGTGAATACACAGCATTCGCTAGGAGTGTTTTCAGCCACTGGGGGGGAATTGTATCTGTTTTCTGATAGTTAACTATTTTTGCACCAAGGAGGCATATTGACCAGAAAGTCAAAAAAATATAGGACCGGAGGAATATTGGGAATTGTGGGATCCAACTGCCCATCCTAGAGCAGGAACAAATATACTTATGTCATCTCTGGTGGATGGATCCTAGCTTACTTAGCTTGTTCTTTTAAAAACCTAACGGGAGGACATTACACAACATCTTTTACTAGCTTGTTCCTATGCGCCCTGTCCTTGCAGCTTTTTTCTAATGCATAGCCTAAATGTTCCTTGCTGGCAATTAAGCTGATTAATTTTTGGTTTACTCTCAATGGGCATGGAGTACAATAGACTGCTGTCCTTTTTATAACCTTACAGAGCTTTGAAGACTTAATATGTTCAGACCTCTCTTTCTGAGAACAAACAATTTTTTTTCTCCTAGCCTTTCCCCAGAGGGACACACAGCCTTGCAGTAAAATATCCAAAATCTGGAATATTTCTGTTGGTTACCTAGTAGGTTGTCTTTGAATCTTTCTTACTGTATACAGTAGAGATGATTAATGGAAAAATACTGGTTAAAATCTGTGATGGCTATCTTCATTTCTAAGAATTTTATTCTTTCTGAACCTCTTTATAAAGATTACTTTACCAGATAGGAGTATACAAGTAAGCAAAAAGAACCCAACCAACTTATCTAAGACAAAACATTACTGAAGATCCTTTTCATACGATAGCAATTAAAGTTCTTCTTTTTCCTTTCAAAATGTAAAATGCGAAGATTCAGGGAATCATGGACATTTTTTCTCATTTCTTACCTTGAATCCCTGTTGCAGAAACTGTGCATCTTCCAGAATACCACAGGTCAACTTTCTAAGTGTTGGGGCAACTAGAGCTGGGGTCACTCTGTAGATTTGAATTACTTCAGAATATTTCCTTGAAGCTGAGTATTTGGGGGTGTGTGTGTGTGTTTTCTAGTTACTCTTACCTAAAAGCAATGAAAAAACAGGGGGGAAAATACACTAAATAAATTCTAGTTCCAAATTTATTCAGCAGATCAGGTTCCATACCACAGATACAGACTATCTCAGTGATATTTCCAGCAAAGAAAGGAGGCAGCGCCACAGACCTTGCAATTAATATTTCACTTCAGCAAAACATTATGATGTAGCTGTCCCAATTCTCCATATGTACAAAATCAGCATTTTTCAAACATTATTTTGCACTCTGCTTTAGTTTCTTGGGAGAAGCATTGCAGCAGAAACTGGTACTTAGTTTATAAAAAGCGCAGTCGGTACCACATGGAGGGATATTTGTGCTGTGTGATGTGGTGTGGCATAGCCTCTCTTCGGATTATAGACAAAGTTAATTGCAAGTATGATGCCGGGCTGCAGCCAGCTCGATGTCTGCCTGGCCTGGCCTTTTGGTCGGCTTTCCATGCTGTGCACCCTGAAGCTTAAGCTGCTGGTATGAAAAATATGGGGTGGGCATCTGCCCTCCTGGCCTGCTGCTTTTGCTTCCCATGGAGCGGGTCTAGGCACTGCCATGGAAGGATGTGCCAGCCCCTCGCAGTTGCCTGTGTCAGCAGGATGGAAACGCTCTGAGCAGCCATGCAAGGAAGAGCAAGGGCTCTGGGTCTGGCCATTACAAGGCAGACCTAAGGATGTGCATGTGTAGAGGGCAGGGGCTTTTTCTTTTCTTTTTTAATTACTCTTTCCCCAAATCTTTTAAGTTCTTTGTTGCAGACAATAAATACATAGTTGAAGAAAGCTGATAGGCACTGCCTTGCTTGACACGCATGCCTGTCAGAGCAATACAGTTGGGATAATAGCTTATATGCAGAGAATAATGTATCTGCATCAGAGCCAAAGTGCTTCGTATATTAGGGTTTCAGCTGCCCAGAGATCTTGGTAGGAAGCTTCGTAACAGCTGGGGTGCTCACAGTTTTGGGTGAGGGCTTCTGTAAAATATGAAATCTGAAATCTGGATAAGAAAACCAGAAAACCCTTAATATCTACCAGGAGGTGCTTAGTGCATTTACTTAGCTTTGCATTCCCACCTCTTTAGAAATGTGAAATTGTACTTTATAAATCAGAGTGTTGGTTCTTTTTCCTTTTAAAAGCTACCTGTTTTCATCACCATCATATCATGGATGCCATCAGGTGCAGTTGAGCATCAAACCACCATCACATCCCCGTCTGTGCAGCAGTGCACCCCTCCTGTGTGTCAGGGGCCCAAGGGGGATGTTTCGCATGCATGCAACTCATTTAGGGAAGTATTTGGGATTTGCAGACCTACTGGGAATTGAAGTTTGTTTTCTCTCCCATGGAAATCACCAGTTTCTGTCAACCCAGTGCAAATCACTGTCTTTCATACAAAGACACATTTTTATGGAGAAATAACTGGTAAAAAACCAGAGCTGCCGTGCATTTAGAGACAAGATATGCCTTAACTAAATCATTACTTCCACAGAAGTTTTTTACTCAAGCTGGCACCCAGTCTGCCTTCATCCTGTCTAGCAGTGGTCTCCCACCACACCCCAGGACTCTGCCTGGAATTTGTTTTCTTAAGAAGTAGTCCTTGCAAATCCTCATCTCAAATTGCAATTTTCTCTTTCCCTAATTTCCCTGCTTTTGCTAAATCCAGGTATCATTGTTATCCTTTGCCTGTTATGTCTTCCCTGTGCCTCAGACAATTCTCTGTGCTCTAATCTTTAATCCTGAGGTGCTTTTTTCTTTAGATTGTGGTCTTGCATTAGTTAATCTGGGTTTTGCACATGAGTGGTTTATCTTGCAGTACAATTTTAATTTGGATTAAGAGAGACCATATTGTTGCTTCTGCTGAATTAGCATAGATGCTATGTAAGTTGTTCTCTGGCAGTCTGAGAGAGAACAGCTCTTCTGCGCTCTGCTTTGGCACCTAACATGCACTGAGTTGCCCACTGATGGTCATCTTCTCCACCAGTGCAGAGCTACCTCTGCACCTCTTTTTCTTCTTGGCACAGGGGACATGCTGCTAGAAATGCAGCAGTGACTATGGGGAATTATAGTCTGGTGCAATTTAGGACAGTTCAGAAATTCCCCAGAACTGTGTTGGGAAATTGATTGGATTGAAATTGGCACAGAAAAGAACCCAGTGTGTGAGTACAGGGCTCTGCCCAGTGCAGCTGAGGACCCCACTGAGTAATGCTGAAGATGTTTCCTTCGTTTGTGTGTTCATATATAATATTTTCGGTCAGTATCCAGGCAGTCCACCAAATTATGTTAACAGTGTGATCCTAAGGGGATTAGCTAATGACTTTCCATACTGATTGGGTAATGACTTTTTGGAAAGTGAGAGCTCAGCAGAAAACAATCCTGGCAATTACTGTCTGCTCATGTCAATACTGCAAGTGCTGCAGAGTAGCTCCATGAATGAAATGGCTTAACTTCACAAACGAAGTCTATAAGTCTATCTCTGTCTCCCTAACCTCCCTATGGAGTCTCTTTTGTTTGATACAAGAATATCTTTTATGCTCCAAATTCTTTGGGGGTGAGAGTGGTTATAACCTCTCTCTTCTTACTCTGCTTGCTGTCAGAGCCTTTGGTGGTGTATTCTGGCATTTTGGGTGCAGTCCCATGATGCAGTCAGGCCCTGCAGCGGCTGGTGGCACATTCACGTCCTCCCCAGACTGCACAGATCTGACCCTTCCTTTGCATGGGGAGTGATGCTTGGTATGCTACTGAAAACAGCCTAAAAACTTTTTGGCCTTGGAGGTCTGAATTTCTGCCTTGGGCAGCTTACCCTGGGGCTGGGAGGCAGTGCTGCTGGCAGGGAGGTGGGTGAGATATCACCTTTGATGGCAGGGCTTGGCTGCTGGACTGGTGGAGATGTGTTCCTCAGCCATGGTCTTCGTTCAGCTGGAGCCTCTCTGCCCTGCAGGCAGGTTCCCATGAGCCATGGTAGCCTCAATGGCAAGGGAAAGAGGGTGATACTGTCAGAGAGGTTAGGATGGAGGAGCAGAGATTGGAGTTTCAGGGGGCAAATCCAGCCTTGCTGTAGGGCCTTCCTCCAGGAGTCTAATGCGAAGAGTGCAAGCAAGTGCCCAGGCTTGGTGAGGGGCCACTGGAGGGGATGCAGAGCAACTACTTTTGTGCTGGATGAGTGACGATGCTGACACGATTAAATTCACCTTTTGGCCCTCTCATTTTTCAAAAGTAAAATCTCAAAGTGCCCAAATCCCAGTAAAAGAAGGGAATTTAGACCTCTAAACCCAGTACAGGCACCACTGGCAATGTAAACACTCTCTTGACGATGTGTGATCAAATTGTGAGGAAGACTCTCAGCAGATCCCTGTAGGAAGGTCTGGCAACAAGGAGAGAAGTAATTGCATATGTAGACCCTCACAGTTCAGAAGAGGGCAGAAAGAGGGCAAGTTTCCAACCGGACCTCTGATCTGTCTTCCAGGAAGGTGGAGCATAACCTTACACTGGCCCTTATTGTATACGAAGGAGAACAGTTACACTACAAGAACAACTCAGAGCAAAACCAAAAGTACACCCAAGCAGGAACTTGAACCATACCAATGCACAGGACTTTGTTCCCCTCTGGAGGCAGGGAGGGATATGCAGCCCTAGTTTCCTGGAATTTGCAGTAATTTGTGCGTTTTCTAAGCACCTGTTTTGCCAACAAGACAACAGTTAAAAGATGTGTTTGCAGATGCATCTGCAACTGCATCCTTCAGTCATTGCTATGCATAATTACGCAGCAGTTTACTACTTCTCTTATGCTCCCAGTAGTCTAGTTTGAGAGCCAAAGCACATCATTGAGATGTCTCCTTGAGTCCCATCTGAGGCACTGAAACTTGGCTGTCTAACTGCTTTGTGCTGTTTTACCCCCGTTGCTTAATGCTTGATGTGATAGCCAAATAAACACATCCAACCTGTAAATGGGATAGCAAAGTTTGTAAGTAACAATAGTGGCCTGCATGCTACAGTTTGCCTTCTGCTGCATGGAGTTTATAACACACATCTTTAACAAATAGTTGGGAAGAGGAAGAATTGTGGATATGCAATATATTGAAGCTAAAGCTAGCTGCTCTACTCTGTTTCCAACTACTGTTGGACACAGTCTTAAGGAGTGTTCATAAGCTT
Organism: Athene cunicularia; assembly: GCF_003259725.1. NCBI lineage: Eukaryota > Metazoa > Chordata > Aves > Strigiformes > Strigidae > Athene > Athene cunicularia. Next base: position 24,821,015 of record NW_020799142.1, read on the forward strand.
GGTTGTAAAGAACAACTGAAAATTGAGAGTGTTGAGTAGATCATGATGGTGAGCTCAAAGAATCACATGTTTAAGAAAATTCTTTTATGCTTGTTTTTACTGCTAGATACTGCCTTGGAGAGTTACATGTGGTATGTACAACTGTGTCCTTCAAGTGGGAGTAAGCTCAACTCTCCCATAGCTGCTTGCATCATACCTCTTCCCCCTGTCACAGACCCCCATTCCTTGCAAAGGATCACACCTTTCCCAGGTTTCAGGGAGATTTGTTCAGCTGAAATGCAATTATATTTATTCTTTGTTTTGGCAGCTGTACTTTGCCCACTCATTTTCACCTGCCATACAAAAGTCAGGAGTTTTTTATTAAAACTATTTCTTCCATCTCAAAAAAAAAAAATAAAAATAGTGGCAGATCTTCCTCTGAAGACCAAATACGCTATGTTACGAGTGTTCAAGCCCAGGAGATTATAATGCAAACTGATTTCCAACCTGTGAGTGTAGCGGTCATTGCCAGCTGTGGCCCGCAATGAAGTTATTGTGTCCCCCTGTTTGGGAGCCTGCTGTTATCTCCAGCGATGCTGTGAATGGTGCCCAGTGCATCCCCTCACACCCTGCCTTGGAGGGGGAACGCCTCTCCTGGCTGTCCCCAGGCTGAGCAGAGACACCGCGAAGGCTGCCCCTTCCTCGGCTGCCCCTTCCTCTGTGCTCCTTGTCACTCAGCTGCTTTTGTCCTTCCCTGGTCCGAGGTCAGGCTCTACTGCCTCATGGCTTTCAATGTTGTGTGTATTCCTCCAGCTGTTCAAGTTGTGTGCCTGTCGCATGTTTTAACAGTCTGTGAGTCATCATGAGTGCTCCAGAGCTCTCCTGCACCTTCAGCATCTTAAATACTGGTCTAAATCTTACTGCTTGGGCCAATTTCTGCTATTTTCCTTCTTTGTCCTGATTTTGCAGATTATAAATTTAAATGAAGGGGCCTCTGATTTTCCACTGTTCACTGCTCCCAGGCCCTTGCTGCATAGTAAGCAACCAGCTGACAAATACTGCGCATAACATCATGCATATTCCTGCTGACATTGTTGACAGCAGAGCTCATGCATTAAAATATATGCCATAAAGCATAGGTAGCTCTGCAGACTTCTGCTCTATTTAATGCCTAAGTCAGAACATTGGTCAAAGCTCCTCTAAGAACAAGAGATGACATTTCCCCATCTGCTCGTGCGAGGGGAGGAGTTTGTCCTTTGAAAAGCAGAATAATCGTTAGAAGACAAATGAGCAGGCCAAAATACAATATGCTCCATGGGTAACTGCACCTGAGTTGCAAATGTGTTCAGTGAGTAGGGGATGTGTAGCAATATTGTCGGGAACATGTGTGACAGCTTTCCGAAGCTATTGGCAAAGCAGAATGGTGCTTCTTCCGGAATACAACAAGGATTTAGTAATAATTTTAAAATAAGGAGTAAGAAGAAAGCTTTTGTGCTTCTTATCTAACCTATCTTCTTCTGAACCATTCCCATTTGTAAAACCAGAGACCCAAGGATGGAGTCTACAGCCATGATGGTCCCATTCCATGCATCTACCTTTCTGCTGTTTCTTGGCAAACCATTGAATCATAGAATAGTTTGGGTTGGGAGGAGCCATCATCTCGTCCAACCCCCCTGCATTAAGCAGGGACATCAACTAGATCAGGTTGCTCAGAGCCCCGTCCAACCTGATCTTGAATGTTTCCAGGGATGGGGCATTACCACAACTCTGGTCAGTGTTCCAGTGTTTCACCCTCATTGGAAAAATATTCTTCCCTATAACTAGTCTGTATCTACTATGCTTTAGTTTAAAACTATTACCCCTTGTTCTGTCCAACAGGCCCTATTAAAAAGTCCATCCCTATCTTTCCTGTAGCCCCCTTTAAGTATCAAAAGGCTACAATTACGTCTCCCTGGAGCCTTCTCTTCTCCAGGCTGAACAACCCCAACTCTCTCAGCCTCTCCTCATAGGGGAGGTGCTCCAGCCCCCTGGTCATCTTTGTGGCCTCCTCTGGACCTGCTCCAATGTGTCCATGTATTTCCTGTGCTGAGGACTCCAGAGCTGAACACAGTACTTCAGGTGGGGTATCACAAGGTTAGAGTAGAAAGGCAGAATCCCCTCCCTTGACCTGATGGCCACGCTTCTATTGAGGCAGCCCAGGATACAGTTGGTTTTCTTGGCTTTAGGCACATGTTGTTGGTTCATGTCCAACTTTTCATCCACCAGTACCCCCAAGTCCTTCTCAGCAGGGCTGCTCTCCATCCCTTCATCCCTCAGTGGGTACTGAAACTGAGGGTTGCCCCAGCCGATGTGCAGGACTTAGTACTTGGCCTGTTGAACCTCCTGAGGTTCACATGGGCCCACTTCTTGAGCTTGTCTAGGTCCCTCTGGGTGGCATCCCATCCCTCAAGTGTGTCAACTACAGCACTCAGCTTGGTGTTGTCTGCAAATTAGCCGAGGGTTCATTCAATCCCACTATGTCATTAATGAAGATATTAAACAGTACCAGTCCCAGTACAGAGCGCTTCGGGACACCACTCATCACAGATCTCCATCTGAACATTGAACCATTTATCCACTGCAAGATGTGACTTTGTCACAAGAGCTGCATCTCGGTTTGCTAAACTATCCTCCTGAATTCAGAGTGGAGGATCAGTTATGTCATGAGACAGCATCAGTACTCTCTGCCCACTGACCCTGTGGTGAGACTGGTCACCTGGTTTCCTCCTCTCCACGTAAGGCCTCTTCCACTTTGGGGGAGAAGGACACCATCACCCAAGGGGGCAGAATTACAATGGCCCTCTCAGTATTGAAGATCCCCTACTTTTCTATACTGTGTCTCAACATTCAGTGCAGCAGGGACCTGCAGCCCAGGTCTTTCCTTGTGCCTTGCAGAGTCATCCATGCTGAATATTGAAAGTATCTGATAAGAAATGGAAGATGTTAATGGGATCCATGCAAAAGGCAGGTGGCCAGGTTGCAATCCCCCTCCTTGTGAGGGATTTAAAATCAGTATGACCAGTATGACCATGTCATATTGCATCTGGACATTTCTAGGTGAAACACTGGCAATTTTCTTGCTGATTTTGTGAACTAAGTCTAAACTCATCTTCCTTTCCTGTTGCTCTGCTTATGCTAAAAATGTTCAGATAAAAACAATCTGTGGGGTTTTGGTCATATATTTACACATGAATGGAAAACCACATGCACAAAACTTCTTAGCGTTCTATTTTGTCAAAGACAGACAAAACCCCCTACTTTTTTTTTTTTTTTTAGTTCACATCTGCACGTGAGTTTTCATGTGTTTGTACACATTTCTGGGTTAGTGGTGTAAGTGATAAATCCTTTGTTTCTCTGGTTTTGCTGTCACTTGACTAGTTTGTTTAAATTTGATAATGCATGATGGTAGACCTGTGGCTAATCAGAGCGTTGCAGCTACCTTAGGCATGCGATGTCAAACCTATGTGCTGAGTGATCTGCTGCTTCATCTGAAGAGTCTTAATCTTTTTACCTGAGGGTGCAGAACAGGATTTAGTGGGATGGTGTGGGCTGCACATCCTGTATCCCCATCCACTTGCGGAGGTTTGGATGTTTCATGACATCATGCCAATGGTTACACAGAGGATTTGTCAGTCAGCCATCTGTGGCCACATCTTTCCATCACTCACCACCCAAAGCAGATCTTTCCAGAGGTTTGTTTGATGGCAGACACATGTTTGAGGCTGGTGGTAACACTAGTATTTAGTATTTCCTAACATCTAATGGCACTTTCTGCCAGACTATTTCAAATGCACTTATAAAGACAATGGGTTGCAACCTGTTAGATCTGCAGAAGGGTTATACCTGTGAGTTGGGCTTACTAATGCATGCACTGGCTGCTCTGGGTATCCAGGCACCTGGCAGTGGTGCCTTTTTCAGCAGTAAATGTTCGAAGCAGGAATTTTAAATATCCCAGTGTGGTGTTTTCTTCTGGGCAGAAGATATTTGTACTGACCTGCCTCTGTGCTTCTACTGACTGCTGTTTATGCTGTCGAAATGCCAGCTGGCTTCAGGCATCCACATTCAGTCTCGTACCGTGAATGAACAAGCGCCGTTTGGTTGGATCCCATAAATAGCTTTTGTTCATTCATGGAAAATACAGTAATTATAAACATGCTAGTTTAATAAATGTGTTTAATTAATGGTGGGTTAGTAAACGGTGCATGGAGAAGAGGTTAAAATTTACTAGAGGCAGTTGCTGTGTAGCTCTTAATTGAATTAAATGTGTATTAAAGTGGGCCTCTTCCCTGACCCCTGGAGGAACAAGCTCAGTGCACTGGAGCATATGGATGCTATTGATTTCAGAAAGCTCTGGTTAAAGGCAGTTCAAAGATGCTCTGTGGCCAAAGTCCAGATTCTTTTGCATATATAATAAGGCCAAGGCAGTGTTAGCATAAAAAGTTAGTGAATATGCTGTTTACTTAAGGAATTCACATACCTGTAATTATGATTACAAGTAATTTCCCAAGCAGTGCTATTAAAAAAAAAATACACTCATAATTTTAGTTTTATTTTGGAACCATCAGTTCTTTTTATATCTTTTCTCTAGGAGAATAGATTGTCCTGTGTATGGTTTCTCTTAGTATATATATAAAAAAGTACGTACATATTTAGGGACACTGTCAAAAGTTTGTTTTTAAACTAGCTGCCTGAGGCTGTTTCTTCATATTACTCTTAGAATATAGACTAAAATTTTCCCATCCCCAAATCCATCTATCTACCAAAAGAAATGTATTCTGAGGAGAAATCTGAAGGAAAATGGCAACAGTATATCTCTTTTTTTTCAGCAGTCTGTGTCCACCAAGACTGTTTATAGCAAAGAGGAAAAATAATCCCCAGGGAAGCTTTGTAACAGAGGAGAATTGAGGCAAGATCTGCCCTGTCCTAGGCATTGCATGCTCGAGTTCTGTTTATTTTATAGAAACTCATTTCATGTTTGCATCACTTGTGTCCTGTGTGTGTGGAGACAAGGTTGTCTCAAGTTTGCAAATGGGAAAACTAAGGAGAAGCTGCTACTGAGTTTGCTGGAAGCTTTGGGTAAACACTACCGTTTGATGTGATGGACTAGTTTTTTTAAAACTTTTGGAATAAAAGCTTCTAATAGACTTTATTTTGAGGGTCAGCATTAAATAACTGCTAAAGGACCTTTTCATCTTTTATGAGTATGTGTTCCCACTGTGTTCCTGTGCCCTCTTTTTGCACTGTCCTCTGGATGTTGTTTTTCCTTTGTAAGTAGTTCCCTTGGAATCAGCCTTGTGTTTTATTCACATGGCACACCGGTAGTTGGGTTCGGATTTTGTTTTTTCTTCCAGGTGCACAACTTGCACACTCAGGAATAATCAGTCTGCATGATCTAAACAGGTCAATAGATCAAACAAAAATTTACAGAGAAAGAACTTGCTGGTATTTGTTTCATAGATCCACAGCACCAGAGCACAGTCTTGTCAGAGACGTTGGATAACTGAATCCTAAAATGGAGGCAGCTTGTGCTTGAGTGTTTTCTCTCCTATTGAATAGGTTGCAGAATCAAAAACAATTTAAGAAGACCATTAGGACAAAGCTGGGGACCTCTCTTGTTGATCGATATTTACTATTTGACTGAGTACTCAGTTATAGCATTTTGTCAGAAAACCTCTGTTTTCCCTCAAGTTCTTAGAAAAATTCTCTTTGAACCTAAAAAGGCAGATATTGTGCAGAATTTATTTCCTGTGTTTGTTAAAAACATTTTTTTCTAGTCTTACACAAAAGTAGGTCACACTAGGGTGCACTGTTTCTTTTTGTGGCTTACAAACAAAAATGTAATCGTAGAAGGATGCATTTTAATGAAACGGTTAACGGGGAGGTTTGTAGAAGCATTTGGTGAATGTCAGCTTTCCAGGAAGGCAGGCAGTTTGGGAAAGGACCACACTTTTAAGAGATTCAATTACCTGTAAGATTATTTGAAATGCATGAAGTGTCAACAAGAAAAAAAATAAGATAACCTGAAAAGTCATTTACAAAAATGTGTGAAGAAATTTAGTGGGTTTGGAGGTCTGAAAAAATTCAAGAAGCAGTGGAGGAAGTGTTTAGCGACAACTACTGAAAAAGTGTAAGGCAGTAACAGATCATCAGTCCTGGTGGTGTTTGTGCCCTCCGGGAGTGATGCGTCCTGATGCTGCTCATAATGGAGGGAAGGGGGAAGTTTCCACCCATATGAAGGCTCTACTAGTCCTTGGAGTGCTGGCATGCCTAGATCTTAGGGTGATGCCTGTGCAATGGGATCCGATGTTCTCTGCAAGGCTCTGTAGGACCCATGTACTGGTTTTGTGGGTGAAACAGCTGCTCTAAATATTAGTGCTAAGGCTTGTGACACTGTGGCACAGTATGACACATTTCTGTTTGGTTATGTGTTGTAGGTGAGCATTTTGCCTCTGGTGTTTTCCTGGGAGAAATGTTCCTGGTGACAACCAGAGCAAGCTAAAACTGCTACTGCTAAATGTGGCTTTGCATGATAACGTTAATCTCTTTGGTGGACTCTTGCTATCACTCTCCCACAACACAATGAAGTTAAAAAAATACTACCTTGCTTCGAAGAAATCCTGCTGCTGTTGCTGCTTGTTACCCTACAACATTTGGGTTAAAACAGTAGGAAAAAAAGGGTGGCTTAGCTTTGATGTCTGGTAGTGAGTTGCTTTTTCCTGCTTCAGAGAGCTTCTCACAGCTGTTGAGAGAAGTACTTAGCCCCAAAATGCAAGACTTGTATCCCCCAGGGCTGGTGGAGAAGAGGTTGTGAATAATTTGACTTGAAGTCAAGGTGGTGCTCGGTGGAGCAGGAAATTAGGAGTGCTATTTTTAAATGCTGAAGAACTTATTAAAAAGCAGTAATAGTTTTCATTAGACAAAGGGCTTTGAGTTTGGGAGGCTCATGATTTGAGGTAGCATCGTTCATCAAGTAAGTGTTTTATGAAGAGTGCCAAGTAAATCTGTCTCTCTGGAAGGGTTGGTGACTATCAGAAGAATTAAGTAAGGGATGCGAATCTTAGTGACATAAATCTTGGCATGCCAAGTATGTCTCTCTAAATTGGCATCTGGTGTTGCCACACATTAGCATTTAGAATAAAATAAAAATGGCAAATTTATCTAATGTGCGAATAAAACTAACACAGGAATTCTTCCCAGTCTGTATCTTTTGGTCCTCTCTCTCCTTTGCTCTGTGTCTGCAATTTTCCAAGAATTTTGAAGAGGAGAGACGCAAGCTCTCATACCTCCTTCTCTTCTAACACCAGGTAGAAAATGGCCCATGGACATAGGCTTGCAGCAAAGGAGGAATAATTCAGACATTAGAGAAGAAAATTCTAACCGTATGGGTGGGAGTCACTGAGAGAATTTACCTAGAGAGGCTGGAGGATCCATGACAGTGGAGATTAAAAAAAAATTATCATGGAGGAATATGCAGGGATGTGCTGGCTCTGTTCACTATTTCAAGTAGGGAGACCAAGCAGAGACCCGTTGAGGTACCTTCCAAACTGGGTTAGTATGCTTTCTCCGACAGAAAAAGGGCAGTCAACCTTTGAAGACAGTTGTACTAGGTTAAAATCAAGAAAGCAGAAGCCTTACCTCCCTTTGTCCTTGCCCAAGACAGAAAAGCATGTTAATGCAAAGAATATTTGACATTAAAAAATTATGTACATCCAGAGCAGAATAAGGTCCAGATCCCCATGGCTGCAAAAAGTCGCTTTGATTTTTTTCCAGACCTTTGGGTTTCTTAGCAGCAAGTTCCCAGCCTAAGGGCTTTTCAGAGAATGGGAAGTCTAAAGCTGGCAAGTCTTGAGATTCGTTGTATATTTTTCCGCTGAATGTAGGTCCAAGAAATTTGCTTGGAATATGTGTAGTAATCATGATAACACAAACACAGCTTCACTGAAACAGACCCTAAGCAGGTCATAAGCTTTGAAAAGTAACTGTTTCCCATGTATTAAACGAGCATTTATTCTTAAGCTTTCTAAGACTTTATAGATGCCTAGAGTGTGAACAAAAGCTTCATATTCGGTGCTTCAGGAAGATTTTCTATTTGTTAGTGCCCAAGAAGTCTCTTCTTGACAAAACAGGGATGATTTTTGAGGTATCATACCCTTCAGCACCTGGTTGTGCATGCTTGCACAGATCTGTAAATGAGAGATTTCCTTGGGCTGTTCAGTTGCTCTCGTTCAAGGAGTGGTATAAACGTCAGTAAAACTAAGGAAGATTTTTTTCACTGATTATTTGATGGAAAGCTAATTAGTGAGACCTTGAAACCTAATATCCCCAACAGATGCTTCACAGCGCTGCATGAAACCTGGTTTGCAACAGGCAATAAAAATTAGAGGTGAGTTGAGACTGACCCATTATAATATGTTTGGAGGGGAAATTCAGGCTCACGCACACAGTGGAGTTTGCATCAGGTAACAATTCATGCAGGTCAGCTGAGCTGTGATGACTGGGTCTCAGTGATTGCCTCTGACAACCCAAGAGAGGTCAAAAACCAGTCTACTGGAGGGCTCTTGTCCCATTTACTGCTGGTGTGTGGTCCTGCGCTTTCCCTTTCACAAGCACGAATGCTTGTGTGGCTACGTCTCCAGACTGGCTGTGTGCACCCACCAACCCTCCATCCCCTGAGCTGTCAAGGGGACCAACATCTGCCCAGCCACCGTCTGTGTCCTTGGGATATCACATAAAGACATCATTCATCCCCAGAGCTGCAGCAAGGAGCTTGCTCAGCCCTGATGACCTGGTTGGGCTCTGAATTTTTTTTGTAGCTAGATGATAGATTTTGAATTTCTACTTTCTCACCACCCTCATGACAATGAATGTTTTGTGTAGCTTCCAAGAAAAAAAACTTAAAATTTGTTTCCCAGTGCCAGATGAGGTTTGCTTCTAGTCTAGTGACTTCCAAAATAAGACTGAAGTTTGCTGAGGCTGCCATTGCTTTTAAAGTAAGGGACTTGGTTTCTAAATGTCCTTTTCAAGTGTTGAACGTCCTGCCTTCAGCCTCCTGAACTGCTGCTGTGGTTCAGACTGGTGAGGCTTTTCAGGCATAGAAAGTGTTTGGAGCAGCGTAGTTTTGATTGCAACTTCCCAAAGGAATGGTGATAGGAAGAGAGGGTGGAAGAGGGAATGGGAGTGGGGAAATCACTGGGAAGCTGGTGCCTGGTGTGTGCTGGTGCAGAGGCTGGGACTTGTTTGCTGGAGGAAGAAAGCAAAACCCCTCTCTGAGGGCACAGTCCTGCTCTTGATTCACTGCGTGCAGGTTGAAAAGGGCAGCCTGGCTAGATTTCTGTCTGCTGTCTTAAATAAATCTCTGCTCTCCAAAGCCTTTACTGCATTAAATGTAAAGATTAGCACTGCAGTTCACACTCACAAGCTGTCTGAAGCAATGGCAGACTGGTGCCCACTCACTTGATCTTCATTAAGTTGCATTGCAATGATTTTGCCCGAATGCACAGTAGCTGCTTTGGGCTGTGACCAAGCTCTTGTCCCTCATTTGGGGTCCTGAGTCCCCGAGTTGAGGTCCGAGGGTGGTCAGCGGGTTGGGGAAGGAGTTTGCAACCCCACACCATGGGCTGGTTAGGGCCCATGGGGTGAGTTGCTGTCCTAATGAGCTGTAGCCATGTGGATAATAAGGCTAAAACTATACCTTGCACATCTCCTTCCATCTTAAAATTATGAACTGCAACATAATGTATCCGGGCAACCTTATTTTTGGCACCCTCTTTTTCCTCTTCCTCTCCAAGCATTGCACTTCTGTTTTGGAAGCTGGTCTGCTTTATTTTTATCCCTCTCATATGACAGTCCAGAAAGCTTGCATGCATCTTCTTGGGGGATTTTTTTGGTTGGCTTTTGGTATGGGTTTTTTTGTGTGTGAAATAAAATTAATTTTTAATGAAAGATGAGCAGTTTTAAGATGGAAGTGTACAAATACAATGTTTCAATGCAGGGGGAGAAGTCCTGATGAACCTGCCTGTCCCCAAGAGGACTTAGGAGGACTGCAAGGTTGGAAACCCTGGGGATGAGTGGCTGAGATGGGTTAAACAAGGGCATAAATTTAAAGTAATACAAGATATTTTTTGGCAGATTATGGTTTTAAGAAATCCTATTTTAATTCATCTCCTTTCCTTATTGGATTCCTGTTACGGTTTGCACTTGCAAGCTTTTTGTAGAAGCGGTGAGAAATTTCTATCCGTGTGTTTTGTTGGTGGAGAACAGAGAATCCCTAAAATAGCTATTCCTTGTGGGAAAGCCTGCAGTGGCAATTCACGTGGGGTGTTGTTCCTCATGACAGTCAACACCTCCTGTTCTGGCTTGCCTCCTGCGATGCACGTTGGGCTTCTTCCATCAGAGTGAGGACTGGCATGATGAGGATGTATGATCATCAGCCTTGTCTACGAGAACAGTATCGGACACCCAAGAAGGCAAGGAAAAGGGCAAAAGAAAATTAATTATTTGGAGATTTCTTAGTGTAGTTTTCTGGAACTTTCAGAGCTGCACTGGTGTTTTAATCTGATTTTCCAGTGAACATCTCTTTAAAATACTGGGTTTTCCCGGTGGATGAGAATTCCAATTTTTGACTAACTCCACTTTATTGTATTTTTAGGGTTTTCCATCTTGACAGTGGGCATCTGGCTCCAGTTTTCCTTTTCTGAGAAAAGCACTGAGACATTTAAATAATTCGAGGAAGAAATTGTGTGCACTTAGCAAACAGATTTAAAAAAAAAAAAAAGAAAACAGCTTAAAATCTAGGCTTGCAAAGTCACTTCCATATATTTTCTTTTGAAAAAAAAATATTTTTAATTAGGTTTTAGAAACAGTGCCATGCTGACATATACATACTTTCAGCATTTCATCATAAGACAGAACAATGAAAGTGAAAACAAAGTTATAAACTATTATGGTATAATGTAATAGACGCTATGATAACAAATAGGTTTACCTGATAAAGCCCAGAGTTACAGGACTGTTGTGTTGCTGTTTTCCAGATGCTATGAAGATAATGAAATGAGTTTGTATGCTTTGTAACAACGTAAGTTCATACAAGCACTCTTCTGGCTCTGGTAAAAATAAAAATGGTAGTTAAAGGAGAATTAAGTAGTAAGAGCACTGTTCTAACTGTAATTTGTAATTATAATTTCTGATTTGGCTTTTGTGGTCTCATTCAGCATGTTTTCCTATGAAATCATTCCAGGGGTGAAGTTGGATTGTGGCCTGTCTCTGCCCCTCTCCATGCAGCACAGCCACAGGATGGCTTCTGCCCTGGGTATCATCTGAATTGTCAGCCAAAATATGAAATAATGCAGTAATCTGAAGGGAGTTTTGTATATTTTAGAATTAATGGAATAAAAGGAGGTGAAGACAGACAAAAGAGGATCTTGCCCTCCTGAGGCTGGCTTTGGAGGGGTCTGCCAAGCTCACTTGGAGGCTGCTGATAAAGCTGCTCTTGCCACATGGTTTCTTGGTGCTGCCACATCTTTAGTTTGAGCCTGAGGTGTTACAGTCGTGCTTTCACACCCGGGTGGAGCTCTGGGAGACTGATGTCTGACAGCTGCAGATTTGCTTGGGGCTCCTGGGAGAGCAGGGACAGTGCGGGATCTCTGTGGTGCTCTCGACTCTCCATCATGGGGAAATCCCTCTAAACATTGGGTTTTTCACTGTTTTTTTTGCCAGTTTAGGAAGATCTTTGAAGGTGACCAAATAATCCAGTGAGGCACGGAGGTTGCTACACCCTCCATCTACACCTCCAGGGGTGGTCCAGGCTTGCCCCCCGCTACCATCAATGTTCAGATGGCTGTTTCTGAGTCTGTCACCTGCCCTCTTTTTTTTTTTTTTAAATTGAAGGTTGCTTAGGTTTTATGGGCTCTTTCTAAAGTTGTATGTGATACCATGCTCCTCCTTTCCTAACCCACCCTGCCCAAACTGGGCCATGCTAAAAACTATTTGAAAAGAGAAGTAGAAAACTATTTGCTATTTAATCAGGTCCATGCTTGCTTGTTGCCAGAACAAGAGAACGTGGGGCTAGCAAAGCAGGGAAGGGTGTACCCACTCTGTCTCATGCTGGGTGGGAAGAACAACACTTCATTCCGCTTTGGCTTTCCTGGCTGCCGGGTTGTCAGTGCTTGCTGGCAACTCCTCATGAGGTTTCCTGCTTGGGAAGAGCAGTTCTTACTGCAGTTTTAGAGTATTTCCTTCTCCCTGTTGTTTTTCTTGTTGGTGCTGGGTCTTCCTTGTCTGGGGGTTGCTCATAATAAAACATTAATCATCACAGCACTAAACCTGATTTTTTTTCTTAGATAATGTAGTGCAGTGATGTGGCTATCAAATCCCTCTCTTTGGCAGCATCTTAATATCTTGGTTGGGATGCTGTGATGACTTTGAACCTGAAAATGTTCAAGAAAAGGATTTTCAGGTATGAAGAGGTGGATAGGATTTTCTTGCACTGAAATACATGTTGAATATTGAATATATGTCATACAATCTTTAGGAATATTCTGGAGATAGCATATACATATTTTAGCTCCTGATCCCAAGTGTATTACTAAGCACATGATAAAACAGATGCATTGTATGTCTGTTGATATAAGCAGTATTACATAGCTGCTTAAGTGTTCAGAAGATTAGTATTTTAGTTTTCAATATCTGGATTTTTTTTTTTTTTTTTTTTTTTAGAAAACCCCAAAATGTGTATTTAATTTATAATATTGAGTCCAGAGTTGCTATAGCATATTTTAGTTTGAAATGTCTGTTTGGTTTAAGTGAGGCTGACTTTGAAGCTTGAGCTTAATGGTAGAAGGTTTTGGGGGGAAAATGGGGGAGAGTGGTGGTGGTGGTTCTGTTTTGTGTCTTTTTCTTTTAGTGGTTATATCTCATTACAGAGAATGATTATGATGGGAGCTTACATGGGGAAGTCATCTTGTTGCATGTTCTTAACTTCTTGCCATGTCTCCAAAAGCCTGCCTGGCTGCTTTGAGATATGATCTGCTGTTACACACATCTGAACAGCATAATACATGAAAGTGCATATGATGCTTCTGTAAGTCCAGTGTATCATTAACATACCAACAGCATATGGAATGGTAAAGATCATTATGTGTGTTTGCTCTGAATGTACTTGCTCCTTTGTTCTTTTGGCCCAGTAAGAACATTGGCTCAGAAACTTGAATATTTAAGGTGTCCTAAGGCAGGACTTTGCTTTCCAGGCTTCGGTCTTTGTCTTTGCGGAGACACTGACTGCATAAAAACATGTGATTAGGTAAAGCATCGAATCATTATTTATAGACCATAACATTTATGTATGTATTTTTAATTGGGACTCAATTCAGCACTGAAGTCTTTTAAAGCATCAAAGAGATACATGAGAACTACCATGACAGACACTTCTGGTCTTGAAATCATTGCCCCAGATTGTGTGAAGATTTAGTTAAATCGTATGTAGTGTGAATGGGTAAAAAATGAGTCTCCTAGCCAAAATGCAGTGGTAACAGGTGTCCCTGAAGAGTGAAGTCGATGTCTGTACAGTGTGTATCTGACTTGTGACATCTGGATTCTGCTGAAGCTTGCCTGGAGACTTCCAAGAGGCAAGCATCTCCTGAAGTTATCCTGAGGGCACAGGCTCTACTGGTTGAGTGTAGGTCTTACAGCCCTGCAGAAAATACTTAATAATTGCCAAAATCATGGAAAAACCCCTTACATTCTAACAAGCTGAACTTGCTCTATCTCTAGCCTGCACACCCCCTTCCTTTTCCTTAATAGATAATTTTCAATCAGCTGACAAAACTATTTGAGAGGAACTGGACCAAAGGCTGCAGTGTTTTACCCTGTCCAACTATTGCTGTAATCAAAGGACTACCCTAGCTTGGTTGTGTGAAACCTCAGAAGCAGTCATAAAATTTGTCTGCCTCTGAAAGCACAATCTCACATTGCCTGAGGAAGGTCAGAGGAGGCTTGGGCTGATCTCACACAGGCTTTCTTGGTGAGCATTGCTTATGTCCTTGGTGTTGGTAAGGCAGCTGAGCCCAGTGTGTTTGCTCCCAAATATTGTGCAGTAGTTTGAGGCTCCCAAATCCCTGCTCTGAGGGGTCTGGCTGCAGAAGGAAATGGATGCTAAGGTCAGCATCAGCATCAGCAGCATCTTGTCTCTGAGAGGTGACAGCTCATTGCTTCCAGTGAGTTTTTACCAGCAGGGTTAACCTTCAATTTGGGAAAGAAAACTGCAGTCTGTCATGCGTGCTTTGGGAGACTGCTGTAGTTCAGCTGGAGGTTAAGAGGACAGCGGCAGGAATGTCAGGGTTATGGGTCAGTGGCTTGTGGCCTTCAGAGATCACAGATGAGCCCTTGCTGCCGCAAAAACCTCTGCATTGACTTGGGAGTGGGAATAGGAACTAAACTAAAACTGCAGAGTGCAGAGATGGTCCTGCAGCTGTGGAAATCGTGCACCATGCTGCTGGCCGTGGTCGAAGCAATGTCCTGGTTTCAGACATGCACTCCCTAAGATAGTGATGGATGGTTGGCTTCACATGTGCTCTGTCTTGCCTGTCAGGGTTGTAGGGAGGAAAGCTGAGCTCTACCAGTGTCTCAAAGTGCTTCATACAGCTGAATTAACCCCTCATGGAGAATGAGTGAAGTGTGACTACACAGCATTGAAGGCAAATGCAGTTATTGCCTCTGGGTGGATGTTGGTGATAGAGATATAAACTGTTATCTGAACATCCTTAGGTTCAAAGGAGATTCAATTCACGGGGAAGTGAAAGAGACCATTGGTGATGATAAGTAAGTGAGCAGTGTTAAAAGATCTGGCAAAGCTGAGATAGGAAGGATCTTCTCTGAAAGTCCCTTCTGAAGCTCTGCTTGGCACAGTTGCCTGGGAGTACTCACAGTAGGTTGATAATTATTTCCAATGCTTAGGTCAGATTAGAGTTGATTCATGGATTTTGGGAACAGTGATATGGAAATATCTCTTGTTAAATCTGGTAGTGATAATAATTTTGCTGGTCTTAATTCAGAGTTACAAAATATTAGAAAATAGCTTCTTT
Organism: Athene cunicularia; assembly: GCF_003259725.1. Taxonomy (NCBI): domain Eukaryota; kingdom Metazoa; phylum Chordata; class Aves; order Strigiformes; family Strigidae; genus Athene; species Athene cunicularia. The sequence continues at coordinate 24,836,110 of NW_020799142.1, forward strand.
TTTCTTTTTTTTTTTTTACTTATGGCCTTTCCAGTAACACAGTAAAGTCACATCAGTCCATCTTCCAACTGTATTCAGTTTCCAGGATTTTAAGCTGTATGTTTTCTTGGTCCTTATCAAAATTAATTTAAACAATTTGTTAGACATATTTGGGTTTTTAATATAGAGTCACAGTATTAGAACATCAGATGTTTGTGGTTTGTTTGTAATTCTGGATTCATTACTCCTGCAGACAATGTGGTCCAAACCTAACATGTTATTTGCATTTTCTTGTTTTACGAATAATTATTGAAGAGGTCTTTCCCACAGAAAGGTCTTGAGAAGAGTGGAAGAATTTAAAAATAATTACAGATCTACAAAGCCTTTTTTGTCTCTTATTTTATGTAAGTGTTGTTTTCAGAAAGAACTGGAGTCTGCTGTAAATTCCTATAGGAGTGTTCAAAATGATACATAGAAGCCCAGTCCTTTTCTTCAGAAAGCCTTGCAACTGAGAAATTTGGGGTTGTGGCTATCAAGGTGTAGGTAGATGAGTGCTTATTTCAAGGTCATACAGGAACAGGGGATGATACTGAGGGCTTTTGAAAACTGGGTCACTTATTCAGATGCCTAAATGTAACTTTGAATTCTGTGTTACTTATATGTCTGTAGTTTTGACTAGTTCCCTGTGTGCATATGTGTGTGTGAGAGAGCTGTGCTATTTTAAAACTTGGTAAGGGGATGTTTCTAGGAATCTGAATACTTAAAATTAGATTTCTGCTGTGGTTACACAACTGTAAAGTAAATCCAGAAAAGCATCACTGACTTTAATAATGTTTGTCCAGGTTTTCACTTCTATAAATGATGTCAGAAATGAATTCTGAATACTCTGAAAATTCACAGTGGTGCTTCCCAGCACCAGCTCTGAACTGTTCAGCAAGTGGAAGAGATCCAAAGGGTGATTAGGCATGTTGGCATACAGAGGATGCTGAACAATTGCAGAATTGTATGGGTGCCATCCTTTAAATACAGCTCTTCCATCATTCAACAAGCTTGCAATAACTTGTTTCCTTAAGGAAGCTTTTTGTATTCTGCTACAAAATTGAGTAGTCTTTAAGGACTCATAGGTAGATAGATATTTCAAATTAGCTGGCAGCTATAGAAGTTTGCTTTGATATAGTCTGGGACATGAGATCATGTGAGAATTAGTTGATTTTAAGTCTTGTCTTTGAAATAAGTAATCTTATTCTAGTTAAAATGAATGCAAAAAGGCAAGCCTGTCTTCCTTCAATACTCAAAGTACATTCAGCGTAAAAGAATATTGGAAAGATTTAAAAAGTCATTTGGAAATTGCAAAGCTTCTCCATTGTCCCACCTGACCTGGACTTGGAGAAGAGGCTGGCTGCTGGAGACAGTTGGTGTAAAAAGGGGGTGAGGGCTAAAGAGAATAATTTGAGCATACTAAAAGGCTTCTGTATCGGCATCAGAAAGAGTTTTAGATTTGATCCTCTCATTAATAATGGATGGCTTCCTCCCCTGCTGTCTTCTTTTTAATTCATCTGAATGATGGTGGAAAATACGGTCCATCGGTTACAGCCAGACTGTATTTCCAGTTTAAAAGTTCACTGTGTCTGTCCCTGAATCTCCTCTCACACCACTGCAGTTTGGCAGGTCAAAGAGCATGCTTGGAAGGTTTCCCTACCAAGCTGGGGAGGTCAAACAACCTAGTTGTTGTTTAATGGCAGAAGACCTAAAACTGTGAAGCTGCATCATTGTGGCTCTGACTCATCATTTTCTGACCATGTGCAACACAAGTGGCTTTGTCTTGCCCTCCTTTCAGAATGGGGCCACCTGCATAATTGCCTCACACTCCCAAAAGGCACTGCACTCGCTGTCCCCAGAGGACACCAGCCACTTGAAAATAGGCAAGGCTGCAGTGATATGCAGTGAGGGAATGGCTCATTCTGCCTGACCTTGGTGTGGTAGCTGGAGCCTTTGGTCAACACCATGCTCCCAAGTTTTACTGTTGCCTGCTGACATACAGCAAATGTTTTTTCAGCATTCACATATTCACAGTATTGTAGTATAATATCAGTAAAATCCCATCATGTTCCTGGTCCAGCAGAACTACCTTACAGGATATCATGACCCTGAATTCTGGTATAGTTTCACACAGTATGTTTTGGAGATGTGTCTCTTTGTATGAGCTCTCTTATGTTGTATGGACATAGAAATAAAGGTGAAGGAGGCAGTGATGGCTTCAGGGCCCTAGAATTATCAAGCAGCTTCTACCAAGGGGCAGTGGCTGTTTTTGTGAGAACTGAGGTAACTCCTCTGAGCAGTGCTGCTAAAGAGGACATACCCTAGTTGTCTTTGAAGTCATACCAGTGGTGGAAGACTAGACTTTACAGTGGCGTTAAACCAACTGTTCTTGGACTGAGCGCTATCTGGTGTTGCAGTGCTGTCACCTTGTGCTTAGGTGATCTGGGGCAAGGATAGAAGGAATTAGGAGAGCCTTGGTCCCTTCCTACCATCTAGGGGAGAATGGCCTCACCCTCCCTACCCTGAGCACAGCAGAGCAGCACAGGCAGTGGGTAGGATTGTAGTAGTGAAAGGGAAGCAGGGCTGCTCATCCTCATGCAATGTATCTTTTGCCAGTATGGGTGCTTAGTATGAGTACATGGTGCCTCACGTGGTGCCTGGCAGGACCACATGTGGTACCTACAAAATTTTCCAGTGGTACTGTGGCTACAGGAAGACTTCAGATAAGGCTGTATGGGATACATACCTTTTTGTAGCTCTATTACCTCTTTATAAAAATGGGGACAATCCCATTTTCTTAACTAAAGATTAACCAATTGCCAGTGGTTCAGGTACTATAAGAGCACCTGGTAAATAAACACCTTCTATAGAGAGCCATTTGTGTGGATTATCGTATGCTGGTGGTGAGGATTTCAAAACAAGTCCAAGTATATGGCTAGGTTTTTACCTAACTGTTCTGCCCCTTTTATTGCGTAACTTTTCCTCCACAAATGATGCAGTCCTATGCTTGGTTATTTCAGTGTTCTCTTAGTGAACTTTTCTTTGTTCTCAGGACTTGCTTGGGCTGATACTGTAAACATCCTGGCAATTACTAGGTTTGATTTAGGAAGTCGAGATGTTTGCACAGGTCTTTTGATTTTTGATATAATCAACATAAATACTTGAAAATCAAAGCAGTTAAGAAATCATTGCAGGGAACTTTTCCTCAGGAGTTGACAGAGTTTGCCACTGCCTTTTTCTAGCTGTGATGTATTAGATTTTTCTTCTGTGCCCAATTTGTCTTGTTAACTACATGTTTTAGAGTAGGGTCCATCTGATCATATTGAGATATCTCAACTTAGCCACACATTTTTCAAGCAATGGAGCAGGAAGTGAACTTGAGAGATGTTGTGCATCTAATCTGAAAATAAAGATCTACAACAGGCCATTTCCTAAGAGTGCCCATTCCCCTCTTTTGGCCAGAAAGGGAGCCCATGGTGACAAGCTTAGATGAGGATTCAGCTGATGTTAAGGAATAGAAATCCCAGTTTTTGTATTCCTGTTGATTACTTGTGTTGAGGTCAAACCTGTGGCTGCGGTTTGACTGTGGAGTAAATCCAGCTTTAGGGCTCCTGCTGCTGGATTAAAAGCATTGAGGCCATGAGATACAAAATGCTGACTGCTATAAAACTCACTGTCAATTCAAATTTGTTCAAAATCTCTCAAAGCCTGACAGCGTAAGATTTAAATTTTTATTGCCAGGTCAAATATCAGTAGTCTTCCTACGGCTGGCATAAAGCTGACCTGTGAATGTGCACTCTGGCTAATTCAGCAAAAACATAACCTTGTGCCTGGATCTGATTTGTACCACTGGGTAATCCAGAATAAAACAGATTCACTACTCTCCTGAAGGATTTCAGACATTGGACTGTTACAGCAAAACCCTATTTCAGTAATAGCATGCCTTTTAGTGAAAAACATTAATTCAGTTCCTAGGTGTTTTTTTCCCGTTGTTACTTTTTTGCTATTGATTGCTAACTAAAAAGTAGAAGGAATGAAAGCTACTCTTGAATAGAAATTAGTACATGAATGTCTTTTGTGGTAGTGGATTTATTTCTCTGGTGCTGAAATGCCCAGATGACTTTAGGAAAACAAGTGTGATGCCTTATCTATATATAAAAGTTTAACAGCATCTGTCAAACATAACCTTTAAAGCAATTATGAAGTGATCTCACTCAGGGGATCAAAGGAATTTTTGGAATAAGTGTATGTATGTTTTTCTGGAGGTTTAGGCTGGAAGTGCCAGAGGGTTATCCTGGAGGAGTGCATGTTGGCCATTTCCACAAATCACCTTTTAAAAATCAGTAATGGGATAATTTAATAACCCATTGTATTTCCTTTTCCCCCTATGAGAAAGTGATTAGTGGAGATTTTTACATCACTCCTTTTAAGGATGATGTAGGAAGAAAAAGCTCAGCAAGTCAGAAAAAAAGAAGTTGTGTTTATGCCCTGAATATCCAGATACCCTGTTTGACAGTTACAGCATCATTTAATTAAAATACTATTCTTCCATAAACAATCATTTAAGATAGCTCTTCCTTAAGAAAGGCTAAAAGAAGCAAACTCTCTTCACCTACATCACCTATGTTTAACTCAGTATTTTGAACTAAAAGGCTGGGGATTAAGAAAAAAGCATGTTACTTCCTCAGTCATAACTAAAACTTTCACTGTGGAAGGGAAAAGAAGATATCCAGTTCATTTACGCGGATGGTATTTCAGCCTTTGAGAGCACCTCAAACACTTACATCTTATGTAAGAGTGCTGGGTGGAAGAAGGGCAGGTAAAGGCTGATTTTTCTGGCTGCAAATACTCCAGGGATGAAGGTGAGAAGAGCTGATGAAAACCAGGAAGAGCAGAGAGCTGTAGAAGCTACACGTCTGTGGGTATAAACTGATTATGGTACATTTAAGCTGGAATACAGGACCATTTCCAACTATGCAGTGTAGTGGGAGAGCTTTAGAGCAAAATAACAGAGATATAAATCCTCTTTACTTCAAGTTAAAATTTGAGGAGTTTTATTGAGTAGAGGGTAAAAGGGTTGCTGTGATAGATGGGGACCAGATTTGATGATGCCCAGCAGGATCCTTGTGGCTGGTGGCTGGCTGGGGAGACACCAGACTGCTCCGCTCGCCAGGTGGTGGTGACACATCTTTAGGAAGAGGCATGCATATGAGCTGGGCAGGCTGCAGCCATACAAAGTGGCTGGATGTTTCTGTGGTTGAATGGAGAGGAGTGGTACTTGGACTGTTGGCATTGCTGGGTAAGAGTGAACATATTTTTTCAAAGTGCTTGCTTCAGCAAATCTTTTTGACCATCTGAGAGCATCTGACCCCAAAACTTCATCTTCCTGCAAATGAGAATGCTTGTCCCATGCTGTGGGTTGGCTGTGGGTCCATCCTGTGGGCTTCTGCAGCAGAGGAGGATAAAACTGAGCCCTAAAAGCAATACTTAGCATGGTGAGGGTCTTTCTAAACTGAGTTGAGGGTCCTCCTTAAATTGAGTGGTCATGCTGTCTCTGCACCATCATGACCCTGCTATTGGAACAGAGCTCTGATTGTTTCTGTATCATGCCCAGTGAATTACGTAGGATTCCCCACCCTAGTATCTTTCCAGTTGAGATGTTCTGAGCCTGAAGACGTTATATCTGCAAAACCTTTATCCACATACTTTATCCTTTAAACTGCAAACAAAAAAATCTCAACAGATCACACTTACTGAGACCCAGGTAGGCTGCAAGATTAAATCACTGGCCAAAGAGTGGAAATTAATAGCCCCAGAGGGATTCAGAGCAGTGAAGCAAAATCTCTTTGGTGGAAAGTTGTCCCCAGAACAGGGACTCCTGTCCCTAGGACAGGGGACTTGTGTGCCCACAGGGCTTCCCATTGCCAGTGCTGGCCTGGTTTGCCAGGCCAGTGTCAATGCCAGGGTGGGCACAAAATCAGTCTTCTGTACATAAGTCTTGTACTCCATGAGAGGCAGTGAGATGGTTTGGCAGGTCTGTCACCTACAGAAAGTAAGGTGGTAGCAACTCCAGTAAATTTTCTCACGTGGGTCTTGAATCTATTTCAGTGGAAGTGAAGAGCAAAAATCAATTTCATCTTAGGTTTGAGTTTGCTATTTTTAACAGGCAGATCTATTTTTTTTCCCTTGATGAACAATTTACCACCTTTCTATTTTTTGCTCCTATTGGCATTGGACAGCCCGAGCTGCTCTTCTCACCAGCACAGAGGTGTTCAGCTCAGTGCTCTGCCACCTATTTCTTCTGGAAGGAGTATTTCCTATTTATGCTTGTCAAGAGTCTTTTTTCTGAAGCCAGAACATTTTCTTTGAGAAAATCAAATCCCTTGAAAGTACTGTATAATTATTTACATGATTATCTTAAGTGTCTGCCATGGCTCTGCAGTGAGCTCAGGGGCATAGACAGGCAACACACAGTGTATGATGCCTGCAGTTTCTCCTGCAGGGAGGAGGAACGGGGTTTTGAAGGCTGCCTAGCTCTGGCAGGGTGGAGCAGGCTGTCATCCTCTACCTCTGGAGGGATGTGTGTGCATGGAAGACCCCTCCAGGAATGTCACTAAATGAATGAGGGATGAGTTTTTTGTGGGATGCAGATGCCTCTTCACGACCCATCCTAACTGCAGGATTGAAGCTGAAGTCAAGATCAAGTTGTGCCCTTGGCCCACACAGAGGAGATTTGGAGACTCTGGAGCTAAAACTGTGAGCTGCTTTCAAGGAGCTCCAAGTTCTCCAGGCTGGAGGCTGGGGATGGTTTGCAAAGAGCAGCCCATAACATGTCCACTCAATGTCAAAATTAACCAGCTAAGAGCATAACTCCTTAAATTGCTAGGCAAAAAAGTGCCTCAGATAGTCTCATCACCTGTAGAGCTCAAATAGTTTTGAACCCTGTGTGGTTACTAGGAGCTGTACCGACGTTTGCTGTTCAGGCAGTGAAAAGGGGGTCTTTGTCATAATTCACTAGATGTTACCAATATATGACATCTCACAGTGCTCTCACTAACAGAAAATTATGCTGGAGGGAAAAAAGTAAGAGGGTTTGAAATGGAGAGATCTACTCTCTCCCACAGCCCAAGATATTTATTCTAATCATTGCTCCTGACAGGTATTTGTCTAACCCGCTTCAGAGAACATCAGTAATGGAGACTCCAGTCACCCAAGACAGTGTCCTCCAGTACTTTGGTATTCTTTATCCTTATTAGTGTTAACCTAAATGCTAACCTAAACCTACCCTGGTGTGATTCACATCCTTTACTCTACCACGGGCAAGGGGAATAGACTGCTGTTTTCCTCCTGTGAGTGGTAACTGTGAGACATTTTGAAGTACATGAGAACATCTAGTTTGTGTTCTCACACCCCACCTGCAATGCTTCCTCCGTTTTAGACTAGCAGGCCCTAATTTATTGAGTATTTCGTAATAAGTCACATTTTCTAGACTGGTAGCCATGTCAGACCTCTGCTCCAACTGGGCAATTTTGAGACCTGTTGAGACCTTCCCAGCTCGGTGTGAGGGTACAGAGATACCTCATACGCCTGGTAGGCTTTGACCCTGGGACAATGACCCTTTTTTCCCCTCAAAAGCAAGACTTCATTGACAGGCATGATTCACTACAATCCTTGCATCTCTTCCTGAAGGTTTGATACCTAGCCAACCCATCTATGTGTGAAATTCTGTTTGTAGTACTTTGCACTTGTCCTTCCTGAACTTCATCCTAATTTTTAGACAATGTTTTTGATTTTTGCCAAGATGGTTTTAGATGCTAATCCTGTTCTCCAGAGTGTCTGTAGTCACTCCCAGCTTCATGTAATCTTCAGATTTAATAAGTGTGCTCTCTTTCATCGTCCAGGTCACTAATGAATGTTCTGAGCAGAACTAGACTATATAGATCCAGCAGAGCTCTGCTCACAGCATCCTTCTGTTTTCGCAGGATGTCATTAATAACTACTCCCTGGGTATGGCTTTATAGTGGACTCATTTAATCATGTTTCCCTAGTATATTTATGAGATAGTTGTTTGAGATGGTGTGGAAGGCTATAATAAATCCCAGATAAATGACATCTTACAACTTTTCCATTATAAAAAGAAATTAATTCGATTTGATATGTTTTTTTCTTGTCTCTTCTGTATCTGCTGCTGCTTATATTTTTGTTATCTTCCACATACATGCAAACTGTTTCTTTGTTTTAAAGTTTTAAGAGGATTGAAGATGGGACTGACTGGCGTAGCATGCTTTTGCTGCTTCTCTTTCTACCCTTGAAGACTAGGGCTTGTCTTTGTCATGACTTCTGGCACCTTACCTGTCTGAGCTCTCACAGGTGACCTGGAGGCAGGTATCTGAGATGGCTTCAGCTGGTTCTGTAGGGAGTTTAAAAGGTGGTTTGTCCCACCCTGCTGGCGTGGAAATACCTGACTTAGAGTACTGATTTCACCCTGGAACAGGAAAAGGATAGTATTCCTGCAGTGATAATGTGTCATTGCTGTACTAATTACCTGTGCATAGTAGGCAGTTTTAACAAGGGCTAAAGCAAAAATTAAACCAGCGTTCCTCTTAAGGTGTAATCTTTCAATAACTTTCTCTCTATTGGAGCAACACTTTTCCAGACTGTCTTCTTGGTATTAATATACATATGAAGGATAACTTTTTTTTTTTTTTGGTATCTTCTACAAGTTTAAATTCATTTTTGTGCTCTGATGTGTCTAATATTTCTGCCTGTGTGTTCACACTATTTTTTAAACTCCTGCTCAGTAACCTTTTAGTGGTCTTTCTTCTTGTCTTTGAGGTAAATGAAAGGCCTGTGATGCTCCCAAGTCTTCTGATCCTTCTGCATTGAGATGTTATTGTGCCTGTGCCTTTTAAGCACAAAATATTGTTTCTTTGAGAAACTACAGCTCACCTTCATTTGTTTTTCCTTTAAACTCTTCTCCATGAATTTTTGCCAGCAGGTTTTTTTGACATACTGAAGCCAGGCATTTCTGTTTCGTTGTATCCAATCCCTTGTGTATGGCAGATCTCATCATTTCACAGGCACTCTTACACAAGTGTCCTTCCGCCTTCTTAACCCCAACTCATCCCTCTCTGGAGGCACTTCCCTACTGATTACTTGACCTAGCAGTTATGTGAGAATATTGCTCTGAAGGTTCCAGGACTTTGTCTCCTGCTGCTTTCCTTTCCTACTCATATCTCATGCTTGTACCCTCCCATTACCATTGAATCAGTTGTTATCACATAGCCTGATCCATTTCATCTTCTTGGTTTGGGGTTTGTTGTACTCTTCAGCATGTTGGTTTTTGTTGAGGTTTTTTTGGTTTTTTGTTTTTTTCCTTTTATTATTAACCAGAGAATTTAGCAGTTCTTCCTCCTGGAATGTTGTGGATCTCAGAGCAAGTGTATGCATCATCCTTGGTATACCAAGAGATGCTGCCTCTACTTTTTCTCTGCCCATCCATACATAAGCTATGCATCTTTGTATTCCAGATCTGTGTTTTACTACAAGTTCCAGTTATGTCAGTTAAATCATCACTTTTTTCTAAAATTAAATCTGAGATCTTAAATAAGACCTAAGTTCTGTGTTAAAAGCAATGTATTCACTGATGTTGCATTAAATATCTATGATATTCAGAGGATTTAATCCTATTTCCTGGTCAATCTGTGACTGTATTATCACCCCTTCTTTTTAGACCTGTGCTCAGGCTGCTTCTGCCTTTATCCTTTCCTCTGGTTTTGTTCCCCGTGTCTCCTACACTGACCCTAACCCAGAAGTCCCTCTCACTAAGCAGTGGGCCAGTTCCTCCTTTCCTGAGCTGATGCCCATCCCTGTTCAGCCATTGGTGCAACATCACCCTGGTGGTGAAGGTGCTGAGATCCTCCTAGGAGCATCATGGAAGGCCCTGATGTGTTGTCCCTGTCCCTGCCTGAGCTTTCTCGGGGTCAGTCCTGTCCATCTAGATAGTGCCACATAGCCAGGGAGGTGGCAGTACACTTTGGATCCAGCTTCTGGGCAGCAGCATTTCGCAAGGGTCTCCCTTCGTATTTGTGCTCTTGGGGTTGCAGGTTATCGCTACAGCCTCTTCAGCCTAACTCAAGCCTTGCACCCAGACATGCAGGAGAGGCTGCTAGAAAGTAACTCTCAAAAAGAAACTGATCCACCAGCCTTGACTCAGCTCAGGGTTTTACTTTGTTTCATAGATCCTAATTGTCCGAGATAAAAACCCTGTCTCACGCTCTTGCTTGCTGACCCCAGCTCTTGCCTGTGCACCTTCCTCTCCAAATTGCATGAAACTGGAATTCACCTGAACAACTCTTGTCCCAGGGAACTAGGTAGTCACCTCCCTGAGATGCTTTGCCTGCAGGGTAGGTTTAGTCCACACTGTGAGCCACTGCCGGCAGTAAGAGGAGGGACCCCATTGCCTGTCCTCACCCTTTGTGTTTGCTGCTGCTCATCCCTTCTGCAGCTTGGTGGGGAGCTAAATCAGAGAAGTGACCAGATTAAACCTGTCCTAGCCCAAAAACACTGGCATGGAGGAGGGCAGAGCTGCCTTCAGCAGTGGCATCAACCAGCTTCAGTGGTGGGTGAGAGCTGTGTTGCATCATGCCCCTTCGGTGGTCCTTGGAGTGGGTTTGGCTGGAGTGACTCCTTCACTTCGGTGACAGGCCTGGAGCTGTGGCAGGAGCATCCCCACGGCTCATCAATTCCCCGTTTTACGCGGAAGGTCAGGAGCTAATGGTGACCTTTTATTCCCTTGCTGAGAAGAGCAGCTGGTGCCCTCAAGTGGTAAATCGCAGAAGGAGTGTGGCTCTGGCCGTGCAAGCCCGACTTTTGGTTCCTGACCCGGGAGGGATACTGGGCTGGGGCTCTTGGACACCTGCAGTGGGTTTGGCACTTTTAACCATGCTGTTTCCCCTTGCAGGACAAGACGGTGTGGTGGCCGTGGTGAGAAGGAGACACTGTTCCCAGTGGAGTGGGGACCCTGACAGCAGGTGTACCTAAACAGCCACAGAAGCTCTGCACTGCTTCGCCCACCGACCTTTCCGTGGGGCCAGCTGCATCACGTTCACACCAAACTTCCTGCCTTGACTGTGCTTGTGGTCAGTTGCAGCCCAAAAAAACGTCCCTGTGAGATTAGATGGGGCTTGTTTTGGATCTGCAGCCCCACTCCATCATGGCCCCGGGGGCTGCAGGGGGCTGCAGCAGGCAACGGATCCAAGGTCTGGGGAGCCGACTGGGGCCAGGGCTGCTGCCGTGAGGGGATGCACAGGGTCAGCGATGCCCATCACGCAGGACAACGCAGGGGTCTTCCTCCCCCTCCTGTGCCAGTGGCTGCAGAACAGCCGCCGGGAGGGGGCCGAGGGGGCTGAGCAGCAGCTCTGCCGCTCGGCTGTCCAGAAGCTGAGTGAGTACATCCAGCTCAACTTCTCTGTGGATGAGAGCAAACTACAGCCAGGGAGCTGCGGGACTTCAGATACGGAGATCTGCACCATGTACCTGGCCCAGGAGATGCGAAAAAATGAGGTTCTTGGTTTGAGCTTTGGGAACATCCCTGCGCTGGGGGACTATGGGGACAAGCGCCGGGGAGGGAAGAAGAGGAAGGGGCATAAGGGACCAGTGCTTGACGTTGGGTGCATCTGGGTGACAGACTTGAAGAAAAACAGCCCAGCTGGGAAGTGTGGGAGAGTGCGCCTGAAAGATGAGATCCTTTCTCTGAATGGCCAGCTGATGGTTGGCGTGGACGTCACCGGTGCTAGGTAAGGGTGGAAGGGCAGCTGCTGGCAGCTGCCTCTCATGGTGCGGTCGGTACTAATTTATGTCCAAGAGCAGAGGTTTTGACCTCTGCTTTCCAGCCCCTGGGAGAGCTCTGGGTTCCTTCTTAACATGTGTAGAAAATAAGTAACAAAAGCGAATCGATAATTAGCCTACATCTGCTACTCGCACATCCACTGGAAAATTTTGAGGGGTCATTATGTCAAAAAACAGTATATTGTAGACATTGGAGGGTCTTCACTAAAACAAGAGTCTTCCTGGGTTTGGATAAAACTGTTTTCTTAAGTAAAAATTAACACAGACTCAGCAGCACTGGAAGATTTTTTTACAGGTGCATCATTTTTCTTGAATCATTTGAGCTGAGGGAAGCTTTTTTGACAGATGAATGTTGTCTGAGACATTTTCAAAGCAAGACATTTTTGTGTTTTCCAGATTGGAACAACTTAATTTTAATAAATTCCCTTTGATTTTATTGCATTTGCTCTCTTTTGCTGCCTTCTGTCCCAGAAAGCTTGAAACCTTTACGAGTTCAAATCAGAAATGAAGGCTCTTGCAATGATATAAATTATTCTTGCTTTTTTTATATCAGCTGCTGCATGTTGTAAAATCAGTTATTGGCCCAGCTTTGCTCTTTGTGGGCCAGCAGACTTGCTCACATTTTCTTTTGGAAAGGCAAAGACCTTTATCTGATAAAGATGAGGGTGCAAATGTTCATTCATACCAAAGGGCAGGAAATCCTTCCCCTCTTGCCAAAGGGAGTTCATCTTGGGGATGGACAGTTTTGGAAACAAAACGCTAATAAAGTTGCCCTTCTTCAAAATGAAACTCTGTTGGTCTGCAGTCTGGGTAATCCAGCACATTTTATGGGCCTTGGGATTAATATGTCATTTTAGACCAGCTGAGAAAGTGCTCCTGCAAGTGAGATTTGTAACAGGGGCACACATTTTAACTGAAATAAGATGTATACTGAAAAAAAAAAAAAAAAAAAAAAGAGTTGAATCTTTACAGATTCTTCCAGTGAGAGTACAGCATTGATGGGAAGACTCACTGGTTATTTGTCGGCTGCTTTAGTTGTCAGGCTTGCAAAGACACAAAGGCCTCAGGGGCATAACACTTGCAAGTTATAATCCTGCAAAGTGCGTGATCTTTGCTCCCAACAGGCAGTGGATGCAGCAGTGGTTTGGGGTGACCATTGCTCCTGATTCTGCTCCTGACTCTGCCACATGAAAGAATAAAATCAGTGACTCCTTGATCTGTGGGTGCTGGGTAGGTCAGCCTGGCTGTGGTTTTGCAGGTGTGATAACCCTCTGTAATTTCATGCCTGTAATTCAGTGAGTGTATAAATATTGGCTCTGTGGCAGTATCAATCAGTGGCACTCCCAAATTTGAGATGTTTTGTGGCAAAAAGCAGTTAGTTTGCTGTTTCCCCTCTGCTAGATGTCACTGTTCCTAAAATCTGAGGGAATTGCTGGGAGTGACCAGAAATAATGTTATCTTATTATTAATGCAAAATGAAGGGAATAATCAATGGAGTCAAAAATGTTTGGATGTCTCTTCTCATCCTATCCCTGAAGGCTTCATTTTGGGCCTGTCCCTTTTAGAAAGGTCTGTTATTAGGCTAGGAAGCTGTGACTGTTGCTAATAGATCCAAGTGCTCCGTTTTCCTTAGTTGACACTTTTTTTTTGGCCATTATGAAGGCAGAGTTTTGGTGGTGTGTGGCCAGTGTTGTTATTCATAAGATCCCATTTTAGAATATTCTACATCAAATTTAGGCCAAAAATTAGGCCATCTCTTAGTCAAAACTTGATTTATTTTCAGCATCCAAAACATCCTTGCCTAACTTACTGTCAACAGCTACTTGCAAGGGCGATGTTGACGGATGACAGTTTGGGACCTTGAGGACACTCTCAGTTTGGAGCGCTTGGTTCTGTCTCTCAGGGAGCTGGCTGGTTGCTCCAACCCCATGTTGTCACCTTGGCCATCTGATCTGCTCCAGGATTCTTTGAGAGTCCTTCAGTAGGTTTCTCCATTGGGGTGATCAGAAGGGACATAATTCTGTCTAGGTTTATAACAGGCTGAAAGTCAATGTCAGCTTGCCTTCTGGGAAGACTGTTTCAGAGGTTTCCTACAGTATTTCCATACTGCTGCTACAGTGGCAATGGCAAGGCCCTTTCCCCTTGGCTCTTAAAGGTGTTGGGGCAGGACAGCACACTAGTCCTGGCTCAGTTTCTGTCTGCCAAATTATTCTCTGGCTGTGTGAGAAACATTTCCAGGTTGATACAAAGGGGTGTGAGTGCTGTGATGTGTGGTGTGATGTACTTAATGTAGCCTGTGCATGGTCGGTGAAATTAAAATACTACCTTAGCTCCTGTAGCATCAGGTTGGATTGAGCAAGCAAAATCACTGCTTGCATGTTTATTACTTACCTGCCAAGTGTGCCAGGGCAGCCCCATCTTGCTTGGTGAATGTGTTGTCTTTTAGGGCATCTCCTGATTTATTTCCATAACAGTGGGGAATTTGGCATGAGGGTCTTAAGACTCTGACACTTTCCTGGGGGTTACCATCTCTGCAGCAACATTGGCAGAAGTGTGCTCACTTACCCTGGGCTTCATGTCACCTCACCTCCAGCTGCATCCCACCATGCAAGCCTTCCCTGTTCCAAGGGGCTAAGCCAATGCACTGGACAATTGGAGAGGAGAGGTAGGGGCATCCTGTCCCTTCTGCTGGCTGTCCTATGGATGTGGTCAGCCTCTAGAGGAGCCACAACAGATCGGGCAGCCCTGGACAGATTGTGCTCTTTTGGCACTGCCTGGTGTAGGTCCTGTGCCTACAGGTTCTCAGGTCTCAGAGCAGTGATTGGGTCAGATACAGTGCAGAAGAAGAGCAGCATGCTGCTTCTCAGAGGAGCCGGCTGTGGGTATCACTCATCTGTCTCTCCCTGCTGGGGAAGCTGAATCCAACTTCTTTAAAGAAAAAAATATCTATTTAAATTTCACCTGATTGCCATGTAAACAGAAGAAGTGGGTTGATTGTTACGGAGCTTGTTTCTTTTTTTTCCTTTCTTTTCATTTAGAGAAACATTATGCAGTAATATAATCATCAACGCTCTTTGCTTAACAGGGTATTATTACATTAGAGAGGAATGATGTAGGTGGTGGCATTTTTGGTGATGTTAGTGACTGAGGGAAAATTATTGCTCTCTTCAGAGTTAGCAAATTGTGTGTGTCTATCAAACACAATTGCAGGGAAATGAGCTGTATTGGAGTACTGAATAAAGGTTAGTCAAAACCCTGCATGTTTATTTATCTTCTGTCTATACAAATGTATCTCCAAAGCACATGGGTTATGTTCCCCCAGACAACAACTTCCTATGTATTTTGGAACTACCTCTCTCATTTTGGGCTATTACTCATTTACTGGAGGGAGGCTGTTAGTGTTTCTGCAGATGACAAATGAATCCTTCACTTCTTGAGCATGACTGAATGGGGCTTCACTGAGCAAGTCCTGCGAGGATCGCAGAAGAATTATTTTGTCATGAATATCATTCAGTTTGAAATATTTGATTACAAATTTAATCAGGCATAGCTGCAGTGCTTGGACACAGCTACAGTATATATCTGATCTTTAAAATCAGTGCTGAATAGATTTCCAAATTCCAACTGTTTTTGAGGAAAGCAGAGTAAGATACATTACAAGTGGTGACAGTGTGGTATAAACATGAGATATTATTATAGTTTTGTCATTGTGGAAACCCTATCACTGCTTTAAAATACTGTGTTCATCATCACCAAAAATGACCATACATTGCCATGTGTGGGAATACAGAGAACTGGCTGGCTTCTTTTTAACCCACAACATGGAGTAACTTCCAAAGAACGAACAGAGAAGTGTTTTGACAGCCGTATCTTTGCACAGTATTTTCATAGTCTCTCCCCTTCAGCCAGTGTCCTGGGGGAGTTGCCAACAATCCTCCCCAGCACAAGATATGGCATACCGAATGTCAAGGAAGTCGGTTTATTTTCAAAGATGCTGAGATAGACCTTGAGAAATCAAATGTTCAATGGTAAGTGAGCTTCAGGTGCCACCACTGAAGGCAAATCTTTGACCTTACCTGAAGTTGGGGTTTCCATCAAAGCCAAGGTCTTTCCTGAGTGTTTGCTGCTACTGCACATCACATCTACATGCTCCAGAATAGCTGGAAGTATGAAGATAATGTCCTGGTCCTCCTAACAGGGCAATGCTATTAGCAGTTGTGTGATATATGGACATTCTAAACACAGTCCTGCTTCTCTCTTAAGTGCTAGCTGCTGATTACAGAGCACAATACTGAATGTCTAACCAAATTGCAGGTCTCAAAATGTGCCAAGCACTTTGTGCTGCTTGCCTGCAGCAGTCAATAACAATCCTGGGCTCAGCTGGATGAAGTCTTGAGGTTCTGTAGCAAAACAGTCTGTGCTGGTGCTGGAAAGCCAATATGCAGCCCATGGCTGTATACAGAGTCAAATTCTGCTCTGAATAGTGGTCTTCAGGAGGCTGCTCTTTTTCTTCATTCCCTTGTTGGGGTGCTGGCATGCAAGGAGAGGCAGAACGGTACATCTGCTGAGGGGATGGGAACAGGGAATGGGTACCTTTGCTGCGTCTGAGTAGAGCTGCTCAAAAATCTGACAGTGTGGTTTGAAAACTGATGTTTCAGAAGAGCACATCTTTCAAGGCAATTTTTATTGAGCTCTGCCTTCCTCAGAAGTTTGAATGGAATTATTTTTTTATTATAAAACTACTTTTCCCCTGTAATAGAAAGATCTTATTGAAAAGAAACCTCCCCCAAATGTGGTAACTCTTTGATACCAAAGTGCAATGGAAAATTTTGCATTTTCCGTGGGGCACTGCTTGCTGCCATGCTGTGGTGAGACACTGCCACTGCCAGAGGCTGGCTGTCCTCACCATGGCCACTTTGTCCCTGCGCTGGTGGCCATGGTTGTCTCTGGAGCATGTGCAGTATTTGTAGCACTGTGTTGCTCAGCAGTGTGCTCAAAACACTTGCAGGTGCTCCAAGGGGCATGTGGGGATGGGATGCTGTGGGAATGGGGAGCGAGGGCTGTACTCCCTCTGCTCGTCAGCTGGGGCCCTCTGTTTAAGCTTTCAGTAACAAATCCATTCTTTAGTAAGGTCAGTCGTTCGGAATGCCTGTGTTATGGTGGAAGGGGAGCTTGTCAGGTTTCTGTGCCTGTGATGGGCTCATGTTTCTCTGAAGTTATTATGGATTTATTTTCTGCTTGGCAAAGCAATCTTCTTTATACATCCTTTTTCTTAGGGAAAAATCACTCCAAGAAAACTATCCCTGGTCATTGCAGAAAGATTTGTCTCACCACACCCCAGCCTCCCGGGCATGTCAGGTTGCATGGATCGATTGCTCTGTTTTACTGTATTTCCTCACCTCCTTCCTAAAGCAAAAGTGCTGCCAACATAAAGTGCTGCTCAGTATAAGCAGCTGCTTTGCCTGGTGTTAGTAGGGCCTTCTCTTGATTATGTTCATAAGAAAATATTTTTGTTTTAATAGGAAAACAAATGGAAATGTATCCTGGCCCTTTGCCCTTGGCCAAGGGGCAAACATTTCTGTGGGAGCTCCTTGTTAAAATATTAACAGCACTGACTACTCAGAGAAAAACAAACATAGTGGTCCTGGAGACTGCAGCCTCCAAATACAATCTCAGGGAATAGATTTCTCATAACTGACCTAAAAAATACATCCAACCTATTGTGGAGTTGAATTAGTTTCCTTTTTTATATCATATTACCAGTCTTCATGCTGCTAAGTGATAGACCAGGGCACAGAGACCGAGACCTGGGGCTCATTATCATGGGCATGGATGAGAAGCATACGCTGACGTGCCCTCTGAGCTGCCTGGCGCGTGAGTCCTGAGGATGGAAAATAAACAGCACGTAGGGATTATGGCTGAGGGTTTTCTCCTCCAGTTGAGCTGCTGTGAGTGGGGAGACAGTGAATGTGTGCTCAACCTGTGCAAAGTAAGAAGAAGCCCATGGATGTCTAATATTACTCAGACACAGTGTACATGTCAGTGTGCTCCTAAAGTCTTGTACGCTGGAGCATGAAGCCCCCTCTGAAGCACGGCTGCTGTATTTTATGCTGATAGTAGCTATTAATTCCACCCTTAAAATACAATGGGACTAAGAAACTAAGAAAGAGATTTTTTTTTTCTTCCTTTCTTTTATGTCTTCAGGAAAGATATGAGCATACTTAGCCACATGTGTTGAGAAATAAATTGCTCTGAAGAAACAAGCTTTATCCCAAATCCTCTCTCAAGAGCCAAAGACTTAAGCAGGTCACTAATACCCAGACTCAGAAGAGATCATTTAGCTTGTTTGTCCTCCTTGCTTTATTAATCTGAGCATGGTTTTGCTCAGTTTCCCCTCCACACCCTCTGATTCCTGCCTTCTCTCTCAACCTCTCTGCACAGAGCCCAGCCTCTGCGGAGGCAAACCCCATTCCGTTGCAGAACGTCACATGTTCATGTGCAGCATCCCACTGCTACAACTGCCTCCTCAACAGGCTTTCCAAACCCCTCATCCTCCTCAACTTTGCATCTTACATATTTCCTTGCTCAGCTCACTTTTATCTAAAACCAGTCCGGTAACAGCTGATGGAGAGACTCTCACTGATTTAAATGGCTCAAGTCCTGTATGTGTTGGCACATTTGTCCCAGAATTTTGGGAGCAATATGCTCATCATTGCCTTCTATACACTGTTGCCACTGAACAACAGAGCTGGCCTCTCTCAATAGAAAGTGTGATCCCCAGAGGGCATACATGTATAATTAGGAAACATCCCCAGGGTCATATGCAGCAAATACTCCCCAGTCCTGGCCCTGCATACTTTCTTTTCGAGGGATTGCATCAGGTTTGAAAAGACTCGAATGTTGGTGGTGTTGCCTTAGAAGGGGTAAAAGCTTCAGAGGTTGTAGAGTGGGTTGTCCAGATAATTTTTGTGTGCTTTTGTTTTGTTCAATTGAGCTGTGAAAGCGCTGCTTAGAAGTCTGTACCTTGTTGCCAAATGTATGGCTGAGCATCTCCATTTAATTTGCTGTTCTGACCACACTGTAATTACAAGAGAACAAGCCCACTGTTAGGGAGGGATCTCTGCCCTCCCCACTCATCTACTGTGGGAAGAGCCTGGCGTGGCAAGTCAGCCTCGTTCCTCATCATTCATCTCTGATGCCAAAGTGCCAGCAAGAGCCCTTTTCCACCCTGAGTGGAATTTTCAGCCTTACACACAGCAAGCATCCCGTGCTCTCAGGTCATCTAGAAGCACAGTCAGGATGCAGCAGAACTTAACTAATTGGCAAACTGCTGGAATGCACAAAATAGGGTCACTTTTTTTCACCACCCAGCCAAGGAGCAGGTGAGGCCTTCAGCCAGAGCAGCAGTTATTTTCACAGCCTCTCCAGCAGTGCATTTGCTAGCACAGAACAGTGTTTTAGCCATCAATAATTAAAAATAGAGATGTTCAAAAACATGAGCAAGGAACATTTTGTGCCCATTATTCTTGCTCTTCCTATAAAGCTTCTGCCCTTACACACCAATTTGCAATGTGCAGTCACTCACAGTGTCTCTTTTAATCTGTAAATGTGAATTTCTCTTCATATTCTGAGAGTCCAGAGTTTTGCAAAAAGCAGGCTGTGGGCTAAAGACTGATTTCCATAAGACAGGAGCACTGAGCTGCTGCAGGAAGAAGAGGCAACTGGAGCCAGGTTACTGGGCTGCAGCGAGATACAGGACAGGTTGTCTCTTCCCACCCATATTGACCAATGTGGCACGAGTCCTGGCAAGGGACAGCTTCTCCAGTCTTCACTGAAATGTTTTTTTCTCATAGCACTGGGCTATGCACACATTATTCTCAGAAGGGTTTGGGGGCTGCTCTGCAAGGAGGTAATGATCATATCTTCTTGCCAACCTCCTTTACCTTTGGGTGGGATGGTTTCTGTCTTGGAAGATGCACTGAGACTGAGCTGTGACCCTCCAGAGCTGAAAGTATTAATGGTGGTGGCAGTTTAAAACCTGCTTATCCCCTGTCACTGGGAATCGGCCAGGCTTGGAAAGGACAGGAGTGGGGAGGGTTGAAAGTTGATGAACAGAAGATGGTTCCACCGGCAGAGTCTGTGCTCAAAATCAGCCTCAGAGAGACAACTTGTCAGTATGAACCTGCTAGCTACGGACATAAGTGAGAAGATAAATATAAGGAACATAGGTGTGATCAGCAGAGAGGCAGGTATATAACTCCAGAGACAGCTGCTACAGTGCATGGCTTTGAGGCCAGGCATTTTTTTTCCTGTGGAAAACTCATTGCTTTTCTTATCTGATCTGACACTTGCCTCCAGCTCCGAGCAGCATCACATGCTCCTTGAAATTTATTTTTCTGTTTCCTTTCTATCAGATGTAGGCTAAGATGGAAAGGGCTTATGTATCAATTGCAGGTTCTGCAGCATCACTCACTGTTCTTGCTGCTTTCTCTGGATGAAATGTATGACACTCAGGAAGATCATCTAGGTCTCCAAAGGGAAACACTTTTAACAGACCAGTAGCAGTAAAAAGATAAGTTGGCAGGCACTGCTAGAAGGTTTGGGGCATCTCAGGAAGGCTTGTACCTACCAAGACAGGACAAGAATAGGGCAAATGTGATTATTAGCAGCAAACACCCTTAAGCATCCAAGACTCAGGAAGCCCAGACAGACTGAAGGCTCATTAAGGCTGTGAGAAACTAGAGGTAGATGGAAAATGGATTCAAGCTTTTTCAAAATGCAAAAGAATTGTTGAAATGTGATTGAAGGGATTATTGTTTCTGCTGATGCCTCTTTTCTATTGTTTAAAAAGGTGCAAGGTCTTTTCCTTTCTCCATAGTAGGTATTACAGATAACTGGATCTATCTTCTTAAAAATACCCTGACAAAACAAAGAATTGATTAATAAAGCAATTGGTTTGATTGTGCTTACTTGATCATTGGTATGGGTTCAGGCTAGCACAGTAACTATTCGATGAAACAAAAGTCAGTGATGTTCTCTTTCTCATCCTCATACACATTGACCAGTGACTCTTTGTGCTATGATAACTGAAGAATTACTAAGTGCTTGCCAATTTTTCATAGCCTGAGCTATTTTTGTTCTGGTAGTGAAGAGAGAAACACAGACATGTGGTAAAATGGTAAACTTTGTGGTACCGTCTATCTGAACACAGAACCTAGATGAAGAAAACGGGCTAGAGGTTGGAGAATTCCTTCCTGAAAACTCACAAATTATAAAGGGAGCCAAACCAGTGTGTGAGGTTCTTACTGAAAATGGTTTCTAACACACTGATTGTTCTGCTGAAAACGACATTTCATATTTTAATCTGTAGAAGAGTTCTACTAAAACACAGATTTTTCTCCGTTTCCTCTAGAGGGCAATGTCATATAAATATTTTAAGCAATTTTGGGGTTGTGTCAACCGGGAATTTAGCTTGCCTTATCTAAGAATTCGTAAGACAGCAGTGAAAAGTGTTTCTTTACATGCTTTTTGGGATGTGTATATACGTAATATAACTACTCTTAGTTTCTTAGGCTTTTTCAGTGCAGTAGATAATCCCTTTAAGATTTGCCTATGTCAGAATGCAGAAAGCGAACTGCTTATGAACACCTGACTCTTACACCCATGCATTTTCAAAGACTTTCAGCACCTACTCCTTATTTAAACTATTGTAAAATAGATTACTATCCAGTCCTCTGAGAATGAAGTTACCAGTTGCTGTAGTTTATGGTGGTACTTGGAACTTCAGTGCAGATGATAAATCTAAATGCCAAGTCTAAGTGGTCATAGAACGTAGGAAACAGAAGGTTACTTCCCTAAGAATTTAGGTTTTCCCAAATTCATTAACTGTACTGCTTGTTTGATGGATGGTAGTAGAAGCCTAGTTTTCAAATTAATTGTCCACATAAACAGCTGATAAAATTAGTGTGAATCAAAGGTAGACACTCTGGGCCTTAATAATTGAAGTTAAGGGATGTCTCCTATTTTCAGTCACTGTGGTGTAAAAAATGGCAAATACGGATTAAGGCTGTTTTGTTTTCCTTAAATCTCAGATGTTTAATTTGAAACACACTTACATGGACACAAACTTCTTTTTTGTTATCATTATCTTCTTCCCTTCTCCCAAACCAACACTGCTAAAAGGGAAATTTGCTCTTGAGTTCCCAACATAAAAATGGCTTTAGGGAAATCCTTTTAGAATTAGTCTCCTTTCCCCTCCTGATGGTGACTAGTCCTCTGGAGCATCACCATAATGGCTTTACAGGATTAACTTGCAAATCCCATATGTTTACTGTATTTGTGGGTTAACATTCTTTGTAAAATATCTCTTCCAAAAAAGTAATGGGCAATCTGCAGTTGCCAAGTTCTCTAAATGAATAAACCTGTTTGTTTGTTTTTCCCCAAACAGGAAAAGCAACTTAAAAAAAGTAAAACACTTATTCCCAAATGTGCTCTATTTGAAAACAAGGGCCTGTGAATAAAAAGAGCAATAGTTGCACTGGCTTCAAAGCCAGCAGGCATTAGGTAGCAAAGCAAGATTTGCCCCCTACATTTAAGTAATAGGAGCTCTAAGAAAAAATCAGAGGTCACAGCTCTTCAGTAGCCTTTACCATTTTAAAAGGCGAGAACTGCTTTATAATTACTGCTGATGGCCAGGCAGAACTTTTTTTTAAAACATGTCTTAATAGGAATATGATGAGGAGTTTGTCAATTTTAAGTTGCTGGGAAATTTTTTTTAGAGACACTAGTGGAAATCAAATATTCTTAGTTTCATTTCTCATGCTGTATGGATCTGATGAAATCTGATGAACAGCTTCAGGTTTGAACTGTATATTCATCACCACCTTAATTTAGGGCTTATGTTTGGATCTCGCTGGCTCTAAAGTATCTGGCAGTTTAATGCTTAATCATGGGGGATTATTCATTGCCTTCAGCTGGAAGGAGCTGTGTCTGGGGCTGTAGGTGTGAGGGAGGTTGATTCACCCTGAGCTGGGATCTCCATAGGTGGGTAGCCCAAGGAATGTCACGCCTGCATGGCTGTAGGCACTGAAGGAACCACCAAGGGTTCATGCTTTCATCTCCTCCTGCTGACTCTCTCTGCCTTCTTTAGTGGTCTGATGTGCAGTTTTCTTGCCCAGAAAAACAAAGTTATGCCTGAGGTGTCTGACAATACCATAACACTTGGCTTTGGTGGAATTGGTTTCTGTTTGCCTCCATGGAAATGGGGAAACTCTGCCTTCCAGATTTTCTTCTACCACTCCGTATCTGACCCAGCAATACACAAAATTGTCTCCTCTCTGATACATTTTTTGATCATTGCCTGCATTTGGAAAGTAAGTGGTATGTACAGCAGAGCAGAAAATTATTTGGTAAACTAGCCAATTTCATCAGGATGAACTATATGGTTAAAATAAATCGGATTTCAATAATTCACAAGTTATTCTGTGGAGAAAGAAATAATAATAGTTAAAAAAAAGTGTACGGACGCCAAATGGATCAGAAGTGAATTCCTAGTGTGTGGAATTCAAAGTCAACAAGGGTTTACTGCAGGGCTCTGCCTTTAGATGGTCTCTGGTTTTAAATAGTGTATGAGAAAAACAGAATCTCAGTGCTTTATTAGAATGATTTTGTGACCCAAATGCTTTGTCTGATGACCTAAGAATCAGATTATAAACTGTGGAAATAAGTTTAAGGGGCATCAGCATTAAAAAAAAATCATGCAAGTCAGTAGAGAAGTAAATATCTCTCTTTAGAAGTGGATTTCAGAAGAGCTTGATAACAAAAGAGGTAAAAGACAAGAGGGTAAAAAACAATTAGGATGGAAGAAGGACATAGAAATTCATTAATTCTGGCTGGCTGAATAATAATCAAGTGTTTTGTCTAATATGTAATTAAATTAGATAATCATTATCTGTTAAAACAGTTCAGTCAGCTCTAATAACCAAGGAAACCAATCCTGAGTCCAGGTGTCAGCTCCCATGCTCCCTGAGGTTTTCCCAGCCTCAAAGATATTCTCTCATTTAATGATAGTATCAATTATAGTATTAAAGAATATGAGGAGGTATATTCTCCCTTTTTATATAAGGTTCAACATGCACAGTGGCACACTTGGGACCAACGGGCCATCTACTACTTTCAAGGAGTCATACGTGACTTGGTGAAGCCAAGTCAAGATATCCTTTAGATTAAAAAATGTCATATACCGTGTTATATACTGAGCCATAAACTGATGTAAGAATCCAGCATGAACTCCACATAAAGAACTAGTTTAAATTCCATGTAAACTTTTGCCTTCTTCACATGTTAGTGGCAGTTGCTACTTGCTTGTAGTTCGTGTTGCTTTCTGCAGTGAGCTCGTGCTGGTTGCCTGCTTTACCTTCCGTTTCTCTTCTGCATGCTTCTATTTTAAATCATTTTACTGGTAAATTATGTTTGCATAAACTGTATATGACATAGAGCTATGTATCTAACTCCTGTCAGGGTCTTACAGCCTAATGGATAACATGTGTGGACTTAAGAAGTGTTGGGTCCTGGTCAAGCCTTTTTCCCCCGCGGCAAACAAGTCATGGCACTGGTGACGGGGAGGTGATGACAGCAGCTTGCTTTCTGCAGGTGCTTGAGCTCTCAAGGGGAAAAGCACTTTATTAAAAGCTGGGTTTTACTGTAAAGTGTTTTCTTTCCAGGTACCTGCCTGTCTGTTGGAGGGTTATAAAGTCAGAGCAGCTTCATAAGGCCTAAAATTCTTTGAAATACCTGTTTCTGCAGAAGTACATTTGAGCAATACAAAGAAGCCCTAGCTTATGAGATACCTGCCTGGTTATGAATCTAGCCATTATACAGTCTTCCCAAGTGTCTCCAAGAGGCGTCAGTGTAAACAAGTGAGACTTACCTATAAGGTTTTGCTAGAATAATGACAGAATGGAAAAACTGAATTCTGTTTTTCCAAGGCCTTGAAGCCAAAACACTGTCCTTTTCTGCACCTAGTGCAGACTTTGAGGAAAAAAAAAAAACAAAACACAACCTTGTTTTTGTCATGGTGCTCCAGCCAACATGCAGCTGAAGCTTGATTTCCAGATACGGTATGTGAGGTTTGTTGTGAAGTGAGAAGGTCCAAGCCAAGCCTGCTGGAGCTGCCAGTTTTCTGGTTGGAGTGATCACTCCAGTTTATAAAACTTCGCATATTATGCCCTCACCAGGTTATCTTTTAGAGCTGAACAGTACAAAAGCCTAGCAGGGAAGCTCTGGATGTGGGATGTGTGTTTATTGAGGAAAAAAGAGCCACTTTGGGGCTTTATTGGGGAAAATGTGGTGAAATGGTTTCCTGTTCAGTGCAACTCTTACTGGGTGAGAGCTTCCTTGCAAGCATAAACAGGCTCCTCAGGAAGAAACTTTGCTGAGGAGGAACCAGTGTCGGTATCAAGATAAACACATGGGAAAAAGGAAAATAGGATTAAATATAACCATCTCATGGCTGCCTGGCCACATACTGGGAACAGCCTGATAATGCTGGGAGGATCCCCCTGCCCCAGTCCCCAAACAGAACCCTCTCTCACGCACACTTCACACATGTTCCCCTTGTCTTATGGTCCCCAGTTTGGCATTCAGGGAGCCCATGGAGGAATGTGCAGGGGCAGTGTCGCAGCCTCAGGCACGGGCACAGGGAGAAGGTTTGTGCTGCTATTCATGTTGTCCAGGAACTTGTGTTTCTGGGGTTCTCCAGACTCCTCTTCTGAGGACTAACTTCGTTCAGGTAACGGGACAAAAAAGTGAACATAAGATGAGGATTTCCATCTTGGTCATGTTTTGCCATCTGGTCTTTCAGCAGCATTCATCAAATTAGCCGGAAAATTGTGTCCTGGAGAAATATCTTGACTGAATATTTAAATTTTAAACTTTCTGTTGCTCTTATTTTTTCCAAGGTCAGCTGCATATTGGAACTTTTAACCTTTAGCTTGTGCCAATTGATCAAAACGTTCCTGTATAGTTACTGAGGCCTGGGAATTTTTTTTTGTTTCAGTTGATGGCAAAATCTTCTCCTGACTTGTGACCTTACCAAATGAAAGCCTGAAACCACAGAAGAGCATTTGTTGTTCATATTACCTCTTCTCTTTGGGTACAGACAAAAGGCAAATTATTTTTCACCCCTTATAAAATGACTTTACTTTTTTCCCTGACATTTTACATAATCTTTGAGGGGGAAGGTGGTAAATCACAAATATTAGGGGTTAGAGGAGTGGTTCCTTATTTCCATATGTGTAAGCATTTCAACAGGGTAACTCAAATAACTAAAGAGGTGACTCTTGGTTTATCACCATGTAAAAAGAGAATTGGACCTGCAGGATGCGTTCTCAAATATGGTCAGCTCCCACAGACTGGTCCATAAGAAAACATCACATCTCCAAGAAAATTAACATGAATCTAAGGACCAGTCATAAATCGCCAATCCAACAAAATAAAGGGATATCTTAGTGAAAAATCCAAAATGGATCAGAAATCTGAAAAAGATCCTGCCTGTGGAGTCCATAAGCACGATGCCTGATATCTGTAATCAGTACCAGATGCTACTGATACTTGGTGTGGAGCCTATAACAAAGACATGCTGGACCCATCCAGCCCAAGCAAGAGGCCTTGCAGATTAAATTTGTATTAGTTGGAGCCTGTAGATTGCTTTAGCAAGCAAAATTGAGCTTGGGTGTTAAGATGATCTGGATCAAGAAATCTAAATTAGGTTTCCTCCTTAAAGAGAAACGAGCACATTTTGGCACTGTTTTTCGTAATGGTTTTAGAAAGAAAATATTTGGAAACAGATGCAGTATGTTTCTGTATATTAAATCCAGTCTGTGAAATAAAACTACTCCCTCTGACTGCACAGAATGGTCAGAAGACTCCTGGAACAAAATCCTTCCTAAATCTCATGTATGTTTTAAGGAAGACTCTTGAAACATTAATAAGTGGCGGGCGGATGGCACGTTCTGACATGCACTGGGAAGTACGCACAGATAAAATGCAGGGTGGTTGGTGGTGGTTAAAAAGAAAACAAGATCTGGGCTTCCACTTGGAATATCATAAGGTATGGAGCACAGCATATTGCATTAATGGTGGCTATTCTAGCATAAAATGAAAGCCACATTTGAAACAATCTCCGCAGCCCTGGTTTAGGACACTGAGGAGAGTAATATAAAATGACTCCAGGGTGGAGCACAGGTTGCTGGAGGAGGCAGCCTCTGCTGTAACCTACATTATTTTTGTAGTTAGGGAGAAGGGAAAAATGTTGCTTTGATAGGAAATCCTAGTGAGCAGGCACATATGGACAAAGTATTGCCAGGGGGGAGTTAACCCCTGAACAAAGAGCTTGTATAGCCCTGCCTGCTACACAAGTCGCACTGTCTGGAGAATTGGCAGTGCAAGTAGTGCCTAAGAATCCTGCTAGGTGTTTGCAGAGGGGTAAAATGCTCCGTTTCCCTGGCTGCTCTGAAAATGCACCATGCCAGACCTTGCATTACTCTCCGTGGAGGTGTATTTAAGTGTTGGCATGTTCCTGGCATCCTTCATCAGTAGAGGGGCTGGCCTTGCTCCCCTGTCCAGCATCACTGTGCAGTCGAGGTTGTGACAGGGGCTGGGAACCAGTACCAGCCTTTTTCTCCGCTGGCCCTTCCATCTCTCATCTTTACCTTATCTCCCTCATGCTTTTTCTGGGATGCCTGGTCTAGTCCCATTTTGTGTCACAGCTAAATCACTTCCAATACTGCAAGTGGGGGAAGGCAGGGAGAGCACTGCAGGCACCATCCTGGAGCAGATTGCTAGCAACATCATTGGCCAAATTAATTTTGTGGCAGATTTGGAAATCCCAGTATGAAACATGGGCAGTAGTGAGTGTGCAGAGCCCTTCCAACCCACAGCAGCACCTCTCTGCCTCTAGCTTGTGGCTGGCAGGTCTCAAATGCATTTTTCCTCTATCTGTTGACCGACCCTTCAGGTTTATAATGAGATGTACATTGCGTACTGTGTGTACAGAGTCTTGTTGCTGGAAGATTCAGGTTGCTGTTCTCATGCAAAGAAAACAAACCCCGTCAGTAGCTGCCTTCCCCTAGGCTGCTGAGCACCCTGTGCAACATTTTACACTCAGCAGAGCTTAGCAGAGTTAAAAATAGTTCTTGTTGTCAAAATATTTCTTGGTAGTAAAAATGTCCTTAGGATACTCTCTGAAATGGTAACCTTTGGACCAAACAGGATAAGAAAAAAATCAGTACATAGTCTCCAACACTGCCAAAAAAAAAAAAAAAAGTTTGTCTTAATTGTGCAATACAGGAGAAAGGTTAAGAGCAGAGAAAACTGGCATCACCTTGGGGAGGGAAAGAATGGAATTTAAATAGAGATCTAAGGGTGAGTACATAATGTAAGATATTACATCTTTGTGAAGTATTTTTCCCTTGGTGCCTGAAAGATAATCTGGGAGAAAATGTCTGGCTCTGTGTAGTGGATGGAGGTCTTGCTGGGAGTCTTTGAATTCAAGAGAGGGGAAAACATGGCCTTTCACTTTTTTTTTTCTTTTTAAATGGATAATGTAAATTCTAAATTTGGCCCAAAGTGTATCCACCCTGGAAAAAAGAATAATCTTAGTGATAACAGATTGGTTTGAGCAGATACATGTTCCTGTGTAGTCTCAAACCTGGTTCAAACTCTGTGAAGAAGTGAATGTATTAAGTGAACTGAAATTAAAATTAAACAGAGGACATTACTGAGAGAAAAGCAAACAGCAAATAGATATCGAGAGATGAAAGATGGCTTGATGATTTTTTCATGTTAATAACTGTAACTGGTGTTAGATGTAGCAGATAAGGCAAATTGCTTTAAGACCATGTGATTTCTACGTTATTACTCTGTTTTATTTCAACAGTACTAGTAGATTTCCTTATACTGTTTTCTGCTCTCCAATCTTGAGTAACTGCTTTGTATTTTGAAGTTAAATACACTATATTTAATATCATGTAAATCTTCACTGTTGGGTACTAAATGATATTGTATTACTCTGGTAATACATACTTACCTGAAGTAGAGAACTGCTGGGTGGAAAGGCTTTGTCCCCTATAGATTTGTAGTAACTTCTAAATAAGTTCTACAAACACATAAAGAAATGAAATAAAAAATGAAGTCAGAGCTATACAATGTAGAAACATTACATCACAGTTTGGAATTTCATGGAATTCCAAAAGTGGGAATTTTTTCATGTACATAATTTTTAAAATGATGAGCTTATAAATAAACTGTATATGCTTACAATCGGCTCTAAATTGGCTGCTTACTAAACTTTGTAAGTGTTTCACAAACAACTCTCTGCCCGTAGAGCTCAACCTCTGGCTAACAGTGTGTATTTGGAATATGTATTCCAGAAAAGGGCTTGTGGGGAGCAGTGGGAGGGGGTTATCGACAGTCAGTCTAACCTCACACGCCCCACAAGAAGACTCCCGAGCAAACAAAAAGCAGTGCATTGGAGAGATTTTCTTAGAATTTCTGTTTTGAAGGCTGCTGAGCTTTCCTATTTTAAATATCAACTAGCCTTGACATAGGAAGTTACAATGTGTCTGTATTTTCGTTAGAAATTAGTGACTGTATTTCAAGTGCTATAGAAATTACAATTGTGGATAAATTAATAGATTAATATAATTGAGAAGTTCAATTCCCCAACAGCTTGTATTTTGCCTGAGAAGCCCTGCCTTCTATAAGAGGAGAAAACAACTCTGACTATAAGCCCTATAAGTAAGGAGCACAGCTGAAGAGCTTGCTGACACACAGGGACAAGACATCAGAACTCCGCTGCAAATCACTGAAAAACATCTCATTTCCTACTATTTGTATGGTGGGAAGAATAAGTGAGCGTTTACCAGTAATTCTACTACAGCTCTTGCAATGGCCTGTCTGCCTGCAATTTGCACATAAAACCCTGCTAAAGATTAAGGGCTGGGGTGTTTTCAGACAGACCTGGAACTGTTTGGAATTTTTTTGGTCATTGGCATTTTTCTGTACACCCCATGAACTTGTGGTGGGTTTGCAGCCAGCACAAAAGGGTGTAACTCCTAGCTGAGGCCTGGGTGGCTCTGGGGGCATGCTGGCTGTGGGCTGTGGTATTCAGTTCTCCAGGGCTGTTTATAGTAGTTGTGTGTTGGAGCTATTAAACTTGCATTAAAAAAAACCCAAAAAACAACAACAACACAAAAAACCAAAAAAAACCTTTTCTTGTTCTTGTGTGCAGAAGAAATGGTAAGGAAAAGGTTTTCTTTGCGGCATTCATCTCATAGTGTAATAGCATGTGGTGCAGAAATGGGGCTTTCTAGACGTGGTGTTTGCAGAGACTTTTAGGGAACTCGATGGTCTAAAAATGCACTGCAGTGACCGAGCAAACTGTGGGGAGATCCACACAGAGGTCAGGGAAGGGATTTTTGTGGCATTGCTGGGGCAGAATGTGGCCTTTGCAGTCCTTAGCTCTGCCTTGGCGTGCTAAACCCTCTTTTGTGTAATTTTTGTGGTTTCTGGCTGAGTTCTGAAGTTTGCTGTTTTCTGTTAGGAAAAATGGAACATCATATTGTTGTTTTGGGTTATATGCGGTCCTGGATGCTTATGTGTTTTCAAAGGAATTTCATTTAAATCTCTATGTTCATTTTCCTGCCCATCAGATCCACAAAAGTCTTGGATCTTAGGAACATGTACCATATAATTGGTTTTATCTCTGTGTGCTGTGTGTCAGGGGCATCAGATATCTGGTGTGCAGGACACAGCAGCGTTGGGAGAATGTAAATGTCTGTGTCTGTTGTAAAGAACAAAAGTTACTGGTGCTTCCAGATTCTGAAGGGAATGCTTGAGATAAGGCTTAAATGTAGTGAGGTTTAGGCACTTGGGAACAGACGTGGCACTTAAGAAGTCTCCTCAGTTGCTTCCTCTAGGTGTTAACTTCTGTACTAACACATTATGAAACTGATTTCAGTGACATTTAGTCTGTACCAGTGCGGCTCTAAGGTGAGTAGATTTTCTGAATGTGAATCAAGAACTTCTGTGTGCAAAGAAATGACAAGAACCAAAAATAACGGCAGTCCCAAAAATGCCATGTAGCATTTTGCCTGAGCAGTGGCATGGGATGCAACTGCAACTTCATTAGTGAAGTACCACTCTGGCTTTTTCTGCAGCCTTTTTTTGACTGCCATGTGAGATAGTTTCATCAGTCCACAGTTTCTCCATCTTTAATCTTCTCCATCCTTCATTTTGTACTCCTGAAATTCAAGCTAGAAAGAAATTTGATGTGGGGCAGAAGAGGATGATCTGTTCTAAGTCATTCTCCCTGTTGTTTGCATATGTATGAAGCCAGTTTTCTTTAGATCGGCTTGCTCTACATGTTTATAAATCAATGCTTTATCTGTAAAAAACCATATGACTCAAATCCTGTTTTGGCTTATATCACAACAGATTACTTTGAAATGCACAGCTGCATGTGTGTGCATAAAATATCTAAACGCTATCAACATTCTCCAAAATAAAAGCTGGGAAGATTTAAGGTCAAATCCCTCGAAATTTCAATGGGAAATTGAAAGACCTAGAAAAGCTGTCACTGAACTGTGAAGTGCCCAGCAGGACTTTTCCTGATGCCCAAGAGCCTGTTTCTGTGCTCTTGTCCAGGGCACTTTGGTCTTGCCTGAGCCTGAGCAGCATATCTGTCTCCTTGTCACATGGGGCCCCCTCATGCTGCATCCCTCCCTGCCGTGCCTCCTCAGGCCAGCCGGAAGAAATGCCAAAAGCCAATGGCAGAGCGATGGGGAGAAATGGGTTCCCACAAGCGAACAAGCACATGGCCAGCAGCAAATGTATCTCAAAGCTGACACCTTCTCACACCCCCTGGCTGCTTCTGCCTGGATCTTACCAGGCAGCATTCTGCATTTTAGTTTGCATTTGAATAGGAAGTTAGGTAGTATTTTGTGGCCCCAAATAGGATAAGCATTACATGGAGTTTTCTGGGCTTGCAATATCATAGGAGACTGTGCAGGATAATCCCTGTGGTCTCATTTCTGTTTATGACTGTAGCCTAAGTAGTTAGGGACGCTAAAGGAGTCATCCCAGAGTGTGATTCCTGCTCCAAAACTCTTTTGTATTATTATAATAAACAGGTCATGGGCACAACACAAGCAGGTTTTAGGGCAGGGCCTCAGAACAAGCTGTCCTCCCACAAGAATGTCCTGAATTTTGGATTCTCTTTTACACAGAGAAATATAGTTAAAGGAAGAGGTGATGGAGAGGCCTTAGAGCTATCTGGAGGCTGTTTACTTTCCTAGGAAAATAATGCTGGTGGGCATTTTGCTCCTCTTGAGCAGAGGCTGCTGAAGTTGCTGTCCATATCCCGGATGAACTCCCCAGCCCCTGTGCTCCTCAGAGGACAGACGCAGCCATCACACCCTCCTCTCGCTGCGCTCAAAATCACGTCTCTGCTTTTTAAATGAAGGGCCTCATGAGGTTTTTTTTTCTCAGGAGATGTCAGGCCATGAATCATGGTTGGAAGGGAGGCCTTTCCTGGTTAGCAGCATTGAGCCCCTGAAAGAGGCACATCACAAGGACTGAAAGCTGCCCTTCAGGTTGCCTCTAGGTATTTTAACCATTGGTGTGTTCAATTTTGGCATCTAATTGACCTCCTGTGCTGCCTGGGAGCTGAGGCACTGACACCAGGCTATCCGTTTTACTCCAAGGAACAAAGCTCAGCGTCTCTTCTGTCTCCCTCTGAACCGTTGTCTTCTTCTCAACTCCTGGAAGGCTGAAGATCACGCTGAAAATCCTGAAAAACAGGAGGGACGGTTCTTTCTGTGCAGGGTAGTACTGTATGTGAGAGCCAGGAGTCCTGTGAGCAAAGCTAATGTGTTAAAAGACTGCTTGACTACAGCATGGGACGTGGTGGAGGTGTTTCATCCTTGTCTATTCTGATTATGGCCTGATCTGCTCACTTGTTGGGCAAATATAATTTTTGGTTAATACGGTTACAGTGGTGGGTTGCCCCTGGTGCAAGTCATCAAAAGGTAACTGTGACCACAGTTGTACAGTTGAGACTCTGGAAGTAAAAAATGCAATATTGGGTATAACCTGACTGCTATGAGGCCTGCTGGGAACTGGCTGCTACACACCTGAAAAATGGCCATGAGATGCTAAATGACAGCCCGTGATAAAGCCACTTGGCTTTGGCACATCAGGCCACGCTCCAGGGAAGAAAACAACCCCTGGCTGTGGCGTGGAGGCGGCACTGGGGATTTTGATTTGGAAGCCCCGAGTGGAGACGTGTTCAACGGGGGGGGCGCGGCGGGAAGTCTGCAGGGTGGCTCCCACAGGAGCGCGGTTTGGACGGAGCAAGTGTGTGGAAGGGAAAAACACGGTGCCCGGAGCAGGTCCCGCGGGGACGCGACTTGTGGCGGTCCCCTGAGGTGGGTCTGGGCCGTCCCCGCGGCGGGGACGGTTTGTGCGGGGAAGCTGCGGGGAGGAGGCGGTC
>NW_020799142.1:24869577-24892394 GCF_003259725.1 Athene cunicularia
CCCCTCCCCCAACCCGGGCTGGGGGCTTCTGGGTCGGGGCTGGGCAGAAACTTTAGTTACAGACCGGCGTGAGGGTGCGCTGTCCCGTGGGGACAGGACTCCGTCCAGAAGCTCTAAACCGTTCGCTTGGAGAAAACCTTTACAACTCCGGTCACAAAATGCTTTCCTGTAGGACACATGAATAGCAGATTTTTAAAATGAAAGCGCTGCTGAAAGCCTTGCAGAGGAGCTTCGCTTGGCAAGCTTGCGTACTGAAGGCTCTTAATAAAGAAAATATATTGTCTTCCAACTGGATGCAAAAAATAGAGCTGAATTATCACTTCCTAAATCTATCATGATTCCTGGCTTTCAGTTAGGAGAGCTTTTGGTGGCGTTCAAGTGCCACAGCCATAATGTTCTCTAAATATCTCCTAATCCTCAAGCAAACAAAAGTCTGTTGGGTTTTGTACATGTAGGGCATAAGCGTACTTCATTCTTACTTCATATTTATGTTGATACAAATTCAATGCTTCTGTGTTTTGGCAGGGTCCTCTCTTGCAGCGGAACTGGGGGGACCTTCTAAATGAAGCTAACAAGTAAAATATGCTTTGAAATGTAGTGCAGATGGGAAGCGTCTTAAGTATTGTGTTGCACAACAGTGCGCTCTCTGTGTGTGCCATTCAGCTCACAAAACTCTAGGTTTTATGAATGCATCCACAATCTGAACTGGACCCTGCGCTGTTCAGAAATACCATGCATTAATGTCTGGAATAGCAGCCGTTCTGATGAGAAAGGTTAATTCATCTCTCTCCTGACAGTACTTTTGATGCCAGACACC
Organism: Athene cunicularia; assembly: GCF_003259725.1. Classification (NCBI taxonomy): domain Eukaryota; kingdom Metazoa; phylum Chordata; class Aves; order Strigiformes; family Strigidae; genus Athene; species Athene cunicularia. The sequence continues at coordinate 24,870,395 of NW_020799142.1, forward strand.
TCTGGTCAGCGTGTTTGTTAGAAGCCTGTATGTGTCCTAAGTTTTTAATTCCAAAATACTCTCAAATTGTTGAATAAGAAGAGTAACTGTTGTTTGCTGGCTCAGGTGGGTGGTTTTAACTTTCCTAGAGCTGTTCTGTGAGTTAGGCAGCTGTCTCTTGCATCCTAAAGCGTTAGTGTGGATTGCCATTTCATGCTGACTGATAGTAATAGACTGATAGTAGCACCCTTGAGGTTCTTCACCCCAGTTTCTTTACCCCTACATCGCACCCTTTCTTGACTGTAGGGAGTGTCTCTGGCTCCATCTCCTGGCTCAAAAAGAGGATCCCCCTTTAGGGAGCGGATATGGAGAGGTGGTATTGGTAAAAGGTGGGTGAGAAAGGTGATGAAGCCTTCTTCTTGGACTTGATCTTGGGACCTGTTACAGCACAGTACCTCTGGCTTCCAGCTGGAGTGGAAATTAGGTCCTCACTTTTTTTTTCATGGGAAGAGAGCCTGTCTCATATTACTTTTTCTTATGTCTTGGAAGGATTTTTGACGTAGTGACTAAATATTATCATGGTATTTAGAAAATCATAATTTAGTATTTAATTCCTCGCATGGATCTGCTGGAAGGGTTAGTCATCTCGCCTGATATATCTCTGTGCGTAATCTTTTGGTGGAAATGTGTTAATGATATATCCTTTATGTCATGATTTTTCTGCATGGTCAGGAAAGTGTGTTGCCTGCAAATTATTAATTCACTTGAAATAGAAAACCTGGGGCAGTATGGAAGGATCTTGCTGTGATTTAGCAGATGTATGACTATGCACGGACTTTGAGTGTGAGCAGAGGGAATCCTATTCTGCAAGCACAGTGAGATGGCAGGGTCCGTCCTTTGTGGAGGATCTTCTGTATTCCCTATCTTTAGTGCAGAACAACTTTCTTCAAGTGCAAAAGGCAGGAGGGAAAAGAGCCTTAACTGGACTGTAGAACCAGGGTACCTGTCATACCTGTGACAGATGGACTTCTGTATCTATTCACTGTACCCCAAAGTGAAAGAAGAAGGTGATAGACTGTTCAGACACTGATCATCAGTCCTTGACATGCTGTTGCGGGGAGCAGAGCAATAAGGTATAACTCTCTGGAGCTGGCAGGTATGTGAAATTACAAAGATCTCTTTTGTTTCTATATAGATGTTGTGTGTATTCCAGCAAATGCCAAACAGGGCTATGTATGTCAGTGCCATTTAATGCTTCATTCTTCATTCATTTAATGCATCATTATTATTCTTTAAAGTATCATGTGGGCTTAGGGTAAGAACTGACAGTGACAGCATGGTGTAGTGTGGGTACTACCTATTTTTTTTTTTAGTTTGTGTGGCACTTTTGGTCAAAGTGGTTATAGCCCTCCCTATGGACAGTAGTTTTTTCTGCCCTAGTGCAGTGTCTTCTGTTTTTATGTAGAGGTGTTCCTCCTTACACGTGCAGACTGGCAGCAGGAGAGCCCTGGGAAGAGGACAGCCTCTGGTGGGCTGTGGTGGCCTGGGGCTTTTCTCTGGCCACGCAGAAGTTCTCCCTTGAGGCTGAACATTGGTGAGTCTCTGAAAGCGAGGTGTGTCCACGGAACCTGCTGCAGAGGGGAAAAGAAGATTCTTCTCAGCAGATTTGCTCTGTGTATCTTCTGTGCCCAGCTTTTTACCAGCTTTGTGCCTGCTGTGACCACAGAGCCACCACTACCAGCCCCTCAAGGCTGAGCTGAATTATTTTCTGACTTACATATCACCAAGAGATGCGTCAGCTACAAGAGATTCCAGCTGCAGAATGCTGTGTGTGGCGTGTCTTGTTCAGTTGTTGTTTCCTTAATAAAATTGCTTGTTGGGCATAAAGAATTGTTGGCTGGTTTGGGTGTTGGGGTGTTTTCCCCCTTCCTGTTTCTGGCCCAGGGGTACAACAGTCCAGTTGTGTTCCCTCTGGCTTGTTTTGTAGGTTAATTTAAGGTGCAGTCCACAGTTCCGGTAGAGCTGGGATTGCAGAGAATTTGAGACAGTAGCCTGTTTAACATGTGTGGGTAGAAATGGATTTTGTGGGTACTGTGTGTTCACAAAGGACAACAGAAAGGCAGTAGCCCTTGAAGAATACTTCCTGGGATTTAACTGGGGAGCTGCCTGTAGCCAGCCTTGTGAAAATGCTGGCTGCAAGGACTCTAGTGTAAAGTTTGAGTTATCTGAGTATGCCCTGACTTCACACACAGACTCAGGCACATGCGCTTTCATCTGCTAGAGGCTGAGATACATTTCTTCAGAGTCCCATCACTTTTCTTCTTCCTTGTTCTTCCTCCTCCTCCAGACCGTTTTCCCTGGTAGCTGTTGCTCGGATGGAGAGGTTCAGTTTGCAGCAAAGCCAGCGCTGCGTGCGAGGTGGTGCACAACCTGCAGAGCAGGATTTGGTACCTCTACTCTACCTGATGGACGGGAAACATTTTGCTCATTGTAGGAATGCCAGCACTTCTGGTTTAAATGCACTCAGTGTTTTGCTAGACTGAAGACTTGTAACAGCCTGAGACTGCTAATGAGGAATAATACATTCAGTTAAAATACACAGTGGAATTCCATTATTGTAGGCCAAAATGTAGTAAATGAGCGAGAGCTTAACCCAGGATTCAGGGAAAATGTTGCCATTTCTACAGAGTGCTCTGTGAACGTTAGTAGTGATCAGTGATTGAAGTCACTTGTCACTTGAGCCAAAAGCTGGTGCAGATGCTGGCCCATTTATTCCAGACTTGTAGAGAACTGGGGTGCATAGAAACACTTCGACTTTAGGACCCAGACTCAGCCCATCTGTTATCCCAGAGGTCCATCTCCAGGGTTTCTTGTTGTGGGAAGGTGGTTGTAGCACGCTGGGTTGTCTTGGTGCAGGGCCACCTCAGGTCAAGTAGATCCCTAGAGCATTAGGAGAATGTGGCTCTGCTGCTCCTAGGCCTGCATTGGATGCAGCATGGGCTGTGTTTGCTTAGCCCTGTGCTGGAGTGAGCTGGCCCAGGTGTGCCAGCTTTGAGGCATGTCATACCTGTGCCATGTTTTAATAGTTTGTATACAGCTCTCCTCCTGACAGTGGGTGATGGACTCAATTAATTTTATGTAAATCTAATGTAAATCTGAAACGTAGGTCAAACACTGCAAGGGGAAGGCTGTTTGCAATAGCTGCCAACTTTGCTTTCTGGAGATTTAGGTTCATGTTGGTGTAGTTCACTTGGTTTGTCCCACAGCATCTCAAGCACTTCCTACACAATGGAGAAGCTCTTGGCTCCAGATGAATTCTGCTGGAGCTGAAGATTTGCACTAACTTGCAGAATTTGACCTTTTGTCTCAAGAAACTGTGGTGTGGCTTTCAAGTACTACTGTATGTACAAAATAGATAGGGAATATATCCCTAAATCCCTGCAGCTGCTGCTGAGCCAGGAGAGCATCAGGGCAGCATCAATGTTGCTGACACAGGAGTTGCAGAGAGGAGCAGGAACCTCACCCTACTCAAGAGGAAGGAAACACATTTTCAAGTTCTTGTCTGTTATCCAGGATGGTCAAGAATGCCTTGGTAGTGTCAAATGTCTGTGCTGGTTGTTCACAGATGATCTCACAGTCCAAGGAGGGAATAACGATACCAGGCAGGAGATCTTTGTCTTCGGACACTGACCTACCTCTTTTGGGGACAGGATGTTTTGCCGCATGGGCTGATCTAGTTACTGCCCTTGTGCTCTTATAGGTCAAAGCTGAAAGAGCAGAGGGGAGGAGGATGCAGTAGCCAAAGCAAAAATTTATGGAGATCCTTAAACACACTGACATGTAGGAAACAGCTTTTAAAAGAGCTGTTTAAAATACGAATGAGGGCAAGATGTAAACGACTTGTTAAGAGATCAGCTTTCAGAGACAGGATAACCATAGGGGACTGCTTGGCTTGTACTGGATATTCATCCGACTGGCTGAAGTTTCTGGTTCTTTCCCAGATTCTTTAATGTGAAAATATTTATTGAAAGTGACTTCTTGATTCTGTGCGTCTTGACCAGTGACCTAGGGATAAGTGTGATTTGCTGAGCTGATACTCATGCCTTTTTGTGTTTGAATACAGAACGGATATGTTTGTTGACTAAGTGGCATCTCCGGTGTAAATTCTCCATTGCTCGGTTGGTGATGGGCCAACTGATAAGAAACTTGGGAAAGTTGCTTTCTTCAGCAAAGGGAAGTAATTTCTTGTAGATTTCCTGGGAAGAAGGCTGCAAAGGTTGTAGAAATGCTTTCTGCGTGAAGTCACCTCAGCTTTTTCGTATTGCTCATGAAATAAGGGTGAAAAAAGTAAAATTGTTTTTGTAGGAGCCACCTGGCACCATGTGCCGAACAAGGCTCAACAGTGATGTAAGAGGTCTCGAAGACTTAAAACTGTGCTGTCCATTGAATTTCCCACACTGGCATGTGACTAGCAGAGTAGGGAGGAAAGAGTGGGAAAGGGCTTATGGATGGGATGCTTCTCTAGGGGGGTGGGCACATCTGTGAGAGGCAGCAAAGGAACGACTCTGCAGAGTGTCTGCTGGAAGGGGAAGTGAGCCAAGGTAGGTAGGTTGCATGTTGTAGAGAAAGCACATGTGTGTTCATGCAGCAGCGTCTTCTGGCTACTTGAGGTGTCGCTGGGCTCTTTCAAGGGAGCTCAGGAGTTTTGGGGCTTCAGAGGGATAAGTCTCTTCAGGCTGCTCTCTCCAGCTGGACTTAAATGAAATTATTTGTGATATACACCAGTCTACAGGAATGTGGCTGTTCTATCCCAGCTATAGGGTCCGTTTTAAACTTTGGATAAAGACAGACGGTCTCTTATGTCTTCTCAAGTCCAGCTGTTGCAATCCTTTTAAAGTGTTGCTTTCACTTAAAAACCATGAAGTCCCTTGCAGTGCAGCTTCTAAAGCAGAAGTTTAGACCAGCCAAGATGGTTTCTGAAGTTATCCTCCAGGGATGAAACTTCTAAAGAAGCCGCCACTCAGCTGTGGTACTTGAACAGCCTTCCAGAAACAGCTGTCGGGGCTGCAGAAAGCTGAACTGGAATCTGGTTCATGGCTAAAAGTAAGTTTTGCCATTAAAACTAAAATTTAAGAGAGTCCAGCTGCCTGCAAAGTGCAGCAGCTGGCTTGAGCAGCTAGGGCACTCCTGGAGGAACAGGGAAAAATGTTTTATATTGTCTTCCATGAGCTCAGCTGCCCTTTAAAAACAAACACAAAGTTGGCCAAAGGCAGTTGTTTGTGTTGCAGGTGAATTGCAAGAAAGCACTTTAGGGATGTGGGGATACCTGCTGGTAGTTTTGAGGACACTTCATAGAACTCCTTATAATTTAATTCAGATCTCAAAAGCTGTAATATAAAGAGCAGTTTCCACAGTGTGATCCCATTGCTTAGCAAAGCCTTCTGCCAGTGCTTAGTTAAGAGTTGGACATCATTGTCTTTGGTGTTGCAATGAAGATTTTCTGAATTGTACCTAACAAAGGGGATATTTGGTGTACTAGTCCCAAAGTTGCAGGAGAGGGAAAGCAATGGATCGTGGTCAAGGAGTAGATGGAATCCGATCATTTCTGTTTCTATAAACTTTTGACTAATGACTCTTCTCATGGCTAGAGATTTTAAGTCTCACCTAATGACCTAGAAATACTGTACGTTTTGGTGTAAGGTTTGAAGCTTGTGTGGAGTACAACCACCACAAAAAAATGTACACATGAAGTCCCTCTGTGGGGAAAATAATTGACGGGGGGAGGGAACTTGGAACAAGGTAGTAGTGCTGTTTGTGGCTTTTCTAAATCTAAGGTGGCAGTTGGATGGTGGATTCACAGAAGAAAATCTCATCGGGGTAGTCCTCCTTCATTGCACATATACTGTATTAGCAGCAGCTATACATGGAAGTTATTTGGAGTCTAGTTTCTATTTATCCTGCTACAGAGACATTTTAAACCTTTGCTGTTGAGATGGTACAGAAAGCATGAACATCCTTAGGTCTCTACTGCAACATCTGGGAAAGGTATTTGTATATAAATATCTGAGCAAGATGGTTTCGTGTTGTGTGAATTTCCAGGCACCCTCTGCCTAATCCCACTTGTGATGCAGCACTCTCGCACTCGTCTCACGCTCGCTTGACTGTCTGCAGAAACACTGTCTCGAAGGGTCGTGTCAAAAGCATCAGTCATGGGTTTTTGTAGTGATTGACATTAATTAGCCTCTATGTTTTCCTTCTCTCCCCCCATCCCCTTTTTAACTTCATGTTTTTCCTTTGAAACAGAGATTAATTTGAAGTAGCAAGATTGTAAACTGCCCTTGTTTGAACCTGCCCGCACTGTTAATTTTATTGGGCAATGGTGGGGAATAGTAGAGGAATTCAGCCATGATAGTGAATCACTTGCTATCACTGCGATTGTTTCTAAAGCCTTCAGCCTAACTATCTCATCTCTTCCCTCCGAAGCATTCTCCCTTCCTTTAGTAGTGTTTCTATTCTACCCCAGTCATTTTAAGTGAACTTCCGTACTCTTCACCAGCCTCCCTTCATCTTCCTCAGACTTGATTGGGGCATAACCTCAAGTTTCCTGTGGAAAAATCATCTCCTTGTCACTGTGTAGTGACTCAGGAAGCCTATCTGTATCCAAAGTAGCTTTTGCTGTGTGTCAGTAGTATGTGCCTGGGTTCCCCATACGCTTAAACACCATGTCCCTCTGGTGACATGGGGTAGTTCTAGGGTAGTGATGCAGCTCCATCACCTTGGTTGGTGGGATGTTTGGGCTGTATGTGGTGAGGAAGTGTGTTGTCAGTACCAGCTTTGGACCTCCTGCATGGTTGGCCTTGTTTTGGCCTATCTCGGGCAACCATGCCGTAGATTTCTGTGTGCTGAACAATCAGCCTCCTGCCTAATTTTTTCTTTTGGCAATCTCTGCTCAAACAGTATTGTTTTGGTAGATATAAACCTCCTTTCTAGTTCCAGCCTAAAACTCTTTATGGCTGGCTCATACTGCTTATCTTTCCCTTTCCCCTCCAAAGAGAGCCTTTGTTTTGCTCCAGTAGCAAAGCCAACATCTTTTTGTCTCATGAGAGAGGTCATCCTGCTGACCTTTTCTTGCACTATTCCAGTTTCACTTAACCTTTCTTGAACTCAGTAACCTGAAATTGAACATCATTCCAGCTGAGACCTTACTGGTGTCTTGTATATTTTCCCATTCCTCACTGAGACCTTGGGCAACATCTGGCTTTTTTACCCTCTTGCCATGAGCCACTAAACTAGCAAAGTCTTTCTCTTTCTATATCACTTCCAACTGTTGATCTCCCAAGCTGCAGAACATATTTCTTTAATCCCAAAGTGCATGACTGCACTTGGCTTTATTACAAGCTGTACCTCCTGTCAGTTGTTTTAGTCCTCAAATGTTCTGAATAAACTTCAGCCCATCCTCTGAGTTGACAGACTTTCCCAGCTATCTGTAGTCTGCAGATTTCATTCACGCTCCCCTACTTTCCCTATCAAGGGAATTAGCGGAATTGCTAGATAAGACTGTCCCAAGGCAGATCTTTTAGGAAATCTGTTTATAGTTTGTATTTCTCACCAGAATTTCAACATCTGCACAAGCTGCTCTTTTTCTGGCTTTCAAGAGGTGGAGCTTGGTTTGGCTCTAATGTCTGTCCTAAATAGTAAACAGGATGGATCGTGGAACTGGGCTGATGGTGATTCACATGCAAGCAGGCACTGCATGCGCAGGGTGTTGGCAACAAGCATACATGTGTCAGAGTAGTGGTGTTAAATATTTCCTCTTGGAGAGCGAAAAATGGGTTTGTATTCTGGTCTGTTATTATCAACACTGAACGGTTCCTGGAGAAGGTTATTGTTCATCTAAGAAAAAAAAAAATAGGTACATCAAACCAGTGCTTTGAATGTAAAGTGAGAATGACATTTTTAATTTATACTCTTATTAGCTGTAGGAATGACTGGAGTTGAAAGTTATCAATTCTGTTAGCTCTAAGCAATGAAGGCATGACTGAAATAGTATTGTCACTGGCTCACTTGCTTTTCTGAGTGTGTTATCTGGCAGAAATGGTCTGGAAAACTGTCATCTGTATCCTCCTAAATGGCTAGTGCCAAAAGACCAGAATAGATCATCTCCATAGGCCTTGTCAAGGCCCAGTTCCAACTGGGAGAGGGGTGCCATGGTCTCCCAGAGCTTTGAGCAAGCAGGGCAGCCCTTTATGTAAACAGCAAATACACCAAGTGGGTCATTTAAAAAAAAAAAAAAAAAAAAAAAGACAAGCTAAATTTTGAAGCATACATTGTATATGCCTAAAATGGCCAATAATCTGAATCATCATGGAAAACACAACTGATCTATGGCATTAGCTTTATACATTTCACCAGCACACAGAGAGAGAATGCTGTGCCGGCATGATGTTCACTAAAATCATTATCTGAGGGAGGTGATGTACTCCAAATTCACTCTTAACTGCTGTTTCCCTTTGTTCAGTAGCTTTAAAGCTCACCTTGAGAATTCTAGCAGGTAAAATGAGCAAACAAGCCATTCCTGATGGCTTGGTGGGGGATTAGAAACTTGGCATCTCTGAGTTGTTCAGCTGAGGCAGTGAGAGTCTGGAATACACTGGTGTGCAAATGAGCAGCAATTGCTGTCCAGCCACAAAAACCCACATGTGACAAGTTGCTCTGTGTGTGTGTGTACTTGAAGAGACAATTTAGAATTTTGTCCTTGTGTTAATATGTGGAGGAGGATTCTGTATTCAACTCATATTTTCTGTTAAAGAATCATTCAAATGTTTTAATGCCTGGCATCTGCTCCCTACTGCTGCTCTGCATATCTTTGCTTATCAGGATGCCAATGTTGGGTTCATAGAATCTCTGTTAATGGAAAAGCCATATTACTAGGCTATTACTATTTAGTCATTTGTGTATCAGTCTTTCAGTGTATAGTTGGTTTTCTTTTTTTTCATAGCTCAAGGCTCCATAGAGGCTGATCCATTTAAGTCACATGGTAGAGAGTTTTTATCACTCAGTTAAAAAATTTTCTGCTTGAAGTCAAATTACTTTCCACAACAGTATGGAAAGCCCTAGTTCTCAACGAGGGTTATTTAAGGGAACATTTGTACTTTGGGTGGCCCGTGTAAGAGGCTTTGAGCCACAGCCTTAGATCTGCTGAACCATGAAGCTTGTGCAAAAAATCCTTCCCAAGAAGCAAGTTTTTATCCTGCCGCCTGGATGCAGCTGGGATATAAATGGTGATGGGAAGAGGAAAGGATGGGTGGGGATGATTGCACCAGTCTGTGTGAGAGCTCTGGCATTGTCCTGATTTTTGGTTTTGATGCTTTCTCCTATCCATTGAATCAGATTTTCAAGACATTGCTACCACAGCTGTGGCGTTGCGTGGGTTGCATACTTGCATACTAGCCTGGGAATGTTAAACGGAGTTATAATGGGTTCTTATTTTCACCCCGTGATTTAAAACAAACTCTCTTAACATGTGGTTGTGGCTCGCGTGTTGTCACTTTACAGCACTTGCAGTTTCAAAACAGATGACTGAAATCACAGTGGTTTTTAAGAGCACACTTGCTTTCTCAACCAAGGTCTTCCTCCTCATGACAGGCTTCTTTCCCCAGTGCCCACAAGGACCCAGGTGGTCTCTCTGCATGTGTGGTGCCTCTGTTCACTGTTACAGAGCTGCTGCTCAACAATCCAGTGTTTCAAATACTTACATTGCTGCAAATGGCTTTCCTGTGTCGTTTCGCCTGAGCTCAGGTGAGTTTAACAGCCCTGTGCAGCGCACAGGGAAGAGGCAGCAAACCTGAAGATGAGCAGCGGAAACATCGAATTTGTCTTATTGTGCTAAGATTTATAGTGTTTGCTGTCTTGTGTCTTAGCCTCATTTAAAGTACACACTTAAGCATGGCTTGTTGATAGAAAGCATGCCAAATTTCTGTCATTGAATTTACGGGCAAGACACAGGGCCAAAGTCTGTCTTAGCTCCCATGTAGGATTTTCCTTTAATAAGGATGATGGACCAATGGTTTATAGGGACTTTGGGGCCAGATTCTTTCCTAGAATAAATAAGATTTTTCAGAAGATATATTGCAATGAATGTAACAAGGAAGAGAGCTCATTATTTTCCAAGAGAAGTGACAGATGAGAGTGCATTTCCACTGTGCTATTAGCATCACTCTTTTTTTTCACATCACTGAAAATGTCGAGTGGCCGCTGCAATGGCAGTATTTGTGAATGGAAGCTGGATGTATTCAAAACAGTATGAGTCCAGCAATTTTCCTTTCTTACAGTAAATCTTGCCAAATACCTAATTTTCAAAGATTACTCTTGAAGCACAGAGTTGAGAGTATGATTGGCTAGAGGACATTCATGAGTCAGTAATGAAACACTGATGTATAAAATGGTAATTGGTCCCGGGAGCACTGCAAGCGCTGAGCCAGATCACATCATGTGCAGATTCCAGTGTAGCAACAGAAACTATACAGATGTTGGCAGAGAGGGTTAAATGTGAGATTAACTAACCATATTCTGCAGAGATGGTACTAAATGAAATACACTGTGTTCAGAAATTTTGGGATGATTTGTTAGCGAAGTGGTTTGCCATGTAGGTCTAGCCTCTATGCATTTGTTTCACAGACGGAGCTAGAGGTGGTCGCTTCCTTAGAAAGAACTGCTGCAATTTGTCGATAAGTCCAAGTCTGACTAGTCCCAAAAAGTCAGTTTAGAAGCTAATGGTCCTTTTTTATGCACCTATAGATGTTATGTTAGTTGTGCAGACCCTTTTAAGCATATTGCTTTCTGAGGAAAACTTAGTTTTTCTGTGTCAAAAAAAGTGCTGCAGCACTTCAGTTCCAAAATAATAATAAAAAAATAATCCCCACCCTGCTGCTGGTTTTAGACATTTGCCTTTGGCCTGTATGACTTATCTCTCCACAAAGTCCTAACAGAACTGGTTCTCCATGGGTAGTTAAGCAAGCAAGACATAGCAGTTGTGACAATGGATTTCATGCCCCTAGGTACACTGGCGGGCTGTGCTGGAACTCTTCCTGTGGTTTCTGATCTATCTGGAGTAATCATGGCTCTCTTGTCCCCATGGGCTGCTGTAATTGCAGGTTTGGGGCTTCCCATGTTCGTTGGTTTGTTTAAAGACTATCCAGAGGCATTTCTGCTGCACTGAGGGTAGGAGGGTCCCTTCAAAAGACTCTTCCCTTGTTTTGGGATAGGGGAGGTAGCATCTGTGGATTTATGTGGAGACATCTAAAGTCTGTATGTCTTAATCCTAACAGAGAGGCTGGATGAGAGTGTGCTTAATGCAGACTGGACCCCACCATACATCTGCCATATTCCCTATCCGGTATGTGTGATCGGTGGTGCTTGCAAAATAGTTCTTCAGCTCTTTTACGGCACTAAAAATCACCAGTGTGGATGGGACAAACATTCTTCATCAAAAACTTGGAGAAGATGAAGCTAGGGTAGTAGCCAGCCCCTGGTGCAAGAGGAGAGAGTGTTCCTAGGACAATTAGCTAATTAGCTAATCTTTGCTCCACTGATTGTCTGTGCCACTCTGGAGGAAAAACAGAGCAAAACTCTTTGCCTGCAGAGTGTTTAACTGGAAGAGATCTTCTTGTAATGGTAACTTCGGAAAATGTGCAAGTAAATCAGTCCATGTTTAGCAGAGCAAAGATTCCCAGAAAGTGGAGGCATCAGTCCTGCTCCCCACCAGTTGGGGTCATGTTATTGCCAGTTGCGTGGTAGAAATTCCTGATGGATGAAGTGACAGACTGTTTTCCAAGCTGCTGGGTATTCTCTGAGATGGACTGCTGGATCTTCTTCTCCTCTTGATTTCTTTCAACAATTGCCTATTGTGTCTGAAAACAATTACTCAGTTCTTCCTCTTAACCACGGCAGGGCTGTAACTAAGGCTACTTTTTTCTTTTTTTTCTGCATTGCTGAATCTTAAATCTGGTGGAAGTTGGTAGGGTCTCCTCTGCTGAAGTTGAGATCCTGCACTTGCATCTGCATTGGGTTTGGGAAATACGGTGATGCAGGTTAGCATTAGGTGGGTTGGCCAGACAGTGGAGATGTGATGGAGTGCCATGAATATGCTTGTCCACTCGCTCAAGATTCAGCAAACTCCAGTGTCACAGGATGACAGCAAGGACACCAAGTCTCTGTGCACTTTTAACTTGTGCTTGCTAGAGTTTGCATGTACTTCTAGACATCTTGAGAAATTAGAGAGTGGTAACTGCTGCGGAGTGCATGTCTTTCTGGCATGGAACACAGTGTGCCAATAGGGCCTCCTGAGCTCAAATCAGTGCGGGTAGTAACAGTGACACGCTGCTGCAGATTTCAGGGTGGTCTCGATGTTGCTTGTATCATTTTAGCCTAGCCTCGCAGGGAAACGGGAGCTTTAAATATGCTGCAAGTACCGCCAGTGTCCTGTGAAGCTGTTCAATAATTGATATTTATGAGCACAATTGGAAGCACAATTGTTACAGTCAATGCAGCAGATCTTCAGTTAATCAGCATGCCTTCCGCGAGCACTTGAAGCCCATGTGCAGAGTGGGTGATGACGCAAATTAAAATCCCTCTTTCAAAGGCAGGTGGGGATGCAGAGGCACAGCTGGGCGGGTTGGTAGAGCTCTCCCTGGTTTCTGAGCTGCTGGAGTTGTTAGAGGTTTGCCACCCCTATTAAACACAAATGGTAGGAAGTGTTTGTTTTGGTTTGATTCTTAATCCCTCTGTATTTTTCAGGACAGCCGTTGACTGAGTTTCTGTGTTACTTGATTTGGACAAGAAGTTTGTCTAGTGAGTGTCTCTCTGACTCTCCCTTTCCAGTTGTGCCTCACTACATGCGTTATTTGAGTTATAAACATCCCAGGATGATGTTTAAATCCAAATAAACAGAGTTGTCATGGAAATTAAAAGAAAATTGGGGAAGCACTTTTGTTGTTCTTGTGTAGTGCCTTGTATAATGGCATGTTCATAGAAACCTCAACTATGGGTGGGATAATACCTTTTTTTTTTTTTTTTAGAAGAAATAATGAAATCTGAGTTTGGTGGACAACCACCTAGTGGTGACTGAGTAAAATAGTTGCATCACATACTTGCAGCCTCCACTTGCACCCAAAAAGTGGAGGGCAGGCTTCCTTGTACATTTGTTTTGGTCTTCCCCCCGCCCCCCCTCCAGATTGTGCCACTTGCTGTGTGATTTGTGGTCGGTTGCTTCTAGCCTCTCTGATTGCTGCTCAGTAAATGAGCAAAGAGTTGCTGTTTTCTTCTCCTGACAGCACTGTGGCCATCCTCAGCTGACAGATGCTCGTGAAGTTAGGTCAGTGGTGCTCTACTGCCAGATGATTGTAGTTAAAAAAATATTTATAACTGGATAGATTTTTTTTTTATTATTATTCTTTGGGTATTGATTGATTGACTTTTAGCTGAAGCCAGTAAATTTTTTGGACAGATGAAAACCAGATTTTTTTTTTTTTTTTTGTGAATTTTTTTTTTTTTTTTTGGTGAGAATTCTTCCTGTGTCTGTTTGCTTTAAGAATGCTTTTAATACTTGGCTCATAGGAATTTAATCTTTTTTTTTTTTCTTCAGAAGATGATCATTTTATAGCATGATGTATTGAGGTTAATACAGGTATTTGGGGTGTACGAAAGGTCTTCTGTATATATGCTTTAAACACAAAAATACCTTGCATGCCAACAGTGCCATCAGGTCTTTCTCTCCCTTTACTTTTTTCTCAGATCATTTCAGTTCTTTAATCTTTTACAGACATACTTTCTTCAAAGCAGAATTGTAAGTCTATGGTTTATATTATAGTTCTATTTGCTTGAACAAATCTTATCTTAGCTCAAGTACATTAAATATAAGCTGGACAAATGCGAAGTATAGTTAAGTAATTAATGACAACTGTTTTAGTGCAAACATCATAGAAATAATGTATGTGTGTATTTTAGAATGTCTCATAAAATTTGTACATGAGCTAATTGCTGAACTTATTGGAAGGATTTGAACATGAAGGAGAGAAACAATATGCAGCTAAATTGGGGAAAATACAAAATAGAAAAAGGTGTCGTTATCACCATCAATTAGCAGCATATGTCTATGAGGATTATCAGGGTCTTAATGCAGAAGTCACTTGAAATATGTTGTGTGGTAGGCAAAAGGTCAAACTAGATAATTGCAGTGGTCTCTCTTGGTCTTAAAAGCTATGAATTGGGTAGCGCCAGCCATATGTTTCCAGCAGAATAGGACACAAAATGCGGGAAGCCCTTATTTTGAAGCGTTTATAATCCAAACAAGATAGATACAGAATAAACAGGATGTGCCAGAGAACTCCAGAGGAAATGACTGGGATGTGGTTGTTTGTGAAAATGTATTCTTTGAGAGAGCATTGTAGATTTATAACCTCTGGGCATCGTGTAAGAAACGAATGGAGAGGAGGACTTGAATGGTTGGAATAGTGCATAGAGGGGAAAATGATGAAAGGTGTTTTATACATTGAGAGAAAAGGGGAATGGAAAAAGAGCACAAGGATGGGCGAGTCAGTGTCCTCACTGGTCCAGGGGAGAAAAATGAATGCAGGCTGCTTGGACCTTAAATAGGGCTGACTTGATCTGGGCTTTCAAGACAAGAATGCTGGATGAGAGTTACTTGCGCTGAAGGTGTCTGTGGTCCTGTGGTGTCTGGTACCCAGGCTGGCAACAATGCTGAGCTTGGTCTTCTGCCACTCAACGCAGCTCCTGGAGGCAGGACTAAGTGTGGGTTCAGACACTGCAGGTACAAAAGCCCTCTTATCTGTTTGCAAGGGGAAAAGATGGAAGAGGTAACCATGTGCTCTGGGAATGGAAGTGGGTTAGGGACTGGGGTTTTAGCTGTTTCAAGCCTTAGCATCTGAGGTTGTGGACCCAAACCTAGACTGTGGCAACCACCTCTAGGAATCCGCATTCAAAACCTCTCAGTCCATTTTAATATTAAGGATGTAAATTGAAGAAAATACATGGCCTCTTGTAAGTGATTAAAGATCTGTTACAACAGCAGCTAAGTGTGAGGAGTGCATTTAATACTGGCATGCCAGCATGTGCTGCCACAGGTATGCATGAATAGGTACTGTACCTGCTTTGTAGATGCAGTCATGGATTTGTGTGCAAAGATCAGACCTGTGTGCATGACAAGGTGTGAATTTGACAAGGATCACTTGCCTCACTGGGACCTCTGGACAAACTTACCATCTGAGTAATAAAAACCATTACAGTGTGTATTGTTCTGTTTAAAATACCTTTCAAATGGCAGGGATTCCACATCGTCATTCTTTTTTCCACATGCATTGAAAGCATTTTAAAACCTGTTTAAAATATCATCCGTATTAATTTAACTGCATGGAATGGATTTTTTGAAAATATCAAGAGCAGAGAAAGGAGACTCTGGGAGCATGTCACTTGCTGCCTCCGATCAAATGCCAAAATTTGTTATCAGATGAGGCTTTTGGATATCTTAATCAGAGTGGTTTCTGCCTTATGATGGAGGGTGTGAGAGTCCTGTGGGCACTGTAAATCTTTTACGTTTGCAGAGGGATGGATTGCTTTAACTGGAAGAGTTGAGTGGGAACACAGGCATCACCCCATGCCCACCCCCCACGCACCTCTTCTGTCTTCTCTGGGCGTTGAAGACCTGCATGCTGTGGGTGGCTTTCAGAGATGGAAGAAATTATAGGGATGGCCAGGAGCAGGTAGGTTTGAGCTCTGTGACTGTGACAGGAGGCTGGTGAGAGCTCAGTGGGGTGATGGCCAGAAGATAATTTTCAGACATTGCAATAGTGAAAATGTTGGGCCACATAGCAAATACTCATGAAAAACCACTCCAAAAATGTACGTATGTGCAGGCAGGGGAGGTTTAGGCAAATAGCTCCTGAGGGTGGTCTGTGAGGTCTGCCTTATGTCTCCAGTTAGTCTTTGGTTGAGGTGAGTCATTGGTATCAAAAACCATACAGTCTGTGCTATGACTTTTTGCCTGCTCTTGTCTCCTGCTGCATCTTGGCACCATGAGAGGGACCCTATCCACACAGCATTTATTTAGTTGTTGGCTTGTACAAAATTTATTAAATTACAGCTATTATTGATCATAAATACTAAATTATTTTCCCATATCTTTTTTTTCACCCATTCAAAGAAATAAAATACTTAATTATTCATGTTTTTTCCCCTCATTGCGATGGAGGCTATAGTTTAAAAGATCTGCTAATCTTTTAAAGTCCTGCATTCTGAAAGACCTCACAGTTGAAGTGCTAACTTGGTCTTAATCCTAAAGTTTGCATCAGGGTCCCATTGTGTTGCTCACTTGTGCGAGGAGGGGAGCCAGTGTTTCTGTGGGACCTAGGTTGAGTACATGGTGTGGGTGCTGCTGACAGCGAAAGCCATGGGGGATCCTCTTCTCTGGCCGCCAGCTGCTAGGCAGAAGAAGCAGAAGTCAAGGAGTAAGCTAAAGCAGAGCCTAAATTGTCCTCAAAGCACTGGAGGAGACTGTTGGCCTTGTTATGGTTCCTTAGCTAAAGGGAGAGCATTTGTCTTTTTTGACAAGAAAAAAGTCCCATGAAACTGGTCAGATCAATCTGTGTGCTTTTTGCTGGAAAAGCAAAATTCAAATGAAACTCGTTATCTGCATGGTTTGTATATGTAGGAGTTGCATTAATTATACTCATTAGCTTAGTTTCTTGAAAGAAATGCTCTTGATCTTACCCCTTGTGCCAGAAATACAATCTGGAATGAGTCTGTGAAAATAAATAACACATTGATAAGGTTCATGCAACAACTTCTGAGTACTGTGGTTTGGCAGCATCTGCCACCGTGACCATTCATGTCTTGCCTTGTTGGGACCCTTCAGATTATCTTTCTTGGACTTTAACTGGTAGGAGCTACCATTTAACAAGGCAGTCCACATGGTTAAGAGGTATGCTCTCTCTGATAATATTTGGTGTAGCTTACACTTGTCAGACACTGGAATCTATTTACTGAATTCTTTTCAGACAAGTCGTTTTTGGCACTTTGCAAAGTTTCCTTCCATGTGTCCTCACTGGCTGAATGCTAATTTATTCAGAAAGGCTCAGCTCCAAATACACGAGACAGTATTTTCACTGTTTCCTACTGTCTGGACAGCACTGTGTTTGCAAAATTCATGCCTCCTCTCTCCTTTGTACCCTCAATTTCCTCTGATAAATGTGTGATGATGTGACACAGTCTATATACTTACATTAAATAACACTGTATTGTAATGGGAAAATGGATATCCATTGATAGCCTCTCCATCAGGAAACACCTGATAAGCTCATTGTATCAATACAATAAATATAGTCAGAGTGCCTTTGACAAATGACATCTTTGAATCTTCTAGTCCTTAGTGATTCCTCTAGCCTGGAGGATACAATGAATTAGCTGATCTAAGCCAAATTGTCCTAAATATCCTGATTATTTCCAATGTCTGAACCAGTAGCAGAAATAGAAGAAAATTGTAAGGAGAAAGGGATAGAAATTATAGGGCATGCAAAAAGAGAGATTGTCAGGTTTGAAGGGCAGTTGTTTCCATTTAGTCTGACCTTGTGTATAAAAAGAAGCTGTAGAGCTTCTTGAAAGATGTTTGAAACATGTAATCACTTAGTCCAAGCTTTGGGCTGGGATTTTCTTCTCCCTTAGTTCAAACACCATAAGCAGCTCAGATACCCATCTTTGGGGATCCCAGTGTCACAGAACCTGATTGTTCATGGCAGATTAACAAAATATAGAAATTAAACCGAGGAAGTGCTTTTGATCTCCTTTACAATCTAGGAAATAAGGTGCAGTGTACCCTGCTCCCCTACCCATGAAAATGGCTTAGTCATATTAAAACACATATAAGCACCAAAAAGTTCTTATATGCTTTGCCAGCACAGAGCTCTGTCCTGCCCTAGCAGCACGCATGCTTTACAGTATAATTTACCCATATAGCCTGGATTCAGTCTGTGTTTTCTAGGGTATCTCAGGTGCTTTGCAGCACATGTTTAATGTTGGTGCTCTCGTGGTTCGGTTGGGAAGCTCGATGCTGATCTCATGCCTGGACCTGCAGTTGTAATTCACGAACTGCATGTTCTTAGACCTAATTCCCTGCAGGTCTGATCAGTGAGGTGATTCTCTGGGTGTGCCGACCAGTCATGCATGTATGCGCAACAGGGACTGTGTGCAGGTAAGCTCTTGTGGCCACTCTTTAATTAAAAAAAAGAAAAGAAAAAAAGCTTTGTTGAGGTCACACCTGGCTTTGTGTGTAGTTGGGGCACTTGCTCATGGACAGTTGCATGGGAGGACATTGTTAAAGCCTGAATCCAAATGTTTTCTGTTTCACAGTGTAGATTTTGCTTTTTTTTTTTTTATGAGAGGGAAGCTAGATGCATCCTATTACTTAGCTGTTAATACTCCTTTGTTACATCTGATCTGACACAAGCCTCCTCGGCCTGCGTTAAGACCTTTGGCAGTAAAGGTTTTCTTGGCAAAGACAAGATCTTATATTTTGGGAACTGCGTCATTTGGATCAGTTAGGAAAGGGAGCAAACCAAAGCTTTAGAATTTAAGGAACTCCTCCAAAGGTGTCTTGTTTTTCACTGGGTGACGTCTTAGCCAGGTAACATGTTACTAAATCTGTCTTTTGGGTTTGGTAATCCTTGTGAGATCCTACTTGTCAACCAGGTTTTAGAATGAAGAAAAACAGGCAATTAAGTGGGGAGGCATTGGTTTCACCTGCCTACCACAAAGAGCTGGTTGATGTCCTCCCAGTAAATTACAGCTTGCAGAAGGCAGCAATTCATCTTTGCAAGCACAACAAGTGTGAGAACACTTGTTTGGCAAAAGTAATATTCAGGCCTGTTTGCACATTGACTATTTTCCTGTAGAAACTCGGGAGCAGATTACCACATGGTGTTTCTCCTGAAGCCTCCAGAGAACCCTTTCAGAGAATGTTGTGTTTCTCCTCCCTTTCCCTTGGTTGTGACCATGCTTTCTCACCCTGCCCTTGTGCTGCCACCAGCATTGTGTTGGCACATGGTCAAACAAGTCAAGGGTACAATGCCATTGAAAACAAGTTCTCCATGCTACACTCCCAAGTTGGTTTTTCATAGAATAGCCCAGTTTGGAAGGGACCTCAGAAATCATCTAGTTCAACCTTTCATGGGAAGGGGAGGCTAGATAAGCTTATCTAGCACCCTGCCCAGTCGCATCTTGGAAACCTCCAGGGATAGGGACTCTCCCACATTCTTGGGGAGGTTGAAATTTTTAATTGCATCACTTGCCTGGTTTGCTGATGAAATGGCTGCGTGTGCCCTGGTCCTGGCAGATGGATGGGAGTGCAAAAGCATCTAGATAGAGCACTGTGGTAGCATTAGTTGAGGTCGTCCTAATCCTGTTTCTGCTCTCAGCCCTGCCATGGATTTGCTGTATGGCCTCAGGCAGTCCCTTTAATCCCATTGCAGGTTTCTCCATGACACAATCAAATTAATGCTGGTGACCTGTGTGGAGCACAGGGACGCATCGAGCTTTATGTAATCCAGTTTAGCATGTGGATTAATAAGGGATGAGAGTTGAGCCCAGTTTGTTGGTGCAATACTTGTTTGTTTCTCATCTCCTTGTGGCCTTGGGGCCATTGGGGAGCCCACATCTCTGTGGGGTGTGCGTTCACATCACTTACTAGTGCAAGGACCAGTGAAACCTGGTGCATCCTGGGCTATCAGTTACATCCCTGTGGAGGACCCAAGGTGCAGGCTTGTTTGAATGGTGTGCACTGGTGAGAGGGACATCATGGAAACCCTACATGACCATGAAAGTAAGTGTGGCCATTGTGAGAATTACCAACAAATTGTATTAAACTTCAGAGGAAGGTGCTCTTACTGCTGAGTGATGAGCAAAAGAATTTTGGCCTGTGAATATCATGATGTGATTTATTAGTAATCACTTTCATAATGTTTCTCATCTATAGATCTTAAGTGGCAATTAGTATGAAGGTGAGAAAGAATTATTCTTATTTTATTGAGGCACAAAAACATCAAATGACCTGCTGCAGGGCATTTCATGAGTCAGTGGTAGGGTTGGGCATAATGCCTGCTTTGAGAGGATAATTTTGTACGATTGGTTTGTGTCTGCTGGTGCCAGTTCTGTATGTGATTTGGTTAATAATTGTGAACGTGACTTGAAGTTTTATGGAGTTGTTCACTGATGGTGGGTCGGAGTGTTGCCAGGACTTGCTGACAGAAGAGGCTAATTCATGCTAATCTGTAGACTTGGTATAGTTTAATCCACTTCATCTTGAGTAACGTGTTTCTCCTTTTAAATTCCAGTGCCCATTTCCACTGCTTTATTTAACACATACCTGCATGTTTTAATGGGAAATAAGAAAAACCCTTCAACCCTTAACAGCTCTGTAGGTGTCCTAGCTGTTGCTGAAGTAGTCTGCTGCCTTCTTGAAGCTGGAGCTGGTTTTTCTCCTTGTCCAATTAAACCAGATAATTAAATCTCCCTCTCTAGTCATAGCCTGCATTCTTAATCCTGTAACTGAGCTCAGCCTGCCAGAGGAAGTTCTCCACATTTCTCAACACAAGGATCCGTAGTAAACACGGCATTAAATCCAGTCCCATGCTGCTTCTTTGTATTCATCTGTCTTTTCTTGACCTGGAACTTTTATGCTGGGTGTTTCCTGTGCTAATGGTTATTTTATTTAAATGCCAGATGCACTGTGATTATACTTAAAGCTCAAAGTATAAGGAGTTGGGGTTTTTTATGTGTTAGATTTAGTTACATGTACTTGATATTTAGAGTACAAGCACAAAGATGTTTTGACTGAAACTGCCTAGACCCAATTTGACAATCAGAAAGCTGGAGGTTTCAGGAGTGAAATAGAAACATCTCTTCAGCAATACTAATCGGTTCCTTGCTTCTGTATTCATTGCATGTCCTTTGTTTGATGGTGGAAGCTTTTAAATCAGTCATTGCATCGTATGTGAAAATCTTTTGCAGTTGTAGAGTGTAGGTATAAGGAGCTGACCTAAGAACTTGCAGCCCTGTGGGGCTTTACATGAGGATGCTTGATGACTCTGATACACCAAACAAAATCTGAAGGTACTACAAATAATCCTTCACTTCAGGGCTAAAGAAATTACAGACATCTCTTCCCATCTGAACGTCCACCTTGAACTCTGACACAGAAATGAGGAAGAGTGAGTACTTCTGAAATGTTTCCTTCTCCTTACCTGTAGCATCTCCTTATAGAAGTTGCTTTTGAAACTAGATTCAAATGGTTCTTTACTGGTTTCATTTTCAGCTGTATTTGCTGTGTGAGAGGGACAAAGCTGTACACAAGAGACTGCTTAAACAGAGATGTGCAAAAAACCCCATGCACTATTTGTATTTCTTTCTAATGCTTGAAAATGAAGACTCAAATTCCTTAGTTCTTACTCAAGCTCTTTGCTCAGGTCAAACCGAGGCCATGAATAAACGATGTTGGTAGGATTTTTCCATGTGTATATGAAAGTGACAGGGCTGTCAGGAGAGCATGTTTCGAGTGGCTGTGGTTGTTTGTCTTGTGTTGGATTGTTAGGTGTAACCTCCAGCATTTGTGGCCTTTCCTGGAGCATATGGAGACCTCATCTGGAGTTACTATTATTTGTGCTGCGAAAACGCTTTGGTAGATGTGTGAATCTTCACATTAAGTCGATGGAAGACTCGTCCGTAGGCAGGTATTGCTGATCATTAATATTAGATCTGTGTATGCTTGCATCACCTCACGCTTCCAATTTGATGCAGATCAGACATAGACATCTGTTAGACTAGCAAGTGAACGTAATTTACATAGGATTCATACTGTATGCAGAACAACAGATGATCCACAAGTGGCCTTGTATCTCAGGGTGTAGTTAACCCTTCATTTTTTTTTTGGGGGGGGGGGGGGGGGGGGGGGGGGGGGGGG
>NW_020799142.1:24892444-24902092 GCF_003259725.1 Athene cunicularia
CTACCTTCCTTGTTCTCCTAAAAGCAGTTTTGGGAGCTGTTTCCCATCTACTGATATTGATGTAACCTCAGAAAGAACTTGTTCTGACATATGGCATTGATAATTCTTGTCTGTCTTTGTTTGAAGTTGCTGGTAAGTGCCCACTTACTCTTTTAGAAGTACAAGGAGTAACATAGAGATTAATTTTCTAAGCAGAAGCTGTATATATAGAGAAAGAAAAAAGCTGTGTAAATCTATTGCGTATTTGTAGAATGGTTGCTGCTTTCTTCTGTTAAACTAAAATTGAAAACTAGTTCATAAAAGGTAAACTGAAGGAAATTCCTAAAAATATATTAAATGAGTTCAGATATGTGACTGGAGTTCCTTGATGTGTTGGATTTTCTTACAGTTGGTTACCATTATTAATTATCAAAATAAACATACCTAATGACATATTTTCTACCATAACTGCATCTGGCTTATACATGAGAAAAGGGTGCAGTAGAAATTATGTTCATTCTTGTCAACTTGTAATGGTTGTACAAACGCCCCAAAACAGGCCCGGGTACCACACCAGGGACCAAGTGTCACCTGCTGCTCTCCCATGTGACATGCTGCCCCTCACAGCCTGACTCCTTCAGGGCTGATGCTGTTGCACATTTTCAGTTAGCTCCCATGAATTTGGAGGAAAAACTTCTACATAATTACTAAAAAACAAAAGCTTCATTTCAAACCTTGAATATACAAGGAACAGGCTGGGGTTTTATTTATCTCTTCAGCTGGCAGGCAGAATGAAGACTCTGAATAACTACTAAAAAGTCAATCATATTGTGCCTATTAATCAGCAGCTGGTGCTACAAGATATAGTTTTGATACAGGCAGGTTACAATTAAAAACCTACTAGCATAGCCATGAGTTTGGGTACATACTTCAAGCAATGAGGTGTCTACTTTCAGGTTACAACCATTTAATGGGGAAATAAATGTCTTTCAATACATAGTAAGAAACTGTCAATTTTAAATTACATGTAATACAACCCTTCGCTCTCAGTTAATTGGGAAAGGAGCTACAGTAGCTTGGCCCTTTGCATGCTGTGGTTGGCACAATCTTAACACATTTTCCAGGATCTAGGACTAGATTTTCTTTCTGGTTAAACTGTTGCCTGAAGTGCAGAGTAAACTTATGCTCTGGGAAGACCATACACTTTTAGTTGAAGTCTGCAAAGCTGGCTTGGACGCTTCAGCCTGCAACATAGGTGCATACTGAGATCTCTGTATCAGTGTTCCTGCTCCCATTTGTGTCATCAGGAGCCCTTTTGCCACATCAGTATGATAGTGGCTGGATACATGGGGTCTGTGTATGTTTATTAGGTCTCATTGATTACTATGTGTTCTGAAGACAGATTATTAATTAGCACAACAAATTGCTAGAGAAGGGGGGTGTGTAGGGAGTAGTGCTGGTACTGTCTGCTGTCACGTCTGGAAGAGATTCAATGAGGGATGCAGCTGTCTGCCATATAGTTAAGAATGGGGTCGGGTCAACAGTGCAGAGTGAGAATTCTTGCCTAGTAAAGGAAAAAAATGAGTTTAGAGCAAGGAGAGAAGTACAAATAAGCCAAAAAATCCCCAGTTTTTAGGATTTTGTTCCAAATGGGCAGTGCTGTTAAAGTAAGAGTTGGCTCCTGTGTTATGTGTATTGGGAGAGAGCTTTTAAACAACTGCATCGGTATCTCATGTTGTTCCTTTCCAGGCTTTTTTTTTAAAGGAATGCTGTCTTCTCCCTCTCCACTTATTAACTGTTTTCTGGGAGGAAAAACCTCAGTGCAAATCAGTAGCTCAAAAAAAATCTTTGCCAAACCATCACTTTAACGGATTGGATGCTGGGGATTAGTTTTTGCTTCCCACCTATGGTGATTTCAGGGTTTTTGCAAGTGGGGGGTACAGCTTGGAGATACTGTGTTCCTTCAGTCGAGGGAAGCCCTAATACCTGGTTATTCAAGGATGCAAGCAAGGAAGGTACCTAGGAAAGCCCCCATCCACTGCAGTTGTGCATCACATCAGCTGTACCAGGGGCTGCCTAGATGACACTGAATTGACAAGGGATTATTTGGGTTATAGAAGTGAAAACTTCTGGGGCTGGACTGTACTGTGGAGGAGGGAGAAGACAGGGAATTCCACAGGGGCTTCTTTCCACCCTGTATCTTCTGAAGGAGAAAGGTAAACCCGAAGCATAGCTGGGACTAATGGGATCCTGACTGAGCTGAATTTTGTGGCTTTACCCTGTGTCTGCAGCAGATTGACCAAAGCTCTGCTCTTGGAGTTGCCTGATTTCAGGGTGTGTCGTTGATTTGTTCTGGATTGTGACAGTTCCTCTGACTTCACTGCAGCTTTTAAAAAAGGAGGGGGTTTGTGTTTTTCATCCATTGCAAAATTGTGTTGACTACATTGTCAACTAATATCCTTCCCTGATTTTTGTTAGGAGAAGGTTAATCTGACTTCTCTTTAATTTGGACACTGGTAACTTGCTCTCTTTTTATTCCTCCACAAAAAATTATTGAGTTCTGATTTTACAGAATTGGAGCTAAAATTTATTTCTAATTTTTAGAGCTAAAATCCTACCATTTTAATTATACGGGCAATGTTCATGTCATGTCATCCTACAAAGAAAATGCGAGAATTTGAGCGTGTCCCTGTAGTTACTTAATGTTTGCTGTCGTGGATAAAATTGGAGGGAGGAGGAAAGCCAGACTGAGACAGAGGATGATCAAAAGTCCAAAAGGTCTCAGAAGCCTGTATGCCTTAGAGAGTTTAAAAACGGGACACTGATGTCAAAGTCCCTTTGGTGCTTTCAGATGTGCCATTCCAGAGTTCAAAGGACCCTGGAGCCACAGATGAAGCAGGCTGAACCTGGGAATGGTATGGGTTGGGAGCAATTTATAACTGCAAATTGTCACTTAATTTTCTTGTTGTTATTGTCATGCAATTAAAGTCATGGCCATTGAGCTAAAAGATGAGGGTGTTTGATTGGATTTTAGGGTCTGTAATCACTTCTGTGATGTTGCTGCCTGGAGGTAGGGAGTTGCAAACTAATCTTTCCAGTAGGAGGATTATAGTTGAGGAGGGAGTGCTGGGTTTAAAGAAATAAAAGTTTAAAGCTGTCATATAGTGGTTTCCACTCAGATGAAAAAGCAGAGGATTATAAAGCTCTTTTAAAAGATAATACAAAAAAAAAAAAAGGCATTGTTAGAGGACTGACAATGGAAAAGTTGCTCTCAGGGAAAAAAAGCTCTTGGGACTTGCATTGTGAAAGGATGGTTCCCCACAAGTATGGGGTGAAGCGAGCTCCCAAAAGGCATGGCAGACAGCTCTCAGGGCTGTGCATCTCTGAAATGTTGCTCCTGACAGAGGTTTTCTCAGCTAAACCAGTGGCTGAGTAGCCACGATATGGGCTGCTCTCAGGTGCCCCTGCAGCATTGCAAACCCTCTGGGCTCAGTCTGAGATCAGGAACTTTATGCACTTTGTGTGTTGCTTTTTTGTCATTAATTGTGTTTTGGCCCCTCGTGCTTTATGCAGAAGGGTGTCTTCATCTATCCTTGTTGAGGCTTGAAGGAATTTTTTGCAGCTGGAGAGGAGGCCAGGCTGCCTCAGGGTGAGTGCTGGGGACAGGAGACTCATGGCTAATGTGGGGAGAAGCAAGCAAATGAGATAGAGAATATGGAAACTTGGAGGAATTTGAAAAAAATGAAGAGAAATGACATCCTTCTCTCCATATTCACTCAAGGCTGTGCTCCCATGCATTGGACTTGGTGTGCTAGCCAAGTAGCAGGGTGCTCAGGTGAGACAGGGAAACCCAGATTTGTTTCCACGCCCTTTTGAGGTCTTTTTGTGTGACTAACCCAGGATCGTTTGGGGCCTGACTTTCTAAAAAATGATGGTATTGAGGCATCTGAAGGTTTTTCACTGTTGTACTCTCTTGGGTCTCTCAGGCTGAGTAGCCCATGTTTGACTTGGATCAAAACACGAAGCAGTGTCAGCTACTCCAGTACTCCCTGATAAGGAAGGGCTGATGTATTTAGTTATGGTAATTGTAAAACATCTCCATTTTGTGATTAAATTTGATTTATGTTTATGGTGGGATTTTAAAATACCACTTTCATGAAAACAGCTTCTTTCATGAGCACATATGCCTTGGGACATAAGGATTTAAGGATGCCTATAGAGCATTGTGAACTGGAAGAGTAGCGGCTGTAAGTATTAATTGTTACAGAAGGAAATTTTTTTCGTTAATTAGCAGAAATGGGTTTAACAAGATAAAGCTGGGTCAGACTACTGCATAGCATGTACGAGGCCAGGTGATAACCCCTGGCATAAAACACACACGTGCGCACATCTAGTTTTGAGATGCTTTGCTAAATTTTTTCTCATTGCTAACTGAATTACCGGGGGATGGTGAAAGCCTGTGGAAGGACTACTGAGGAGCAGTAAGATCAGTGTAGCCGAAGGACCTGAGCCACCTGGCGTTGCCAGGTATTGGTATTTTTGAAGAAGCCAGAGTTACTGGGAGTTTGCAAAGGCTAAGCCGAGTGCAGCTAGGGGACCAGGTGAGTGTGGGAGTTCTGCTTGGCTGACAGCCATGGGGACTCGCAGGATGCTCTCTGAGTTTACACGGGACAGGTAATGGAGCAGGTTGCTAAAATCCTTGAAGATGAAGGAATAGTTCAGTTGATACCTGTTTGCATGCTGCTAGCAAGGAAGCAGCAATGTTGACCCACGCAAACACAAACCTTGTGCTTTGTTTCAGACCAGAGATCACTGCTGTGCGGCCAGCTGTGGGTTTTTTCCTTTGTATTCGGCTTTTAAAATTCAGATGCTTTGGACAGAAACATTATAGTGCAAGTCTGTGTCTCTGAGGACGTTAGTCTGTTGAGACACTTGGCAGGAGCGCAGAATTTCTGAATGTGGAGTAACTTGCTTTTTCATTTTATAAACCCTTATGTAAACACATTGTTTGGATCATTGGGAGTCGATTGTTTAACTTTTATCTCTACGGTTTGAAAAACAACAACAGGAAAAAAAAGCCCCAAAGGAGAAAGAAACAAAACAGTACTTATTTTCCTGGTGTGTCCCTGTAACACTTTCCAAATGTAAAAGCCTCTTAAGATACAGAAAAGCAGCCATACTATTTATACTGCCTTTATGAAAAGACTGATCAAAGGAGCACAACTGTGCTTGGCTTTATTTAGCATTGATGACTGAATTAATGTCAGGCTGCTTATTATTTTATGGAATTCAAAAGTTGTGAGCTCTGCAAAGCATAAAGCCAGCTAAGGCTCTGGTGTGTGCTCGATTTATATCATATTATGTGCTGCACTATCACAACATGTTTTGTGCTCTGATGGCTGCATTTCTTTGTCAGTCACTTGGAAAGTCTACTTTGTGTTTGGGGCTTGTCTATTTTTTTTTTCTTTTTCTTTTTTTTTTTAAATCCTGATGAAGGGTGGTGAGAATTGAGAAGGTTTGACCTTGCTGGGAATGCCTGAGTGTTCCTCCACAGGCGAGAGCTAATCCCATCTGTGTTCAGCTGAGCAGCCAATAGTCCTGGCGCGCAGGTGGAAAGGGGTTAAAAGACATTCATGTGCCCTGACTCATCGTGCCCAGCTGCTACGGTCAAGCAGCTTTCTTGGCCACTAACAAGGCTGTGAAGAGGCCAAGTAAAAACAGACTCACAAAAAAGCCCCAACAGATGAGGTGGTGAGGGCAGTTTCTGCTGATTCCCATGGAGGCTTGATACCTTATACCAGAATGTTTTGATGTTGTGTACATATATGGAGCATAGCATGAGGTCAGGTGCCACCCTGCCTGGGGGCAGGGGGAGAGGAAGATGCAGCAAGTGTGCTCAGATGGATAATTTAAAGGGTTAATACTAAAATGTTAGTATGCCAACAAACTGTGAAGCTTGTTAAAGCCTTACTTTAAGGGGTGGATCATATGGTCAGATCCCAGACCAGAAACCTCAGTAAAAAGCTTTAGATGAGTTTTTATGAGTGCTGTTGTCTCTCTTCCTGCATACAGAGTCAGGACACGGCTTTTGTTCTGTCCTGTGAGCTGTGGCTGTGGATGGGAACAGGCAGCACGGTCCAGCTCTGAGTATCACTGGCGTGGGACAGCAGCCTTTTGACATGGCATAGGTCAGCATTTTGTTGTTGAGATTTCTCTTTTGTAACTGCTGGTCACGTTGGTGGTGAAAGCAATGCTGTGTTTAAAGCAGAAAAACCCAATTCTTACGCTAGGCAAGTTTGAAATAGTTGGCTTTTCCCACGTTCTCTGGACTTTAGAGGTTGGCTGTGATTTCCCTCCCCCCAGATGTTCACAGTTCTTTATGAATCAGGTATTGTTTTTACTACCTTTATTGGGTTGCCACAGAGAGTGTGTTTTGCCTAGTCATAGTTTAACCTTACCACCTGCATGGAAGTAAAGATGATGTGTGAACCTGAAAATAAAATGTGATTGATTCTTTCCTAATGTCCTCTTGTACAGGCAAGTTTAGGCAGCAGTGGGCATCGTGGGTCTCCTGCCTGCAGTCAGCATTGGCTAGTTTATAGAGCTCTCCTGTCATTGGTACTGGCTTTGGTGATGGCAGAGCCTGGTAGATCCACAGCTTACCTACATCAGCCCTGGTCAGATGATCTGGAGATGCTCAAGAGCTTCGCATTTTCCAAACACTGAAAAGGTTGGTCTAAGCAAAACTGGCAGATACTTGGGAGATACTTGTGCGATCCAGAGTTTTTCTCATTGCTCTCTCAGGAGCAGGGCTGATGGACCTGCTAATGGACTCCTCAGGACCCTAGCCAATCCATGGGTGTCCCTACATTTTTTGTGTCACATCTCTACAGTGGCCCTTTGAGACCAGAGCTTTTCATGGTGCCATATTCACACCTTGCTTGCCCTCCCATGAAGGTATTAACAGGCAGGCCTGGGTCATGCAAGCTGCTGGTTCTGCTCCTGGTGCTCCTTAGATGGTGGTGAAGCTGGAGCTGAATTTCAGTGGTGCAAGTTATGCGTTGTCCTGGCTGCTGTGGGGACATCCAAAATCTGGGTTTGCCCTCAGTGTCTGAAATGGAGGACTTGGTAGTGAGTGCCCAGAGAGGATCTGGTTGTACAGCTCTATCCTTCTTGCACTGCTTTGGTGTAAGAGATAATTTACTGCTGATGCTGTGAGGTCATGATTTGGATTAATTTAGTTCACTTTGAACTCATTAAGTGCTCTCTGTCATGCATTTTTTTTACCAGTGGTGAGAAACTTCTGTGATGTGGGTGCCAGGGATGTGTTAGAAAACACTGAGTAGTGTGTAACAGGGTACGATGGAATGAGCAGTGAGCCCCTTGTCAGATCCTAACTGCCACTGAGTTTACACTCCTTTGGAAATGAAATGCAGGGTCTGGCACACAAGTCTGAAGGGGTGGTTGACCCCTCTTGGAGGTGTCATCAATGATACAGAGCAAGTGTTCAACTGAAGTCATCATTTCGATAGGTTAAGGACCAACTTTTCAAACCCTTTGTGGTAGGGTCAGTAAATGTACTAAAGAAATTAGTAAACTGGATAAATGACTAAGTTAGTAAATCTAATAGGGATTTAGGGTCTGCCCTCCCTTCATTGAGTTTGAGTAATGATGATTATATTAAGAGTTTAAACTGCCAAGTTTGGACTTGCATCCAGACTGCTACTTCAGGCCTCATGTCCTGGCTTTTACCTTCTGGTCTAGATCCAGTACATTAGGATTAATATATGCATATTGGGACCTTAAAATGTGGTAGATATTAATGAGATATTGGTGTGTTCTGTTAACAGCTCTGTTTCATATATATGCTTAGAAGTCTTGATTTTTAGATAAAATTTAATAAACCAGAGGAGGTGACACGCTTTTATGTGCAGCAAATGGGTTTTCTGACCCATTTCAGAGAGAGCTGGAAGTTTATGCTGGGGGCTACTGACGGTCCTGCTGAAGCCCCATCTCTGCCTTCCTATCCAAAGAACTGACTTAGAAGGGTACAGAAGGAAAATAAGAAGAATGTATTAACTAAGTTGAACATGAAACCAAAATGGCACAAAATATATAATAAATATGGTGTGATGGCTGTTTTCTTTATAGGAGTTCAACTATTAAGTAAGTCATCTGACTTTTGCTTTGCTGAAGGCAAATCTCTCTAGGTGGTAAATTCGTCCTCAGTCCCTCCAGGGTTTATGTCGTTTTTATTTCTCAGATGGTGAAAGTAATCCCTCTTGCAAACTGAATTTTGCCTGTGGCGACTCTTCTAAGGCATCAGCTTTGAGCATGGTCCAAAGCTAATTAAATTAAAGAGTATTGATCAAATAGTTGGCTTCATGCTCTGGCTTTGTGTTCTCCTTGCTTGAAGAAGGAGCTGCCTCACTTCCCCAGTGACCACTTATGTATTTAGGAGAAACAGAAGTAAAAAGAACTTAGGCCTCTGTTCCTGTGCAAAAACCATGAGGATGCTGGAGGGATTGAGGGAAAAACGTTTGGATGAGAAAGGTAACCTCTAGTATGGAAGATACCTTGGGATTTTCAAGGGGCAGGAACGTCTGGAGAGCTGACAATATCTTCCTCTGCTGTTTGCCAGCACACTTCTATAGGGTCCTTGCCAAAAACTTCCCCAAAGGGAGGGTTTTTAGTCAGAGTCACTACAAGGAGGGCTTTGTGAGGACAGTGCTGCCTCTTGTCCCCTCTTGCCTTCTGGTAACACAGGCAGCTTAGGCCAGCTCTGGTTATGGGAACATGTAGTGTCTTGCATGAAAAATGCAATAATTGCATTAGCAGGACAATTCTCCTTGAATGAAAAGTGAATTTGAAAAAAATATGATGAGACGATGAATCTGGTACTGGCTCAGTCCCATTGAGGTGATAAAAGGCTTTGCATTTTACTGCATGGATCATACATGTTTTATGTATATAAAGTATAGGTGCAAAATCCAGCAGGATATAACAGATTTAATCAAACTTTTGGAGTCTGATACCTATTTTGTTGGATTTTTAACTATCCTATAAATTTTATTGATATCTATATTGTTGTCCTGCATTAAATGCCAAGTCTTACATCCACTAGTATCTTAGATTCAACAGTTATTCTGTTAAGCATCTCCAGACCCCAGACTCTGACCTGGCATCCAAACTGATAGGTAACCAAAAACAGTCCCCCAGCACATTGCAGAATTTTGTCCATTAATATTACATAGCGTTTGCTTCTAATATATGTCACATATGTGTGGGCGCTGTAGTATCTCAGTCATGTTTATGACTTCATCCCGGTCTGATGCTTAAAACAGATGGTACTTGTATGGCATCCATATGAGGAGAGTTTATGCATTGTATCTGCATGTGTGTATATATTTGATCGATGTAAGAGCAAATATCCCAGCCAAAGAAAAATTGTTCATGGGAGAGTAAATGCTACCATATTTCAGAGTAAAGACTGTAGCATGCTAATTTTAAGGTTTTGCATATAACAGATGAAGTTGTTAATAGTGCCTCAGTATCAAGATAACACAGACGATCAACAGGTTGTCCATCCTGTGTTTTTGGTATTTTTCTGTATTTGTATTTAATCCTTCAGTCCTAATGCATAATATGGGGGCTGTCTCTTATACACAT
>NW_020799142.1:24902142-24995989 GCF_003259725.1 Athene cunicularia
GGGTGGGGGGGTGGTCTGTGTGTGCCATCACTGTCATGGAAACGAGGCATGATGGCGATTAAGATGGATGTGGGTCTTTTGTTTCTGGGGTGCATGTGGTGGCTGAAATGTCTGTTATTGTGCTTGGTGGCAATTTGTTTAGATTATCTACTGTGTGTGACTTCCCTGAGCACAGCAAATGGAGACCGTGTGTTTTGATGCTTCATCTGAGTAAATGCCAACAAATGGAATCTATATATTGGCTCTATTTTGGAACACAAAGGCTTCTAGGAAGAGTTGGAGGGGAGGATATTTCTGTCTTCAAAATGTTGCTATTATGTTGAATTACTTTACTTTTTTTGGAAAAATAAACCAAACCTGCTTGCCACAGAAGGATGGTATTTAGCAAGAAATAAGTGGAATCTGCAAGTCCCTGGGGCAGTTGTTGCGGTGCAGTGTATCAGGGTTGAGGGCTCCTGTCCTGGCTGGTGGCGAGGACAGTATTGTGCCTCTCAGTGAAGAGTGACGCGTGTCCGAAAAAAGACCCTGTGCTCTTCTTGGCAAAGCTCCCCGGAGGGCTGTGAAGGAGCAGCAGTGGCTCTGAGCCATCACAGCGCTTTGGGAAGGAAATCCCAGTCTTGCAGGGCAGATGGCAAAGTGCCTGTTGATTTTTGGGGAGGGTGAGGGGTTGTCAAGGTTTTGCTGTTGGAGATTTGGGTGGATTACAACAGCCCTAGGGCTGCAGTAGGGTTGCAATGGCTGTTTTGGGAAGATTGAAAATAGCACTACATTAAAGTGCCCACGGCAGAGTTGCTTGGCATACACATGTACAGCTGGTATTCCTCTGGCATTGCATGTGGGCTGTCTAATGCCCTTCTGTGTTGCTAGAGGAGCAGAAATGTCCTGCCACAGGGATGTGATCCAGCCCCCTGCTTGTCCAACAAAGAAATTCTTGTCGCTAAACAAAAGGCTTCTTTAAGGAATATATAGATGCCCAGAGTCTGAATTTATGTTTCTCTCCATGGGATGAGTCACTGCACTGGTTTTTAATAGAGCCCCTCTGGATTTATGTGGCTGCTGCTCAGATTAAACTCTGATCCAGCGTGTGAAATAAGATTCAGTAGTTGTACTCTTCTGCTGTCCTGCTTCTTGCAGACAGTTGCTGGTTAAAGTTTGCTTCTGGCTTTTTCTGTGCAGATAACAGTTAGAAAATACGTTACGGAGCATCCTCCTTTTGGGTTATATTGACTGCCTTCGCATGTTACTACTTGTTATTTTTAAGCAGACATCCAATACCTGCTATCTCGTTGGTTGTTTCATTTAATTGAATTCAATCTTATGTGAGAACATGCTGACAAGTCCAATCAATACTTTCAGTGAAAGTTTAGCAAGGGGAGAGGAAGGAAATTAGCTATATGGCATGTTACAAGCTTATCATGAAGTAGTTGTGATGATTTGTAATGGGAATTTTTAGTTTCCCCCCCTCTGTCGGGACTTGCATCTTTTTTCCTGCAGTTGCTGCCAGGTTCTGCTCTGAAATTCAGAAACATAACACATTTGGAGCAAGAGATGCTGATTCCCTTGGGGAGGGAAGTGAGCTGGAAGAGCTGGGGTGCTGGGGGGAGGAGGCAGGCGATGGGAAGAGGAGAGGGAGAAGGAGCCGGTTTGGAGGGAGCAGGAGCAGCCCTGAGCCCTTGGATGCATCCCTGCTGTTCTTTGCTGTAAGTAAACCTACATGTAAAGCAGGTGAATGGAAGTCAAAAAGGGAAAGGAAATTTCTTTTCCTGTGATGTTGTTGGCTTTTTTTTTTTTTTTTTTTTTAAGTAGCAAAGGCTTATCTGCCAAACAAACACGCTCCTTAAGAAGCAGGGATGGGCAGAAACTCTTGGAATTGAAATTTGTGAGCCTTGCAGTCTGGGCTCACTTCTCTGGGCTTTGCATATCTCGTGGGGTGGGGGTTTGTAAACTTTGTTTTGCTTGACAGCCTATCTGCATCTACGAGGGAGGCTTTGCCTCTGGCTAGTGTGCCCTTTGCATTAAATTAAGCAACTCGCCCCTCCCCATCCTGTAAAAGTTGATCTGGAACAGCTGTACAGCTTCTCTGCAGTACACTAACTACTTTTTTTACCTTCTTTGGTTTTTTTACTGCAGCTTTTATTTTTGTTTTTGGAGTCTTGTGTGTCTGTCTTCCATCCCTTTGTGCCATCTCTCACTGCTGAATATTCAAACTCTTGATCTGCACATGGGCTAAAAATGATTATTGCTTTGAACTTAAAAATGAATTGAGTGAATTCCCACATCCACTGTAGGAAAGGAAAATATTCAGTTTGAAATATAATTTGGAGCCTATAGGAAAATGCATCTGATGAAGTTTGTGCTAATTCTATAGCTTTGGTACCAAAGCACCAGCTCTGTTATTGTCAAGAGTATTGCATGTAAGCTCTGTATTTTAATAGTAACTCAGTATGGCTAATTAGTTTGAAAGCTCTTTGAAGAAGCCGATGTACTGACTAAATAAGCTTTTATTTTTCAAAGCAACTAAAGGCACTCTTAATTTACAGAGCAGCTAGTTGTAAAACTGCCTTTGGTTTGCTTGCTAGGAGCCAGTGTGAAGCCCAAGCGTGCCTGCAGTCAAAATTACTCCAACGCTGTCTGCTTGGGTTGGTGTTAGTGTGCTTGAAGGAGGTTTCTGGGTCTTTGGCACAGTAGCGCAGCATAAATTTGTGCCACTGGGCTTTATGTGTCCGGGAGGAGAATGTCATGTAATGAATGCTCCTGCACCATTGAAATCAGTGGCAGTATTATCAATCTCTCCTGTGTTCACAGGCAGGTTCAATCCAATAATGAAGAGCAGCTTTGAGTTTCTAACCAGATGACATGGCTAATCCTGAAGCATGTATAAAGCAGCCATAGTTATTAGGAGATTTGTGGCTTTGAAAGTTCAGATTCCCTTAGTGCAGTTTGTTAATGGCAAGGATTTGCAGTAAGTGAATAATAGATGAAAGTCATCAAAAGGCTTACAGGGGATTTCTTGTGACATAGTGCTGGTCTGTCATGCCAGAGCTGGAGGTTTCTGGGTGGATCCTAAAAATAAATTATTTTTAAAAAAGGGGGCGGTTGGGGGGGGGAAGGACAATGGTTTCATATTTTGTGATGCTCTGGGAAGTAGGAGTTGGTGGTGTGACGTATTGGGAACTACAGCCACAGTGCAGAGCAGTGTGTGCTGAATATCCCTGGCTGTGGCTTTCTCATGTGCTGGCAGTGCCCCAGCAGTGGTCAGACCCTTCATAGCCCCAGGGGCTGACAGGTGGAGGGGAAGGGGTGTCCATCTTCTCTTCTGCACCACATAAGGTGAGCAGGACTGGTGCTGCATCTAGTCACCATCTGGCAGTGCTCTTTGCCGGGACACATGGTCTGCTTTGCTCCCAGGCGTGTTTTCACTTGTGAAGCCCCTGGGGCCACAGCACCAAGCATCTCCTGCAAGCTGGGAGCTGATGGGCAAGCAGCCCTGAGGGGCTCTGTAATTCTGGGTGATGGGGTGGGATACTTTCCCCAACAGGCCTTTCCTTTGGGACCATCTGACCCGGGGCAGGAGAGTGTCCCAATATTTATACCGCGTACTCCTCTCAACCAGCATGGTGTGCAGCGATGTGTGCCCTTACCTGCTTCTGTGTTAACAGATTCAGTCCTAAGCAGTCACTGGGCTGGGCTACCCACAGACACCTTTTGGGTGGCAGCATCAGTCCCTGCTCAGAGACTGGCTTGGGGCTGCAGGAAGCCCTGTCCTCAGCCTGTGGGGAGAAGAAATCAATTAAAAACTCTCACTGTTGTGGTGTGATGGTAGTGTGAGGGGTCCAAAGAGTGTCCTTAGGCAGAAACATTGTGGGGTGATACCCCAACACAGAATGGAGGGTGAGAACTTGCAATCTTCAGTTGGTTTTGAATTTTAAAAAATTAGAATATATTTTTTTTCCTCTACTGTCATGTCCCATGTTGGATTGCAAATATGTTACATCTGACATCTAATGAAGTTGCAACTTGGGGCAAATATGGATGCATTTTGTCTGCAGCAGCAGCTTGGGGGATGTGTGTGGGGGGGTGATTTGTTGCTGGGAAGAGCTGGTTACGTGAACAGCTGCAGAAGACACAATGCTGCTGGGGGCTATCCTGCTCGCTCAAGGCAGTTTATGGGGTTGCAGCCCCTATCATAGCTAGATGAAGGGTTGCCCATGTATTTGTAGCTGGTATAGTGGTTAAAGCAGGCTGCAAAATCTGTGTTAAATCCAGAAACTTCACTGTGTGCAAAGTGTTGGCTAGGAAGTTGAAATCATCTGCAAGCACTAATCCATCAGCCCTCTGAAGGAGGGCATGTGTGTCTTGTTTGTGTTGCAAAACTGAGTGAAAGTTAGGAAATGTTCATGGTTGCAGCCATGTGTGTTCATTAATTCTTCTCCCTTTTGGCCTTGTCCAAACTCACTGTGGTAAAAACAGAAAGTCAGGATATAATTAGAAGCTGGTTTATAATGTGAGCATCTGAGGAAAGAGGCGAACATACTACAGACAGGCACATGTATGTTCGTCACTGCCCAACTCTTGCCTTTGCAACCAAACAGTATGCAGAGTCCTGGCTGTAGTTCTTAAATTTACTTGAGTGATGGGGTTAGGGGGCATATGATGTCAGAAGGGGTATCATCCTGGGGGAAGTTGTCACCCAGTCAGGGGTGATTTTCTCCACCTGGGTTGGTGCTAGCCTTAGCAAAGTGGTAGTTGCTCTTGTTTTGTTGGTGATCTGCCTGTGCCTGGGAATCTTGAACATCCGTGACTGAAGTGCTTGAATTCAGAGCAATGCACTTGTCTGGGCAAAAATAACTCTAGCCCCATTGCGGGGGAGCTCGGATGGGAAATGTTTGTGCTCATAAGGAATTGTAAAACTGAATGACTATCAGCATGGTTTGCTTGTTTTACAGAGGGTGAGTCCTTTTTTCTGGACAAATGTCAGGAATATGAAAGATGTATTTAGGCAGTGGGAGAGGAAGGGTTTGGTGTGACTGACGGAAACTGTTGAGCAAGAGAGACAGTGCTTTGTGTAGGATTATTATGGTTAAAAACCTGTCGCAGCATGCAGAGGAAGCACGGTTCAGCAAGCCCATAGTCAAGCCGAAAGCAGTTCATCCCCAGGATTTACTGTATGCACAGCCTGCCGTCACAGCCAAGAACAAAGTAGTGATGTTAAATAGCTAAATAAACCTCCTGTCCCCGCAGGCATTGGTCCTCAAAAGACAAAAATGTCCTTTGCAAGAGTGGCTGCAAGTGAAATGAAGCCCTGATGGCTTTGCTGGCAGGGGCAGGGGGCTGAAGGTTATATTGGCTTGGTCTGGAGCAGTCCATGAGCAGTAGTGGCACCATGAGGGGCATGTTGAGGGCCACAATGAACACACTTGTGGAAAATTTGCTCTTTTTCCCTTGTTCCTCAGGCCTCCTGCAGGCTGAAATCCATCCTAAAGTCACAAAAAAAAATAACATACGTGGGGTTGCGTTTGTGTGTACAAGTTTAGGGTCTTTTTCCCCTTTATTATGTTTGGTTTGTTTTTTTTAAGGTTGGGGTTTTTTTGTTTGCATAGTCAGATGACCCTTTCAGACTTTTCCCTTCTCTGACAGAGGGTTAGGGTTTCTTTTTTGCTGTTAGTAGAGAGATGACTTTCTCATCTCAAATACGTGTTTCTGGCTTTGTGAACTTCATGGCCAAATCACAGGATCTGAGGATGCTGAATGACAGATGTTGTTCCCCCTTGGTAAGGAGGGAGCAGCTAAAATAGCTACCATTTTCAGTATTAGGGAGAATACTGGAGAATACCCAAAACTGAGTGGTCTTTTGAAGGCAAATAGCCTTGCTGCTGAAATTGGCCTCTTCAAATAAACCTGAGCGCCATGAATTTGTTCCTTCCCTATGTGCCCCCCAGCAGTTGTGAGGTTATTTGAAGCCTGGACTCTCTGTTAATAGGTCTTCTCTCAGGAGCTCAAATAAGCTTGCAAAAGCATTGGAAATAAGTCTCTTCTACCCCAGCGTACCACTTCCTGCTGTAAGAGGGACTTGATTAAATTTTCTGGCTCTCCCTTTCGTTGCTCACAGACATCCAAAACCCTCACTTCTCAGTGGAAAGATGTACTTTGGGAATTATAACTAATGTTGAAACCTAAAAGAATGTGTTTTGCCAAAACAATGTTGCAGATTTTTTTTTTGGTTGGTTGGGGTTTTTTTTCTTTTTTTTTTTCCATTTAAAATACCACTGTAAAACTTTGCTGCTGGAGTAGAAGTTGTTCCAGTGGCATGAGTTTTATTTTCTCCTCCCTTTTGGGCATTTGTGATAATTTCTACATAGGAAAAAAGTTTTATCCCCTAGTGGTGACATCACTGCCCAGGAATAGCCTTGAGTCTGCCACTAGCACTGCCCTGTGCTGCTCTATGAGTGCTGTCAGTTGGCATGATCCAGCCCCTGCGGGCTCGCAGACCTCCCACCTGCTGGCTTTGCACCAGGGGATCTTCACATTCACCTGTGGAATTTTTTGTGTCAGCCTCCCTGGGTGCTGTGTCTGTGCAAGATTCCTGGATTATGATAAAGAGTATCTTCCGTGATGAATGTACTCAATTTTGAGTACAAACCATTTCTCACAGGTTAAATCTGCTCCGGGCTGTCACTGCTGCCTGGTGTGATTTGAAACCGGGGGCAGAATTAGAGAAGAGATTTGCAGGGAGAAAGAGGGAAGGATCATGCTGTATACTTAGAAGTTGTTTTAGAGGAGTGATCCTAAAATAGCCTGGATGAAAGGTGGAGATCTGTGGAAATAGGGTGATGAGGTGTGAAACACAGTGACAAAATTTGGGTACTCAGGGTAAAGTGGGAAAAGCGTTACACACTCCATATACTTTGTACATGGGTCACACACAGATTGCTTTTGACCCCTTCCTTGTTTCTTCGCATGAGGCACATGTGCTCTCCAGTTGGGTAATTTTTTTTCATGTTTTGCAAATGGGAACTTGTTTGCTCTTTCTGGTATGGAGTGAGTCTTATACCTTGGGAGGAACAGTGCGGAGAAGGAAAGTTGCTACCATGCAAGACTGAAGATTTTCAGACATAGCACTCGATGCAAATCAATCTGCAATGAAGTGAAAATCTTTATTTTGAATATATTCTCTCAGTTTGAAAGTCGAAGCTCCAGTGCTTCTTCATTCATATTTCTGAGATTTTGTTTTCTAATTCAGAAGTATTGTTTTTTAAAAAGCCAAGCATCTGAACTAATGATAACAAGCTGCATCTCTGCAGTTAACAACAGAAGTGAAAATACTTTGAGCACTGTTTTGTAATTTACAGCAACTACTGCAAAAACTAAACAGGAACTTATTTGTATTCCAGTGTGTGTGTGCTGGGCATGCCTGTGAGCAAGTCTTGTCTGGCTGGGGCCTTGCACTTCATGTAAAGCAGAAAATCATGCATGAACCTAATAGATGTTAGCCCCGGAATTGCAAACTTGATGAATACATTGGAGAATACTGTTAGGGTCATGGAGCAGTTACCCCATGTCTGCATTAGCCAGTAGTGTAGCTCAAAGGGGAGGGGGGTCTGTAGGATGAAACTGTTGAGCTGGAACCTGACCTCCACACTAGGTTATTTTTGGGATTATTTTGGATTAGTTCTACTGCAGTCTCATGGGCACTCAACTGGAGCATATGGCACAGCAGCCAGAGTGCATTGAGAGTACTCCTGGCACACATCTGCCACTTGAATTTCATCTGAGAAGAACCTGGTGAGAGCTTGGAGACTGCCTGGTCATGCAAACTAAAGCACAGAAATAGGGAAAATAAAATTTGCTTCAAAACTGTGCTCTTGATTTGTACTGAAGTGGTACACTAGACCCTGTTGATGGCAGCCCTTGATAACGGCGGTGTTGGGAGGGCTGTGGCTAGCAGTGTCCCTGCAAATTGAACGTACCCCTTCATTCACAGTTTCTGGGTACTTTTTCCGCTTCATCCATCCTGCAGTAACAAGGCTGTAGAATAATCACCCCATGCCACATTAGAGTCTAGTAAAGCCTTGCTTGAGGAGGCAAACCCAAATCAAGACATTTTGGAAAACATATTTGGTAAAAAAGGAGTAAGGGAAAGTTTATCTGTGGTGTTTGGATATGGATGTGAATTAAGAGCATGACTGTACTCATTCACCTGTGTGTTGCAGCTGCATTACCAAGACCCATGAAGCAACTCTGTGTATCTAGCCATGCCCTGTGCCCCAGGGGAGGGCACATCCACCTCTGGGCTCCAAGAGGAAGACAAATTGACGCCTTCTTTGGCAAAAGCATAGAAGAGGTGTAAAACTTGACCCGTCTCCAAGTCCTCAAGAAGAGAGCGATTGCATAGAGAGCAATTGGCAGTGAAGGACAATTGCATAGGACACCAAACAAAAAGCTTATGCTTGTATTGCCTGGAGCTTCAGGAGTGTGAGTGTCTTCAGAAGGGCAGGAAATCATCATGGCGGGAGAGACCAAATCGGAACAGCAGTAACACAGCATAGATCAAAGAGTAATTGCAGGTGCTAATGCCTAGTTGTAACTTGATATTATTTTGGCCTGTTGCAGCAAAGGTAGAAATCTTTTTAAAATCATTTTTAAACTGATAACTAGTCATTTTAAATTGCTCAGTGTTCTTGTAACTGGAAATTATATCTGTGAGCATGGCCATGTATCCAGCTAAATGTCTGTTTGCGGCAGAGCTCTGAACTAACAAATTGGAGCATTCAATGCCATGATGGTTTGACTAGATTAGACTGCTTCTCTTCATACACTCTGCCGCTAACCAAGGAACAAATAGAATTTGTCTCCTTAATACCCGTTAGTCTGTCTCTGGGACCCAAACTCAAAAAGCACCATATGGATCTGCTTCTCAGGACTTTTAGATGCAGTTGTGGGAGTTGCATGTTTGGTCCTTTGTAAAGCTCAAGTCCAAAATCTGTGTAGTCTAAATGCAATGTCACTGCTCTGTTCTGCTAGCACAGACAATAAATCATAAAATCCCAAAGGATTTTATGATGACTGCAGTTGCATAATCTGTTAAATTTAGGATGTCTTTCAGAGTTTGGGGGGCTCCTTAGGTGTGGAGAAGCTGTGTAGCACCTCAAGTCATCCTCTTCAGGTGTTCTGGGAGGAGAGAGGACTCATTCTGGCCATTCACATCCTTCATCTATGTGCTGTGTGTTTTGGAGGTCCCTGCTCTGGTTGTCATTCTCCCAAAGCCCTGGACATGCTTCTGAGGCACCTCTACAACATGCAGGGCAGAAATGTGTTTTTTGTGCTGTGCCAGCATAATTGCAGTGATCTAGCCTGTCTTCTTTCCACACTGGCAGTGGGGATGCGATTCAGCTGGACTTTGTTGTCTGTGGTGAGTATGCCTATAGGATGCCTGTCCTTTCAGTTTTAGAAACTGGAGATGTGAATGCCCTTCAGCCAAAGACAGGCAGTATTTCTGTATGTGCCAACTCCCTTCCCTCTGGCTGCAGCTGCACTTGTCTCAGCCGTATGTAGGTGGGAGCTGCCGGTGGGAATGGAAGCGTGGTCCCCTGCTACCACCAGCCTCCTCTTCTCCTGTCCCTGCATCTGTGTGCTGACCAGATCAGAGTGCTGGGCTGGGTTCAAACTCCCCATGTTGAGCTCTGACTTTTTGAAATTTTTCTTTGGCTGGTTTAAAGCTGGATAGGTTCCCTCACTGGGTTCACTTGTACTCTTGCTCAAATGACTGTGCCAGCACCTGAGCAGGATGTGGGGTGGGAGGAAGCTGTGGTGGTGTTTGGTGTTGGCTGATCCCAGATGTAGGGTGTTTGTGAAACTGTAATACTTGAAGCCAGTGGCTTCACCACCTTAGACCTTGCAGCAACTCTGTGCGATAAGACATGTTGTTGGCCCTGCTTTTTTGTGGAAAGACTTTCCTGGGGTGTTGAGAGGGATCTGTAGCACAGCAAGGGAAAGGAATTCAGTTCTCCCAAATTCAAAGGTGCATCACTGCATTCATATAAGGTAGAGTGAGGCGTCTCACCAGGCTTTAGTCATGGTCTTATATCACAAAGCTGAGCTGAATCTCGTCTTTCAGCAAAAGCTACAAGCAGGCAGTGACTCCATGAAAACACAGCAGCAATCCTCCTCTCTTTTCTTTTCACTTTTGCTGAGACTTCAGGATTTTATGGTGGGCAGAGAGGCCTTGGCCAGGGCCTCCTGCCTGCCTTGCCAGAGGTGTGTTTGCCTGGAGGCTCTTGCAGACTTCAGTGCTGGAACATTTTTTCCTGTTGGTCTTAAATTCTTGGTGGTCTGGTTTCTCAGATGAATAGTGAGGAGCAGACCTTGCCTCATCTGTTTGATGCTGCCGTTTCTTCTCTGTGATGTTGGTGTTGTGTTGTACAGACTGACAGTAACCAACCTGCAAGCAGCTCAAGCATCGCCAAGGCGAGCACATCAGTGTGATATTCAGAGGAACGGGTCGTTTTAATCCAGCACAGGATTGGGTCTGATCAGCACCAGACTTGCCTGTACTGGCTTATAAAAGACCACAGAAATATACCTTGAAATTTAAATTCCAAATTAGTTTTTCTTTCAAGATCTTAGTAGGTCTAGTTGCATCCCTTGCTATAAAATTAATAGTGAAGAGTATGACATAGACAGAAAAACTGGATTCAAAGTTTGGTGCTCCAGAAAGCCACCAGTTTGGCTGTCTTGAAGAACCCAACATGTTGTAGAGAGCCATAGCCTCTGTCAGACTCCTGGAGGTGCTGCTTAACCTTGGCCACAAGCTGAGGGCTGGGGGTTGCTCATCCTTAAAAGGGAGATGGGAGCTCTTTTGCATACCCCAGGGCTGTTAGAATGCACTCCTTGGGTGTTTAGTCTCTCAGCTCCATGACTGCCTTTCCTCCTGTTTATTAAGGCAGTCAGAGAACATCGAGTCCCTTGTGTGTGCCATCGC
The DNA here is from genome assembly GCF_003259725.1 of Athene cunicularia. Taxonomy (NCBI): domain Eukaryota; kingdom Metazoa; phylum Chordata; class Aves; order Strigiformes; family Strigidae; genus Athene; species Athene cunicularia. The sequence continues at coordinate 24,913,121 of NW_020799142.1, forward strand.
CCACAAAGCCTGGAGCAGGAAAGGGCTTGTCAGTGACGAGGTGCTGGATCCAACACCTTCCTGGTGTGCTGTAGCTCTGTGCCCACGAGTATGTTGAAGTAACAGCTGGGTTTACCAGCACCATTGCTTTCTGCTGAGATAAATTGTGGTTGGAGAACTTAGTTCTCTGGGGATGTGGAGGAGAGTTGGCCAAGGGATGTCCCTGCAGCCCCAAGGATGTGACACCTCTTGCCAACTCGGCTGCAGCAAGGTTTGCCTGAGACTGTAGCTCAGTGTTTTCCTTTGCCTGCACACATGAAGGCAGACTCGTCTCCTTCCCAAAGACATGGCAATCTGTGAAAAGTACCTGCCAGTGATTACCAGAGTCTGTCCTCAGTGGGCTGGATCTGCTTGCACGGTGAGGGCAGTGAGGTGAGTGTTTCATGAGGAGCCATGTGCCCGTCCATTAGTCACTATCTGTTAGTTAGTAATTTGCCCTGCCTTACTTGAAAAGCAAGTTAGCTCATTTGCCGACGTCATGAAGAGATGGTTTGTTAAGCTTAGCTTTTAAATCCCCCTTGGGGGTGGAGGTTTCATCTCTGCGAGGATCTGCACTGCCCCTCATCTTTCCCACCTAAAGAAGATTGAGTTTCAAGACTTTTTACCATGCCAGAGTCTTTCAGAGAAGAGCATAAAAATTGGTGGTTTGTCTGTCCTGCTAAGGCCATTACAGGTCCTGGGAGGGGCTAGACAGGGCCTCTGAAAACTGTTTTCTTGGCTGAGGTTTCTCCTTCATGCCCTGGTGAGTTGCACGATGGACTGACTGGCAAGATGTCAGTGATGCTCTGTGTATCATTTCCAAAGCGCTTTCTGATCTATCAGGATGAAAGGTTCTGGAGAAATGCTAAGTAGTATTATTAGTGTAAAATAAACATACTTCTTCAATATTTCTGATCCTAAAGTGGATCCAGATGCTTTCTTATGGCTGCTGGATCTGCTTCAGTTTTTCTGTAGCTCAGTGTGGCCATCTGCATTTGTTCAAGTGAGATGGGATATGACAGAGAGCTTGTGGCAGCATGCTCTTGTCAAGCCTGTAAACCTTTATATTTATACATGCACACGCACAATACATATATACATGTAAAAATGATAAAATGACTGGCTTACTCTAAGACACCATTTCTGAGCCTGACACTTAACGCGTGTGCCAAGGAACTTGGAATAAACTCAGCAAGTTTATCAGTTCTTATGATGACAGGAATCAGTTCAGCTGACTCAAAACAGTCTCTGAAGGAAGTGGACATTTCCATCTCTTCATAATTCTGATACAAAAAGAGCATTAAATGCCCCTTGATACCAGCCACCAGTTGCATTTTCCAACCTGTGGTCGAGCTTTGCAAGAGGTAACTTTCCAGCTCTGTTTCAAGTGTAAAATAATTTTCCTCTGGTTTTAAAGATTATTAACATCTTCATGGTTTCTCTCCTACAGAGAAAAAGCCTGCCTGACTGCTTAAGAGTGGTGTTTTATAGAGGTTGGGGTTTTACCAGTGCTGGTGCCAGGGTAAGATCAAAGCAGCAGGAGCAGCCGGGTGGCCCTTCTTCTGAGCGCACCAGTGGAAGTGTTTCCAAGCCAATGTTGCAGTGAGGTTTTAGACCCTGCTTGGGCGAAATGATGCCACAGTGTCTGAGGTGACTCCCAGCTGTGCCAAGGAGACGACACTGCCTTGCAAAGACTGACAGATACAGAAAGTGTGGATGGATGTTTTGCTGGGAAAATTTTGTTACGGTAACCAATACTAATAGATGTATGATCAGCTGATAAAATCTCTTGCATTCTTAAAATCATGATAATAGGATTTGTTATGTGTCATCATTCACTGGCTGCCCAAGAAGTAGCTGCCCAAGGCTTTTTAGCTGTATATGAGATCCAGGGCTTTCACCTACTTTATCCCCTGCAAGCCAAAATGGGGAATAGTAAGTTCGAGAGTCTCAGTTTTCAATAACTTTGAACCAATCAAAGCTGCATTAGGGATATTTTTGCTCCATGCATCTTCTCCATTCAGGCTGAAGACCATGTTCAAACTAAGCAACAACTTGGAGGTTGCAGCTGCTTCCCCACCCACATCTGTGCCGAGAGCTGCGTTATGGTCACCAGCTCTGATCCTGCCCTGCCTGAGGCATGGTTGGTGTATTGGTTGCTAAAATCTCTGAATGCTCTACAGGGACTAAATCTAAAAAAAGGCTTGTCTGTGTTGTGCATATTAAAACCCCTGAGAAGTGTGATTTTGGGTCCTGTCTAACTTTTGCCATTTTCTGCAGTCTAGAGGCTGTATAATTACATTTTACTGAATCCATCCCGTTACTCCCCTCTGGCATGGGATGCTCCTGAACTGATAGTAATTAAAAATCTGAAGGCTCTCACTCGTGTAATACAACCTTTCCTGTCTTGTCCAGTGTTGAAAGCTTGCCATGCGTCTGTGGGGTTTTTTGGCTTCTTACTTAAACTGGAAGAAATGACAAAGGAAAAGGAAGCCAGCTAATTAGGCAGCATGTACTTAGCAGAACTTAATGGTGGCTTATGTTCCTTGGTTAACAGCCCTGTCTTGGGAGTGCAGTAGATCAAATGACCACGAATTCTTGATATATTAGTTTGCTATCTTGTCGTATGACTTTGGTGTTACACCAGTGCTGGTTTTCCAGCACAGGATGCCTGGTCTTTGGTTTGAAACAAACTCTGAGTTAATGATGACACTTATTGCATCACTGGTAGCAGCTGTCCAGAAATACCTGGCATCATCTGGTGTATGCAATCACTTGCTGCCATGCAAAGGTGATTGCTTACTGACCTGGACAAGAATTTTTAATTTTTTTTTTTTTCCTGGAAACTTATTGTGTGCTTTGAACTGCTGAGGAGTACTCAGGAAGACATAAACCCATGAGTTACTACAGGCTGCACGCCTGGAACATGTAGGCCATCTCGACATATGGAGTAAATCAGCACGGCTCTGCTAACTTCAGTGCAGCTGCATCTATTACCACACACTGTAACCCTGCTCCAGACTGTAGGGATGGTTGTCTGTGAACAGTGGATAGAAAAAAACCCTCCCTTCTTTCTTCCCTTTTACACTTTACGAGCAGAATAAATGTGCTACAAGTGGAGGTGAGATAGTAAATTATTTTTGCCTGTATAAAATGACTTTATTTGGACATATGCTAAGTTCCCTCTCATTCTCCTTAGTTTCTAAATGAAGTAGTTGATTAATGCATGCACTTGGTTACTGGCACTCAAAAATAAATCAGTGATTAGTTCAGAGATAGAGATCGGTGTTTTAAAAAAATTCCACATACGTGCACCTGCACAAAACCACGTCAAGCAGAACTGACTCTGCATAAAAACAGGGTGGGCAGCACCCGTGTAAGCCACTATGGGAAGAGGAGCTGCTTTTCTGCTTCCATATGCCAGGAGAAGCATTGCTATCAGGCTTATGTATGATGGATCAGAGTGCAGTGGTATTGCTGCAAGCAGAAGTCATGAATTTTAATCAACTTTACTGGCTGCCTTGAAATTTGAGTTGAAAGATAAATGTGAAAAACAGGCAGCCCATATTGTTTCTGGAACAAAACTGCCCCTTTTCTGTTGATTAAAAGAATTTTTCTTTTAACTTGATAATCAAAAATACTTCCATCTTAGTTCTGGAATATTTTTTTTAGGCTAACCCTTCAGGTCCTGCCAGACCTGGGTACCTCCCTAAGCCAAGTGTCACTTCATGGCCACCCAGACAGGTGACCTTAGCTGCAGAGACTTTTCAGCCAGACGGGCTTGTTGGTTGTCTGTTTTCAGCCGTCTTGAAAAAGATGGTTTTAGGGCTTTATTTAAATATTTTTCATGTACCTACTTAGTGAAAACTGCTGAGTGGACTGTTGAGGGTGTTGGAGTAAGGTTTATATTCACTGGAGAAATTGGCACAGCCAGCATACTTGTCCTTAATCTCCGTTGCTCCAGGGCTTCTTTTAAGGTTATATAGTTGCTGTATTCATTTGGGCATCAGTCTTCCTAATCAAATATAAGTGATTCAGATGCCAACGTTGTCCACAGAGGACATCTAAGCTTTGGGAAGAAATGTACTGTCAGCTCATGTCCCCGAACAGAACACACACCCATCGTGTTACTTCCAGCCGCTGCCAGGCTGGTCCACATTACTTTGAGTAATTGAGAGTGCTTTCCTCTCTGTACAGAAGTTTGCTTCAAGGGTTATCATAGCAGCTTTTCCTGTTTTGTCATTAAGTCACCTCTGTGCAGGAATAAGCTTGAAGGGTTATGTTTAAGGCTGAACAACTTTTAAGAAAAGAAAGGGGAAAATTAGCTTACAAGCACCAGGGAGGAAAAAAAAATGGGTGGAAGACTCCTAGGTTGCTCCTCCTCTCTCAACCACAAATATCGAGTTGTTTCTCTTAGGATCTTCTATGGCTCAATTCCACACCTGGTTTCTCATCTCCTCTGATAGCAGTAGGTTCAGCAACTGTTCCTTGTTAGTGTTTATTGCAGATGCAGCAGAGGCTTATTTGATGCACTGGGAAATTCCTGCTGCTTTCACTAGTGAGAAAGGCAATATATTTTGGGGCCTAAATTAGCGTGAAAGGTCAGATACAAACCTGCTAAGTACAAATTCCAGCTTGTTTGTACTCTCAGTGGTTACACCCTTGGCTCAGAACCCAGATATTTCAAGAATTTGGGTTGAGGTATATCCTTTCCCAAAAGAGGCATGAAGTTAGATTCCCCTTTTGCATCAGTGGGTGCAGTTTCTGTAAGGTCACAGAGTATTTGCTTGAAGCAGAAATGTCAATTCCTTCAAGGCATGTGCAGAGTCTTTAGGAGGGAAGGAGGTGCTTTGCTGTGGTACGAGAACTTGGGACTGCTCCTGGTGCATCTGAAATGACTTGGCTCTTGCTGTGATTGGAATACACTTGCTGTAAAGGAAACCCACCTTATTTCCACGTCTCTTTATGGGAGCTGGGATGCCACGCTTTGCTGTACTGAGGCCTTTGGCGCTATGCCTGCTTATCCTGGTGGCTGATTTTCTTTTTTTTTCCCTGAGGCCTTCAAAGCATGTACTTACACAGAAGCAGAAGATTAGTTTCACTAAGGAGTCTCATTTCAGATGCAAATGCTCTATGAGCTGCTGCACAAATGAAGCCTGCCTGATTTTTAATTTTTTAAAATACTTATTTATTTTAATGTCCCGCTCTATGCTTTGCTTTGCTTGCTCCACCTTTCTATGTTGCTGTGCTACAGCTCAGCTACAGGGTGGTGGGAACCCGTTTGGTGGCATTTACCAGTTGTTGTATTACACTGTGCTAGGACCAGCCTGGATCACTGGTAGGGCTGTTATCATTCCCAATATTATTCCTGGTATTTTTTCCCTGTAATACTGAAGGAAGAGAGCACTTGCCAGTACCTCGAGCTGTCCTGATGTATCCACACACTGGGTAATCTGCTGTCTGAGGAGGTGCATGAACATCACGTGGCGCAGCCTTTTGGGGTGCTGGGGCAGGGTGTGGGCACCGCAGGGCAAGTAGTTGGTAATCCTCACACATCCCTTTCCTTGCAGTTACCTGGCCGAGCAGTGCTGGAATGGCGGCTTCGTCTACCTGATCATGTTGCGCCGCATCAAGCGCAAAGCCCCTCTTCCTCCCTCCAACGGCAACAACAGCAACAGCTGCGACCCCAAAGCCAAGCCCAGCCCTGAACCTGGTGACAGAGCTGCTCAAAATGGGAAAAGGACCAGGAAGTTTGGGGTCATCACCAGAACGCCGGGCAGCAAGGACAGCAAAGAAAAGCCAGGCTCAGAGCACGGGAACGGGCACTGCACCCCGATGGAGGTGGAGGTTGCTCAGCCAGAGACTTCCGAACCAGAAAGCAACGGGGAAGAGCAGCTCCAGGGCAGCGGGGGACAGTACCGGTGCCAACTGTCAGATGGTGGTGTGCCAGACATTGGTGACCAGTCTGCCCAGGTATGTTTGGGTTTTTCTAGAGAAGAAAGCAGCAGGTGTGCCAGCTAATTAAGGGAATTTCTCAGGTGGTTTCCTTGGTTTCAGTGCTCTGTCCTCAGGTGAACCTCCAGATGACAACCCAGGCTGTTGGGGCACCAAGCCATGGGATGGGGTCCAAAACAGTGGGGCAAGAGGATTAGAGTTTAATAATTGTGAGAAACATCTGTCGTGCTCCATCTGTGATGGAGAGGATGGTCCTTATATCTCTGACCTGTCGGGGCTGGCCTCATGATTTCTTTTGTTGAGACAATGGATGACCTTATGACACCAGGGCAGGAGATGTCAGTGGAAGATGGTTGTTTTGCCCTTTGGGGCTTCATCTTTAGCTCTGTCTGAGCTTGACAGCATGTTAAAGCTCCTGTTAACATTGGAATTGAAGCTTCCCTTTTTGATGCACGAGACCACAGTGCATTTATTTTGTGTTACAGAATTTGTTTGACCACTCTGTGGGGACCACATGGAAGTTATTGTGAATTTTGCTCAGAGTTGATGAGATGGACAATCTGTTAATGTTTGGGACGACAGTGGGATTGAGGCTTTCACTGCTTCTCTCTTCATCCTAATGGAGATCTTGGGGTTTGTTGCCTGGCTAGAATTGCAACATTGCTGGATGGAGAAAAATAACCTGAGCCTTGATCAGGTTTCAGTATGCATCTATCACCAGAAGAGCTGCCTGCCAATCTTTCCAGAGACACTGATAGTATAAACAGATGAAAGCTGCTTTGTTGGGCTTGGGGCTTGCTGCAGCAGCTGGTTTTGGTTTTAAGACTTCAAAGCTGCTAACAGAGCAGTGTGAGTGGACGTCTCATCACTAAATTCTGTTAAGGAAAAGCATGGGTTTAAACATGTCCTTGGAATTAGTGCTCCCCAATACTACTGCGGGGTGGTGGTGATGGTGTCTGGGAACTTAAATTTAACTTAAAGTACATTGGAGGGGCTAAATTTAAAAAAATGCTGGTCTTAAAGAAGCATTATTGAGAAAACTTGCTCTTTCCATCAGTGAGACATGTTGGATTTTATGGTGCAACAGAATGGGGAGGATGTTTGTGTACTGTTCTTGCAAGCTTCATAATTGTCATCTTTGTGAAAGAAAGCATTAAAAGATTATAAATAAATAAATAAATTCTTCAGTATTTTAAAGCTCTGGTCCATATAAACTTCTTGAATCTGTTGTGAAGATGTCTCATTAAGCACATTATAAATGAAGATGATCAGAGTTTGTTGTGAGGAAGTAGAAAGCCAAAATACATTTTTATATATATATATATATATCTATCTAAAAAGAAACTCTTGATCCAGAGCCATCTCATGTTAGTGTTACCTTGATGTTTTGAGTCATTTTGGTTTGAGAAGTAAATATTAAATTCAGAACATACATGTGTCAATGTGAGCAATAAATACATCTTTAAGGCAAAGCACATACAAGGTGGCTTTGTAAAGTGTACTTGAGTCACTGGAAATTCAAGAGCTATAATCTGTTCAGTTGTGATGCATTTGTCATGGAGCCTGTTGGGAGGCACAGTTGGGTAAAATTGCTTCTATCTTTTTTAATTCTCTCCCCCCCCCCCCCCCCCCCCCCCTAATATTTTGCTTAGAAATATGACCTCTCTATATGTCAGTATTAATTAAATTTTTCTGACATCTGAATGAGGAGAAATGTGAATAGCTGGAGCTTGAATAGCATGCCTTGCTCATCCTTTGCTTTTTAAGGACAAGGGGGCCCTACAGAAGCCCATCACTTTAGCATCTGTGGGGTAGCTGCTATCAGATTAGTGAGTGGCTTAATTCAGTTTCTTAATAAGTATTGAGTAGTGACAGTAAATAAAACTTTCAAAATTGCTTGAGTCACATTTAAAAAAAAAAAAAAAAAAGACAAGGAATAAAGACACTTGGGACCCTCAAATCACACTTCCAGCTCCATTTTCAAAGCGTGACCCAGCACTCAGGCATGTGAGATTCAGTTGTGTCAGGAGCCATTTGAAAACAGCATCCAGGATGTCATGTCAGAAGTTGCAGCTTCCTTCCAGGCTTCAAAGCGTGAGCCAAACCTGTTGTAGCTGTGGGATGAGTTATCTCCTCCCTAGCAGGGACGGGGTGCATTGGCAGGGCAGCCTGTCCGTGGGGAAAGCGGCTCCATCCCTGCTGCCTGCCCTGCGCTCGCTGTCTCCTCCACGAGTTGACTAATTGAATATCCAGGGCTGTCAGCCCTATGTGTTTGGAGAGCACTGTATTTGCTTTAAGAGGACGAGAGCCAGCCTGCAGTGGACTGGAGGTTGGCTGTGGGTGGGGGGAACGGCTTTGAGAAGCCACTCGGTGACCGGCACAGCTGCAAGAGGACCTCACTGGTCCCCCGCACTGCCCTGGTCCTCCCCACTTCTCCTTCCCTCTCCCCTGCCCCAGGACACAGATTGGAGTATTACTGAAATTGGAATATGGAGTCCAGGAATATCCCTTTTTCTTCCTGTAGAAAGTTAGTTTAAAGTTGTTGTGGTAAAAACAGGGGAGAAGAGGTTGGGTCAAGTTTGTGTGTCTTCAGCTGCTGCTGACCAGGGCCCAACTCATGGCCGATGCCCCTGGGATGTTGTGCTGGGAGTGCTTTTGAGGCATCCATGTGTCTTCCGTGTTGTTTGCTTTCAGGGTTACCGCCTGTCCCACAAATGTGGGGTTGTTCTCCTGTTTTCTTGATATGTGCTGCTAATAACAGCAATGCTAAGTCATGAAACGAGACGAGACAAATACTGTTTATCAAGCGAACCTGCCAGGAGATTCCTGTGTTACTGGTTCGTGTGCATGTGTCAGTCCGCTTCTTCAGGCTTGCTTTCATCTCCCGGATCTTGGTCTGTCTCTCCTGTGCACTTGGCATTGCTATCGCTATGTATAAACAAATCTGCCAGGCTGTTTGCTGGTATGTAACCCTCAGTAAATATTGTACCTGTCAATTAGCAGGCAGCATTTAATGTTTACAGGTGGTTAAGTTATGCTGCAGTATGTTTAGCATGAATCTAAATGCCCTTTAAAATGTGGCAATTCAAAGCAGCGAGGCTCTGTCTGCCTGACACAAAGATCTCAAAAGTCTGGAAACTAGACCTGACCTTGGAGAGGTCCCAGGCCGGCTGCAGTGGGAGTCATGGGCAGTGATTTAAGACCAGGCAATCTCTGAGCAGGAGTAATGATCCATCACATCCTGGGAAGATTGGGGAGCTTAAAAGTTTACTTCTTTTGTTCAGCAGCCTGAGACAGGGTGATGTTTTGTAGGCTGGTAATTATAAAGGCACAGATGAAAGAGGAGCACTGGGAGAGGCTACTGGAGTCAGCTGAAAAATGATAAAGAAAAGGAAACTCTGAGGTTTCCTCACAATATACCAATCTTGTGGTTTTACTGTGTTTACTGGTAGGACAGAATCCCTCAGTTTTCTTCTCGGTTTCTCTGTCATGGTGTGTTTGGAAGAGCTGTGGACTGCTTCCTGAGCTGTTCAGCCTGTAAGGCTTGCCCAGAGGTGTCCAGTACAGCTGTCACAGTCAGGGATCACAAGTAGGGCTGTGAGGGTTGCAAGGACCCAGGGTTATGAGTGTGAAGGGTGGGAGTGTTAGTTTTCAAGAATTATGTGAACTGATTCAGAACTCACTGGCATGACAAGGGGCTTTCATCAATGAAGCCAGAAGGTTGGCTGGAGATGAAGTAAACCAGAGCAGACTGGCCACCTTTGCTTCCTCCAGCCCTGGCAGGATACTCTGAAAAATCCTTCTGACATGAGCCATTAAAAGAAAAAACAGGACACCTCCAGAACCCCCCTGAATCCTCCTGTTTCTGTATGAGAATCTGGATAACAGGGGATTGAGATACACGCCCAAATTTTACAGTCGCTAGTGTAAACTGTGTAAAGGAGACTGGACAGAGTAAAAGTGCTTTAACAGTGAAGGGAGGCAGGTGGAGAGGGGCTGGGTGATGCATTTGGATGTTTCTCCATTGGGAGAAATATATGGCATGGGAGGAGCACAGGGTGTGCACCAGGTCTCCCAGGCTGGTCGTAGCACTGGGACTGTGGTGGGACGCCTGTCCAGGATGGAAACAAGTCAGCGTCTGGTGGCCTCATGAGGTGTGTCTGGTGTTTTTGTGAAGTTGGCTTACCATCTATTAAAGGGAGGAGGGAAGGCAGGAGGATGTTAATGCCTTGCCTGGCAGAGGTTTTGGGGGGGATCCCTAAGTTACAGTAGTACCTCAAGTTCTTTGCGCAGATGTTGTTAAACCAAATTACTCTGCAGCGGGTCACAGCTGCCAGAGAGCATGCCTAGCCAGCTTTGCTATCTCAGAAACAAACTGAGCCCAGCTTACCTAGACCACAACCTCTCCAGACTTATGAGTATGTGTATGTAAAAGACCATCCATGTGTATGTAATATATCTTTTACATACATGTGTATGTAAATGACCATCCAGGTCTTTGCTGGCCAGCACTTGCTTTTATATTGCTGCAACTGCACGGCACTCAGTTACGTTTTATCAGCAACTCTCTTTTTTTGTTTGGGCCTGTTACTGCTTTCTTATTAAGATGGCTTGTTTTGGGAAAGGACGAATGCATTGCATTGCATTTTGCTTTGTAGTTAGGAAGGGCTGACAGCCTTTCTATAGCAGTATTTACTAATTAGCATTGGAAAATGCCAGCCTTACCTTGTGTTTTGGTTAATGGAAAATGTTCCTTATCTTGCCAAGCAGAAGAGGTAGGCTAATGGCACATTATAGGAATCAAAACATGACACTTGAGATAATATACTGTCTTTAAGCATTTTATGCTTTTTTTTTTTAGCATGATGGAGAAAAATTCTCATCCACTTGCTGTATCAAAATGAAAACCTTGCTGTGAGCAAGGTACTCCACTGAAGCTACGGAATTGCTTTACATCAACTTTTTATGGCAACCTAAGCAGTAATTATTGTTTCGTCTAGGCTTTTATGAGACTCTTACATGATGCATGTTTTAGATATAAATAACTATTTTTTAGTTTTTAATGTAGACACCTTTAGTCATGTAAAGGCCTTCCTTGGAATCTGTTTCTGCTCTAAACGTCTTTTTATCTGTTTTGTTTTCTTCTGACTTTCATTAACATGAATCCTGGGGCTATCTACTGTCTTGAAGTTTTAAAGTGCACTGTGATAAGCAAGTCTTCCCTCTCTTTTGCCTGTTTTGGGTTGTAAACTCTCTTAGGGACAAGGGCTGTCTTTTAATTGTAGCTGTACAGCAGTGAAAACTTGTCCTTGCTTTTGCTTGGGGTTTTAGGAAGTGCTTTGATGTAACTAGTAGTGAAATTACAGTTAATTTTTTTTGCTCCCAGTTATGTTCCACCTTGCCATAAAACAACCATCATCATAACTTTCTGGGGTTAAGTCTCACCCGCTGCCAATTTTTTTCAACTGACTTAAGGTTTTGCCTTTCTTTGCTGTGATTTAAGCAATAGCTGCAGCTGTGGTAGCTGTAGATTTTGATCTTGAATAGCAATCTGTCCTTTTATTCTGGTTTTGGATTGCATTTTCCAAGGGTGTGGTGGAGGGCTGGTGTAGAGATACTCTGATAATGAATAAGTTTTAATGTGTCGTCTTGAAATGGGGTCCTCACTCTTGAAAATCAGCTACCCCCAAAGGCAACAGAGATATGCATGAGGTGGTGTTACGGGAGCTCTCAGCTATGCTCAGCTATCACAAAATGTAGGTGAGAGCACCAGTATGAAAACACTTCCCACTTACACAGAAAGTGGGGTTTTTTTCTCTTTGTGTACGGTATTAAAGATACAGCAAACCACAGCTGGAATGCAAAGGACTGGCTCTAGCTGAAATGTAAGTTCACATCATTTTATGTTCTAACCATTAAGTGAGAATGTTTGAAACTAAGTGGACATGCCTAAAAATAGGGTGTGCTATTTGCTTAGGTGCTATAATATTTCAGGTGTTAGTCGGGTTTATAAAGCTACGTATGCTTAATTTTTGAGGCAGGGTGCTGAAACCACTGAGTAAACCCAAAGGATTCCTGACACTGACAGATGTAATACCAGTCCCCATGAGAGATCCCTCTAGCTGACACAGGAGAATGGTGGCTTATTCTACGGTGGGCTTTAATCTACTGCAGGCAGCGAGACAGCAAAGGTGTTTTCTGAGAAAGTTCAAACCAACCCACCATTCCCAATAGTCCAGCAAGAGAGTGAGAGTGGGCAAGATACTCAAGGGAATGCAGACACCTTGTAACCCTTAAAAGCCTGAGATCCCCATGGGCAATTGCTGGGCTGAAACCCCCCAAGGGTTGGGGATAACTGAGAAATCCTGTGGCTGATCTTCGCAATAAAGCTTCAGTTGACGGCAAGAGAGGAGCAGCCTGGAGAGGTGCAATCCAGATGGTGATGGCTCGGGATGACAAATGACTCCAGCAGATTTTTGTAGGGGGTGATGATGTAGTTCAGGTGCTTGCAATGGCTGATAAAATGTTTAAAGCCCTTGCCAAGGAAATGATGTCAACAAGCAGTCTGTCTCGGGAGATGGATCCCTGGGGGTCTGCTTTAAGTCGCAGAATTTTCATCCACTCTGCTGAGATGCCTGGTTTTTGTATTTTAATTATGTGTTTGTGTTTGGGGGAGGGTATGTTTTTGCTTTTGACTGTTCCCCAGGCTTTATCCCCTAGGACGCTTGTCTTTCCATGGGGAAAGTACTCACATTTCAGTGAAAGGATGCCAAGTGTCTGGCGGCCGTTTGTCCAAACAAGGCGACTTGTTAGATCAGCCGTGGACACTTGAATGCAATCACAGTTGTGTCTGTACTGCTGGCTCCTACTTATTTTGAGGACATGGAAAGTTCACATGGTCAACACTGTGTAATTCATATTAAGGGCTACTTGGGGTTTGGGTTTTTTTCCTCTCTTTCAAGTGGTGTAGGAGACACTGCATAGTTTGCATCAGCCAGAGGTAGAAGCCAAAGGCTTCAGGGGCTCAGTGCTAAAAAACTTTCGTAGGCAGTAGGGATATGACAAAGAACTCTTGTCTTGGTATAATTTACTGATAAAGGAATTTAGATTTTTTTTTTTTCCCTTGCTTTTGATTTGTCTTGGAATTGTTTAGCTTGCTTGTACGACAATGAAAACAAAACCCAAGGTAGCAGATGAAAGCAGGAGTCCTGCTGTCAGATCAGCCTTAAAAATAACCTGGGCAAGATCAGATGAAAAATATACTCATTATCCACTAATGAAACAATTACTTTGTTAAGAATCTGCAAAAATCAGATTTTGGCATGATTTTCTGGTACTGAGTCATTCACACTGATATTTGTGATGTGAAGAGTGATGGCTTTTGACTGTAGCTTGAGATTGATGTGCTTGAGCTACTCACCTGGTATGTGATCATGCAAGTTAATTCCCCAGCTACTGATCCATCTCTCCCACTTGACTGCTGGGGAATGGGGATAGTGGGAGGAGGCATGATTTGACCCAAGGTGGGGCAGGCAGCTGGTAGCAGTGCTTTTAATTTACCCCACATCAGTGAAGGATACTGGGGAGTGGTATACTGGTATGGCCACCTCGGTATATTCCCTGTCCCTGTAGAGGAGGATGCTGTACTGGTCGTTGCTTGAAGGCAATTGCTTATATGCTGGTCTGAATGTGGTACACTCCTGTTTGGGAGATTTTTATGCTGATTTTCAGCTGTGTGAGATTAGCACATTGGTTGCCAGCTCTTCTGAAGCCTATTGAAGTAATATTTTTTTAATGCATGAAACTTAAAACTTTGTCTTAAGTGTCACATTTCCAAAGCAGCTTTGTGGCCGGTGAGGAAGAGTTCACTGTTTGCTTCTGCTGCTCCTACAGGGAAAACCTGTAAAGTTTGTAAGTGGGAACCGGTCCCTGAAGACAGACCGTAAAAATCCACGTTGAAATGCGGGAGGAAGGAGACATGCCGTGGGCTGTGTTAGGGCCCATGGCAGTCAGTGTGTGCATACAGACCTTGCACGGTTATTGGTATTCTCATCAGGTTTTATCTCTGTTTTTATTTTAATATTGTTACATATTTACAACAGGTTCTGCTGAATTGCTGCTGTGACAGAAAGTGCTTTTTTGTAGACAACTATTTTACATTTTCCATTTTACAGTCTGGCTTTTTAACTACTTACTGTGTTTCTGTTTTCCATTTGTTTACACCTTGCTCCTGCCAAGCTTTTCTTTAATACAAGATTTCAAAGCAATTTTTCCTTTGTATATATAGATTTGCAGCTTCTTGAACACGGCACAGTCAAACCCCTTTAAACTCCCCTGCAATTAGCTGGTGAAAGAAAAGGGGAAAGAATGGCTCCGATGTCTTTTATTTATTTATTTTCCTCAACACTCAGAGGAAAAACGTTCCTTTTTGTTTTATTAATGATGTGCTTATGAAATCAAGCGTTTGATGGTATGCACTTGGAGCAGGCAGAAGGCGAGCTTCCCCACGTTGTGCTGGCAGCGTGCTTCCTTTCTGATCTGTAGCACACTAGTTTATTCCAGATGTAGGCTAGCTCTGAAGAGAGGCTGCCTGATGTACAATGGCTTCACGGTGGAGAAAGATGGCCTGCGGGGACCCACTAGAAGTTGCCAGCTGTATTCTCTATTCTCACTTGCGGTCTGTTACATAAGATGACCTATTTTTTTCACTTGCGATTAATCCAAGTAGAATATTCATATTGTCTTTTTAAAAGTTTTAATTATTTGTAGCTTAGGCACTTTGAAGTTGATCAGCTTCAAGTGGAAAAATCTGGTCCAAAGGGCTGCCTGCTTGAAAGAGCCAAGTTAGGAGGTAAGTTGAGTCGCTGAAGAATGATGTAACTGCAGAGAACAAAAATCAGCCATTAGCCCAACTGCAGCCTGACTTGGCCATTTGTGGTTTTGCTTGCTATGTGAGAGAAGTTTAAAAAAATGTAGATCTGGAAGAGACTTCAAGAGTTGACCCAGTCTCATCGCCTCCTCTGAGACTATCTTTGTCAAATGTTGGTCCTTCATGCCCATGAAACCCTTCCATCGAGAGAAATCCATGGTCCCTCTGTGTAGGCAGGTCTGCGGCAGCTGCAGATTTACAAGCAAAGTCCATGAGTTGGATCTGGGCAGAGTTAACATTTGCTCCCAGGAGATAGGGAACAAATCTCTAAAGGGAAAATCTGGCTTCCAACTCCTTTGACACTCGCAAAGCAAGCATGGATGTCTTTCTGAGTGTCCATCTTGGCTGAATCTCAGGTGAATTGCATGAAATTTTCTGAACTGCCATATCAGGTATTCAGCCAATGTTATCTAGTGATTCCTTTCCACTTGGGTTCTCAAGTGTTTAGCTTTGTTATTGTGAGCTGCCTTTGGTCTCTTTATTCTTAAAAGTGACCAGAGCTGGGTATCGCGTGTTCCCTGGCAGCAACAGGAGCTCGTAGTGCCTCACTGTCTGTCCTAGCTGAAGATGTCTGGAGTTCGAGATACCTGTTTGGACTGGTGTCAGCACATCTCTGTGCTTTAGGCATGAAATGCTTTTGCATTGAGAGTTGTGGGTGTATGTGTGCAGATTTATTGTGTCACTTGTGAACAAAGCTGGGGGCATTAATCTGAGTCATTTATAAATGAAGTTATGAAAATTATTCTGAGAGAATGGAAAAGTTCAGATGTTAATAAGAATATGAAACCGAAAATGACGAAGCAGCAACCAGAATTATGCACCTGATCAGAGGAGACCGGTCAGCAGTTACAACTTGTCCTCCTCTGGGCAGGGATTATGCAAGCTCCAAGGACAGTGACATCAGACCTGCAAACTGCCAAATCTAACTATGCTTGGAGTTTCCCTTGGGAATTGTAAGTCTCTGGAGTGAATACACCAGAATCCTATCTTTCATTTAAAGACTGAGCTTGTAGCCTTTTTGTTTATGAAGGAAAGGTTGGAAATCCTTTAAAAAATTTGAAAATCAAAGACATGCTTCACTGCTTTTTTTCTTTTTTTAAAGCACTTAGACTTTGTGTTGTTGAACCTGGGAATCTCCAATAACTCAAGAAAACTAGTTTAAAGTAAAATTTAAATGCATTTACAAATTCTTGGAATTGGCACAGAGCTTTATTATGAAGGCTTTCCTGTGAAGGAGTCACATAAAATGTACATTCAAAGCAGCAGTATTTCCTAGCTGGTTGTGAAGTGTCCCATGCTGCTCTGTGCAAAGCAGACACCTGCTTTGTGGGGAGGTGAAGGGGATTCTGAACACCCCCTTTCTCCAAGAGGCCTCAAGCAAAGGCTAGCAATCTTCTTTTTAATACTTAGCTTTCAAAATCTTGGAGTGATGTACCTTGGAGGTGTATGTATATTGGGGAGCGGGGGCATTTGCTTTGTAGCATGTGGTTAAATGAAGAGCTATGAATGTTTTATGAAGAAGAGGGAAAGAACAGTGAGGGGATCTGATTTCCAGTCAACACTGCTTTGTTCATTCCCAGTGAAATGCATGCAGATGACCACTGGGGACTCCAGGGAAAGCTTTTTCTTACACAGGAGATGGTGACTGTGTCATTTGAAAATGAGTGAAAGAAATGTGTATTTGGGTATGTGCCAGGTGGTTTCGTTGTCGTTATTGTGGTGCATTCTGCTTGTCCATGTTCGGACTGAGTAATGCTTTATTTTGCAAGCTTTTGATTTCAGGGGGAGTTCAAGGGGAATAAGATGTCACTTGCATTAGGAGCAGTGGAGTCTTGCCTTTTGCTGCTATTGAGCGTTTTGCTATGTAAATGAATATTTAAGAGTAGGTCAATTAAGAATAAATCTGGGATTTTTTTTTTTAATAAGATATGTGATAGTAAGGAGTGCTGAGGAGTGCAAGCTAGGCACTGCATGTTGTGGGCCTTTGCATAACTCACATTCCAAAAAACTTATGCAAATCATTAAAAGCAATTTTATGACTTCATTGTTAAACTTTATTGGAGGATCTGCTTCCAAACTAGATTTAACAATGGGACACTTGGAGTGGCATCTTCTGAGGAGAATAGATGGTCATTGTTTCAGCGTGGGCTTGGCTGGGGGAGACAGAGAGATTGTATTTCTCTGTTATACTGTTTTCATTTTGGGTGCAAGGTACTTTATAGCAATAAAACCCCTCTGGAGCATTTTCATGCTGTAGATCAGTTCTGTTTTTTAAGTAGATAAATATAGTTGACTCTTGCCCCTGCATTTAACAGGGTGTCTCATGTATCACTCTAATTTATCTCAAAGTATTCTGTGTCCTGACACTTCCTGTGTTATTCAGCAGGAGATGGGCTTTTATCCATGCACTGAAGATCCCAGTTAAACCTGTTGAGATATTGCCTATGTGCATGACTTTCAAGTTAACAAACTACCCACAAGTGCGTATCTTTTCAGGCTCAAACTCTGGGTTACCTCTTAAGACACCTGGTTTGTTTTTCCTGTTTCTCCTAACTGTGGTCTAGGGGCTGTGTAACATCATTGTTATTATTTTTCACTTTGTTCCTAAGATACTGGTGTAGATACTGACCTCTTTGTGCCTGTATCTGAAAAATTAATCTTGCATTGTATTTAAAAGTTTCAGCATAGGGTTCCAGTGAACAGGTAAAAAAAGCACATTTTCTTCACTTAATAAAAGCTCTGATAAACAATGTTGGCCTAAAATCTGCAGGTTGCTGCCACAGCCCTTGGGTTTGCCGATATATTTAGCAGTTTCCCTTCTCAGAAACAAGCAGCAATTTCTACATGCTCTTCACAGTTTGGAATGAAATTTTAATCATCTTTGCTACTTGGGCGTTTGCGTACTGCGAGAGTGTTACTTGTGTGCAGAACAGACTCAGTCAGAAATAGCTGACCTGGAGCCTGGTGACTACAACACGTGGCCTAAAAATTGCCTTTAAATTGTGCATTTTGCTGTCTTGCAAGCCTGAAAACTTCCTAGGGTTTCTCATAATTGTGTTATCCTGGTTCTTCCCCTCTCCTGACAATTGCCTTTACGTGTCTTGCTTGCTTGTTTTTCTCTTTCCTCTCTTGCTCTGCTCATAACTGCCACTTATGTTTTCTTGTGCCCAGTCCTGCCATGGGAACTAGTTTTTGTTTTGCATTTCTGTATTGCTCTGGAGTTTGTAAAGCAGTTTTTCGATAAATATTTATAATAATTAAAAAATAATAATAAAGGTTTCCTAAACATAGCTTATTGCCTTGCTTATACTGAAAAGTTATTTTCTGCGGTGAGTAAATTTATTATTTACAGTCTGTACAACAGCTGTCCAATAAGAAATATTTGGTTGACAGCTGATAATTTGAAGCTGTATTTTCTCTCCTGTGTCTCAAATCCTGCAAACCTCTCTGGAGAGGGAAACGCTACTGTGTGATGCCAGTCTGGTCCTTGCTGCAATAGTAGCTGTGCTACCCAGTGTTCAAGGTCCCCCTTGAACAATGTCTTGCTCCTCTGCAGCCCTGCACATCTCACCCTTGAGTTTTGGCGAACAGGTTTGAGGCTACTGGTTGCTTCGGGAATGGTCAGGGCATTGTGAGCAGCACCTCTGTGTGCCTCAGAAAAGCTTCAAACAGCGCTTCAAGGAAGCTTCTACGTGCTGACCCTGCTCTGTGCTGCCTCCTCCTTTCTGCCTCCTTCGCTTGGACCACAGCTAACACAGCAAAGCTCATCAAAAACACCCATATGGCTTGAGCTATACAGATGTGTGGTGATGGGCAGCAAGGTGCTAAATAGCTCGCTCCTGTACCCTCGCAGCCCTCTCTGTGTCCAAATCCAAATTCAAGGACTCTCTGCACATTTTCTCTCAGCGAGAAGGTTGCCGCATATGGAAGATGCACATCCTGAAGGGGACGGATGGGCTGGGAATCCAGATAACGGGAGGCAGAGGGTCGAAGCGATCCCCTTACAGCATCATCATCACTCACGTGGAGGAAGGTGGCTCTGCACACAGGTGAGACAACAGCAGTGCCTTCGTGGGAGTAGGTGTGATAGAGCATCCATGGCCATTGCTGTTAGGCAGAATCATGAGACAGGTGTGGGGTTTGTGCCCTCCAGTTGTGTGAGAGTAGGAATATGGCACTTTAGCTTAAAAAGTTGTTTTTGTGATTGGTCACAAAGCATTTTCCAGCATGTTTAGTCTAAACTATAGACAGATCAAACATTTGCTTGGTGATGGAGCGTAAACCAAGGAGCCTGATGGCTTGTGGGGCCTTTTTCCCAAGTCCCTTTTTTGGAAGATGGGCCTTTCCCATGGGATCAGCAGTGGGTGAGTGAGAGTCATGCAATCCAGGGTGCTCACTGCCAGTGTGGGTGGGAGATGGAGCTCACTGAGGGCATGGAGAAGGTTTGAGGGGTCCCAGCCCTGCAAAGATGGTGAAATGACTCTGGTTATAACAATGATTTCCTGGGGCACCTTTCTGAGCCACTTTTTGGGGAAATAACACTGGACCAATGGATGCAAGCTTAGCATCAGACAGATCACTTGTTGTCTGTGCCTCCCTGTCCCACCACGTGCCACCAGAGCCTGGCACCAGGGAAGGACTACCCTGCAGCTCCATGTTCCCGCTTGTTTCTGCAGGGACGGCAGGCTGACAGTGGGCGATGAGCTCCTCATGATCAACGGGCAGTCGCTGGTTGGGCTCTCCCACCAGGATGCCGTGGCTCTTCTTCGCTCGGCCGCTGGCCTGGTGCAGCTGGTGGTCGCTAGCAAGGTACAGTCCTCTCCTTGGTGGTCTCCTGAACGTACATCCTCAAGTTTGTGCAGATGCTTCGTGGAAAGAGCGTTTTTCTGATAGAGAATCACATGTTCTTCCCTAAATTTAATGCATAGCTATGGGAAATACATCATTAGATGCCATAAATCTGTGGCAAATCAGCAGGGTATAGACCAACTTAATGATTTGCTTGTATTATCACTGTCGTTCAGTGTGCAAATTAGTCTGTATTTATTCATGCAGATGTTACTTAAGTTTTGGCCAAAACCATTCTCTTAAAATATACACTGACTGTTCTCAGCCTCTTCTGCTTCCTATCTGTGTAGCCTCCGTAGCTCCCATCTTTTGTCCTATCTGTGTGCCTGAGGTCTCTTGATGATGATCTCTTGGCTTGAGTTCCTTATTTTGTCCTTATTAATAGCTTGGAGTGGAGCTCTTGCAGATAAAGGAGCATGAAATTTCAGGGAAATGAGAGTGGAACTCATTTATCAGTCAGCCTCTTCATTCTGCTTTCATCACAGGAGAGGTTGAGAGGATATTACACAATATTTTGTCCTTTGTTTAAGAAAATCCTGCCCACCCTTGTTTGCTCTCCTCCCTCATCCACAGCCTGCTGCTTCCCAGCTTAGATTGATGCAGCTGTTTGGTGGAGAGATAACAGGCTCCTGAAAGTGCCCGGGGTCTCAGAGAAGGACCTGCCTGAAGGAGGGGGCATTGCAGCCTTTGGGGTGGTGGCAGGAATGTCTTGGACCAAAGGGACTGTTTGTAGACCTGCATTTCCAGGTGGAGCATGAATTGTCAGCAAGCCACTGTGTCAGTATATTTAAAATCTTTGTTATCTTCATCTTCAGGTTGCCCCAGCCAACCTGATGAAGGTGTCTGTGGGTTTAATGCCTGGGTGCTTTTATGGCTTCCTGGGATGCTTTATGCTTATGTTTTTCAATAAGAGGCTCTATCCCACCATATTCAAAGTGAAGAGCCTGTAACTTCTCTAACGTTTCAGTTAGACAGTGAGGTTCATTGAAGACCTTCTGTTGGCTTACAGCTTGCTATTAACCTCACTGGTGTTTATTCTGGAAGCAACATACCTTGACCCGAAGTAGGTACATTTTGTATTTCCTTTAGACATTTGGACTCTCTGCCAAAACACAAGGTGGTAGACTGCATAAATTTATCCTTAAAATTTTTTGCTTGGTCATGTGATGACTGCATCAAAATAATCATTGCGAAGAAGCTTGCAGCATAAAACTTCATGTTCCTGATCAGTCAGGCTGTGAATTTGTTTGGCCTGTGCTCTGTGCACTTGGACAGTTTTCATGTCTGTGGGAGGAGGACTTGGAAAGGCAAGTGGTGGAGAATCCAGCCTATGCCATGTTTCAGGCAGTCTCAGAAAAGGTGTAAATAGGTGAAGTGTTCCCCAGCAGCTCCCTCTGGGCGTTACTTGTTGGTGTGGGAAAGCAGCCTTGCAGTTTGGCCTGGTGAATGCTCTTGAACACAGGATTTGTTCTGAAAGCAATAAAACGAGAGTCTGTCTGGCCATTGCTTTTGGCTGATGCACATATTTTGTCCCAGAAAAGGTGCCAAAACTAGAAACAGATCCTGAAGCATCAGGACTGAGCTGGTAGAGGATCAGTGGGTCAGTTTTCATTTTGTTCTCCTACCTGAGGTTGTTGGTGTATTTTTCTTATGTGTGCAGATAGATAAATGTGTGAAGGGAAAATCCGTAGGGAGGTAGCTGAAGCACAGAGTGTGATTTGGGATGCAATGAAATGAGTAATGAGGTCTGTAAACTCTTGAGTCTGCTCACAGTGACATTTAATAAACCCAAAGTGGGGAGGAGCAGACTGCTGGGGAAGCGTTTATTTTAAATTCTCCTTTATGAAATCTAAATGTTTTAGATGTATATTGGCCTGTGTTTACTATATATGCACTTTAAGACCAGATCTGCTTTTTACAACTGGACCATTAAAGTTTGAGCACATGGAGGTGTGTAACAAGGGGAGGATTACCAGGGAGCTCTCACTAGGCAGGTGAAACGGAGCAGTCTCACCATGACTGTGGTGGTTTTCTGCATGTGATGTTGTCATCTTGATGTTGTCATATTTTGTTGTCTCTTGGGTAGGAATCTGCTGAAGGGGATTTTCTGAAGTACCCATCTACCAGTTTGCCAGACTTGCTTAGCACTTGCTCAGTCCCAGCCTCTGTCTCTTGCACTGACAATAAAGAAAATGAAGAGCCAGAAGAAGAAGATGTGAAAGGAGTGAATGTGTCTTCTGAAAAACTGGTCACTGTAAGTGTGGCTTTGGTGTGATGTATTTACTCTCTCCCTTGATGCACATCTGCATCTGTCACATTCTCCTGACACTGAGCAGGTCCTTGGGACGGGGCAATCCCACCCAGCCCTTCTTTGTGTGGGATGTGGGTGACAAGCTGAAACGGGGATGGCATCCTCCACAGCATCTGCCATCTCTGCTACTGTTCTGCAGCAAAGCAGCAGCACATGGAGCAGGAGCTCTCATGTCCTCCAAGCTATGTGGCAATCATGGTTTTGTTTTTCTCTCTGCCATTGGATTGTTATCCACCCACTTCTGCTTTTGTTGGATCTGATGCAAAGTCTCTCACAGCGCTCACGTGGTAACATGCTCTTCTTTCCCCTCCTTTTGTAACTAAACTTCTTTAAGAGTTTATGATCCAAGTCTTCAAGTTTTTATTTGCTCTGTTGAAGCCAACAGACACTTATGGTGGGAGGGATATGAATTTCTGGCTGTGAACTGTAACTGAAGTTCTGCTGAATAAATGCTGCCGGTTGATAATCTCACTTGCATTCCCTTCAGGGCTGCATTAAGCAGAGATTAAGTGGATTATTGTTATTTATTTGTAATGTAGCAGCCCTCTGAAACTTTGTCGGTGTTCTGAGCCTCTGTTGTATTGTATAGACAAAGAATAAAATTATGTTTGCTACTCTAAAGAGCTTGCAGGCTGGTTTTCCAGCAGGGGAAAGCAGGTGGATTCACTTGAAGCTTTTATCTTCTTTTTATTTCCTCTTCTTGTCTTTTTCCCCCCTTTTTTTCTGCAGCAATTATAATAAATCTCTTGAACCTTTGGACAGCTCAGATGTGATGCTGGTTTGATGATTTGTTTTGATTTTGTATTCTTATACTTCCCTTTTCTGAGCAAAAGACCACTCCCCATGATGGGTCTTGTGCTGTACTGATACTGGTGTTCATATCTGACTATTATCTCTGACTTTCTTTGAGTCTATACTTATATCAGTCCTCACTCTCACACATCTCTTTACTGTGACAAGTTTTGTTATTTCTGCACTGTCTTCTCTTCTGTGTGCCAGGGTGCCTTTTTGGGGGAGGAAGGAAAAAACAAATAAATGGGGGTGCTTAGCACGCTGATGACAGTGTAGTGTTTGTGTGCTAACTTGAGTGGGCACCTAAGCATTCTTTGGCTATCAAAATATTTTAAATGCTTCTATATATCATGCTTCAAATTCTGGTAGTTTTTCTTGAGATTATGGCTCAGCAACACTTAAGCATAAAAATCAATTTTGTCAAAACTTAATTATGCATGGCTTCAGGATGCAGCTCCATGACATTCTGGTGACTCTTTCAGCACATGGTTGGAGTTTTTTGTCACTTGCTTTGCTCCTGACTTTACAGCAAAGTTCTGTCTGGTTTTCAGCAATGGCTTTTTTTTTTTTTTTTAATCGGGTGTTTCCTTTCCAGATTAATGTAGTGCTACAGGAAGCTCGAGGTAGCTGAGGTGCACACCATTATGAATCATAGAATCGTAGAATGTCAGGTCAGAAGGGACCTCAAGGATCATCTGGTCCAATCTTGAAGACCCAGCCATGTGAACCCGCCCAGAGTCCTTCAGCATGGGCCTAAGTTTGGAGCCTGCTCCAATGTCCATCCCAGTGCTGCTGCAACTGACAGTGGTAGTAGCCTAATTCAGAGCCAGTTTGATTTGCCTGCCTGGCTGGCTCACTCGCCCCGATGGCAGTAACTCTGTGCTTTTGTAAAGCATTGCTGGGGGATGGAGGGGGAATCGCAGAAATCTGAGTACAATAAACACATTGGAAGAATAGCAGCAAGTTTGGGGTTTTTTTCCTCTTTCTTTTACTTATTTTTTGTTGGAGGGGATGTAATTCAGAGGGATGTAATAAGTTATTGGTGACTCTCAAGACCTCTTCTTTTTTTTGCTTGAGCTGCACATGAAATCCATCCTCTTTTAATCCAAAGCACAGGATGTCCTTGCATTCCCCTTGTAATTGCTGTCTCAGCCTCCGGAGTGCAGACGGGGCTTTCTGCAGCACAGTGTAGGCAATCTGTACAGCATAGACCCTCAGCTCTACCTGCAGACTGATCCGTCCTCATCAGATCAGGGCAGCCTGAGCTGATCTGGGCTGTGCAAATCCTGCAGGCCACGAGGCAGGACACAGGAAGGTAAATGTGTGGAAGAGATAAAATTCACATGTGGCTTTTTACCACCTCGCAAGATGAGGGGGGATTTTTCATAGAAGTATAGTCATATAGGTTATTGCAAAATTGCTTTGGAAATTTCTGTTCTTTGCTGCTAGCACTCTTTTGATACTGAAGTGTCTTCTCTTTTTCTCATATATATTCCATTATATTTATACTAAGATAAGGGATGACAGTGTGACTGATGGTTAAAGCAGGAACTAACCTGGACTGCTTTTAATCAGTGCAGATATAATTTAGACTTCCAGGTGGGTGGTACCCAAATTCTGGACCAGGTAACTGAGACTATGGTCTCAGTGTAAGCATCAGTGTGAGATTTGAAGCTGATTCTCAACCCAGCTCTGGCCAGGAGATGCCTTTCTCACCACCAGTTTCTCACCTCTGAGAAGAGGTTAATGAATTTTCTTGTTTACTGTGCGGGGCTTTATAGAGACTTAAAGGGACACTGTCAGGTGCTGGGTGTTTAGGTAACAAGTAATTCAGTGTGATTTATCATCAGCTGAGGCTTCACTGTCCCTTTTCTGACCAGCACAGTGAATATGTAATTCTTGAGCAAGTGTAAAAGATACTACAAAACTTGCAGGAGCAATTAGGGTTGTCTGAGGTCTTCTTTCATTAACTTCACTGTGAATATAGTTCAGAACCACTGTTTATAGACCTGATGGACTTGCTGTTAATGCCTTAGCACCTGATTGCTTAAAGGCTGAACCAGGCAGAAAAAATAACCATTTGGAACTAAGGTGTGTATCCAGATCTTCATCCTTATAGTTATTTAGAATTCAGATGGACCAGGCCCTCAGGAATCTGATCTAAGTTGTCTCTGCTTTGAGATGAGGTCTGGACCAGGGACCCCCAAAGGTCCCTTCCAACCTGCCTTACCCTGCGATTCTGCTGTGTTTTTACAGTCTCCTTGTGTAAAGCCCTGTTTAACATGAAACATCCCTTAAAGTTCTAACAGTTCTAACTTGAATAAAATTTGTGCTGCCAGGCAGAAAAAGGATTGCATTAATATCCTTAAAGTGCATTTCTTTCAGAGCTAGTTTAGCCAAAATGTTCCTTAACTTCAGCTATGAAATACCAGGCCACAGAGTTGTCCTGGTTGTGCTGAATTGTCCAGAGTTGTGCTGAGTTGTCCTGAGGCACTTTGGGGATTTTAAACTACCACCCACCCAACTCCCGCCAAATCCATATTTTGCCTTGTGCAATTGACATTGCTATTTTAAAATGTCATTATTTATGTCCAAGTGAAATAGGATGATATGATAGTATTTGCCTTTTACGGTTTATTTTTAATTCTAATTCACTTTTCTTAGTATTTCTGTTCCTTGTAACTGAATCTGTCAATGTATTGGAGCAACCTGGGAAATGAGCTCTAAGGAGAAAGCAGGTCTGCCAAGAATTTGCTAAGTGTCTGATGAATTTGGGGCATTTTGGTTCCTCAGAGAGAGAGTTCTTAGTTGCCTCACAAGTTTTTTGCCCTTGTTTCTGGTAGTGCTATGTTGTTCAATATATGATGATCTGAGTATTTTTGAAATGTTCAATTTCAGTGACCAGCTTTATATTAATGGTTGAAATTCCAAAACGTTACTAAACACAAGAAGAGGATATCTGCCTCAGGAGGTTTGGATCTGTAATTGCTGGAGGCAGGGAGGAAGGGCTGGGGACTGTTCCTCTGTACTTAATCTTGTGCTTTCCCCTGGGTGTCTGCCTCTCGTGATGCTGGAGGCAGGACCCTGAGCTGAATCTATTCTGTGCAGAATAGAATTGTACAAAAGAGAAATTTCTTATTTGGGAAAGGAGGTCATCATTATCCCTACCTGTTGACGGGGAGCTGGAAAGGGAGTCTGTTTGCCTCCCCATGCCCAAGCTCGTCATGCAGGCAAGCTCTGAGGACACAGCCTCTGGCAGCATCCCCAGCTACGTGACCCTCAGCTGTGGAGTGGCAAGCTGCTTTTGCTCAGTTTAATTATTTTGTGTTGACCTGAAGTGCTTGATGCGTACCTTCACATGAGCTGTGGGCACATTGCATGCAGAGACAGCCGTGACCCAGCAAGGTCTTGATTCTCCTACAACTGACAGAAACAGGATGTCTCCAGTTAAAGGTTTCTTGCAGTGAGCTGGGTTTCCTTATCCCTGCCAAAACCCACTTGTGTTTTTTGCAAGACATGCAGCTGAAAGTGGATGAATAAACCTGTTTTGTGAATTTGAAGAAATGCATTTGTTTACTCCCTCCTTCCCCATTTTTATTTTTTTATCTGAGCCATAGGACTGCTTAGTTATTTTCTGTCATAAGCCTTTCTGTCTTACCAGGGAATCCATACGTAATTACCTGTAGCCAGAGAAGCATAGTAAGGAAGAGGATAACAATGCCTTAAGTTTAAAAACATTTTTGGGGTCGAAAGTTCTTTTGGAAACACTGGGAGAGAATTTCGGAGAAAGCATTAGCATTGAGAAGGAACAGGAAGCATAACTCAACAACAATTAAATGTGTGCAGAGCGCAGGGAGGGACCCTCATTACTTGGAGGACTTGAGTGTTCATTCCCATTAGGGCACCGCATTCTCAGAAGAGGTTGCTGAAACACGGCTCACTCCTCAAACAGCACTGCATGGCTGAAAAAAGGCAAGAAAGAGCTTTTGCTGGCAGAAATCTGCTTTGCAATTAAATGCTTTGCTTGACAGGGGTGGGGGGAAAAGATGAAGAGCTTAGTGTGAGGCTCAGTTATGGCCAACCCTTGTCCTAGAGAAGGCTTTAATAACTCCTTTCCTCTTCATGGTGAGGGCTAGCAATGTTTGCAGATCCTGCTTTGTGCCAGATCACCCTTGGAAGGGGTAGGTGAGGGCAGAGTCCAGCCACACCTGAGCATGGTTTGGAGCTGGCAGCTGTAAATGTCACATTTACTGAAAGTCTGGCAGCACTACCTTTTTGAGATACAGTCTTGTCCAGCATATCCATGGATCTGTGCCCGTGCAGTGCCTTTCACTGGTGTCGTAGCTGAGCAGACACACTGTGTCCTACAGCAAATCCAAATGCAAGTTTTAGGAATTTGGGGAAGAGAAAATGAGAAAATATTTGGGGACCAAATCTTGTTTGCCCAGTGTGACTGTTATTCTTGTGTTGTTTCCAGAAGCTGTATCACATTAATATAAGCAATTGCAATTCAGCTTATTGCTGGGGGGACGTTAAGTGATGGACTGATGGTGGTGGCGTGATGCTGACAAGGTCTTGGGGAAGGTGTAGGCACACATCGCATGAGTTTGGGGAGGACGAAGAGTGGTGAAGGGCCCTCAGGGGGGCAGTGTCATTGAATTACTGTTTTTCACACATTATAAAATTCACCTGCCAAGGAGGCATTAACATGAATGTGTTCTTCAGATCAAGAGGGAGTTCCTCAGCAGCAGTTGCATCCCTGCCTGTGCCTGGCCCCAGCTCTTCTGGGCTCTTTCTACTGCCTCTGAGTTAAAGGCAAGCCCAGAGAAAACTGTTTCATCCAGAGGTCAGTACTCTGAAGGGTTCCTTGTAGATATGGTACAGCCTACAAATTGTGAAATGTCTTCTGTTGCTTGGGCTGGTGGAAGATAACCTTTTTGACTTGTCCATAAACATCAGTGTAGACAGTGTCCAGAGTTACAGTTTTCTGCTCTTCCTGTGTGATATGTTTGAAAGCCAAGTCAGCAGAGTAATAGAAACACAAGTTTATCTACAGTACAGGTTCTACACTGTCTTTGTTTTTGTGAATGAGGGTTTTTCCTATAAAGCAACAGATACAGTACAGCCTGTCTCTCCTTTGGCTGTTTGGATAACTGCCCAGTTTTGAAGGAGATGAACTGCCTTTAACAAGCTAAAAATAACCCCCTCATGGCAGTGGAACAAGAGATGCTGTCACAGCCGTGCAGTTCACATACATTAACAGAAGGATGATAAAGGCTGTAGGATTTGAGAGTTAGCGTGAATGTCGTATCCTCACATCTGCAGTGTGTTTATCTGCAAATTCTTTTGTGTGTACATGGGTCCAGTCTTGGTTGGGCTCAGTTAAAACTCATTTGAGATGTGCTATGCTTGAATAAATGTGACCTATGTACTGTATGAGGCTTCAGATCCTTGTTACAAGTATGAAAGACACTTAATGCTTACATATTTTATATCTTCTCCTGTACTTAGGATGATATAAAACATGGTTTTGAAGCTGAAATCCAAAGCTCTCCACCAGCTGTGTCATGGGAATGCTCTCTGCGGATTGACACCCGTATTAGGAAGGTCTTGCTTCACTCTTAGAGTTGTTTATTTTGAGGACTGTTCATTGCTTGCTTTGTCCCTCATCTTGAGGAAAAAGATTGTAATTTAAAAAAAAAAAAACAAACCAGAAGCAATTTATTGTTTGTCATGATGCATAGGCTTTGGATTTGTGCTAAGCCATGAATGGTGCGTTTGTTAAAGAAAATGAAGGAACTGGAGCACCTTTCACACAACTTGAGTTCCATGTTTGTCTCCTCTGTTTATCTGGGCCAATCTTCTGGGACCTCTCTGCAGCACATGGAGACATCTCGTGGGCAACGACTAAACTGCATGCAAATGTGTCATGCATTTGATGTTTGGGGGAAAAAAAGAATAAAGCGTAAGAAAGAAAACAGCAGTGATCTGTTTGTGCGCCATTCCAGAAATGTATGCATTTGATTGCCTTTAGCTTAGAAGCTGTTTCTAGTGAAAATCATAATATATTACAGAAGAAGAGTAATCTGGTCCAAAAAGCACTGGGAACTGTTTAGCTGGGAGTGTCTTACTATTTCCAAGGCGTGTGTTGTCTGTGATATCTGTTTCTTGGAGAACTTAGCTGTATTAGCTATTTCCTGCATTTCTTACTATTTAAAAGGATATTTTAAAAGTTTTGTCTCTTCAAAACATTATTACTAATTTAAGCGACTATTTGGGAACCTGAAAATGAAATCTGCTTTGCTTAACTACAGCCTGACCATAAATATAACATTGCACCAGTGAGTCTTTGGAGCCAGCAGAGCTGGGATCCTGCTACACTGAGAACCTGCCAGCATCCTTTGGGCCATGGTCAGCACATTGGGGCTCCTGATACCCAATACATTTTGAAGTGTCTTGTAATACATAGAGCATTCTGGAAGATGAGAGCAAGTCAGCTCTGCCATAGTGCATTTCCAGTCTGTTTGAGGGTGCATGGGCAGATACTGCTCCTGGCTTTGTGCTGGTGAGTGCCAGGTTATGTTTCATGTACAGGTTTGTGTGGAACTGCTCAATAGACTTGGTAAAGAGCAATAAAGTTAACCACTGGGTTTTGTACTGCCTGAAGCTGACAGTAGTGCCATTTCTGGCAACTACTGCATTGCAGTGAAGGCTTAGGGTGGCTTTTGAAAGCAGGCATTTGGTAGAATAGTAGACGAGGCATTCTTAGAGATCACTTTAAAGTCTTCTGTTTTGTTTATTTGGCATTTCCACCTATTCAGAAGATAGGGCAGCTCCAGTTCTTGAGTGTTTATCAGATTTCCTGATCTCCTGCTGTGCTTGAACCGGGAGTTTTCTAACACTTTCTTTATAATTAGGTAATAGAGGCCTCAAGTTCCCATCCCTTTTGCCCAGGCAGGAGGAAGCACAGACTGCACCCAGTAGTACCAGCGTGGGTAGTTCCCAGCCAATCTGCTGGGGAAGGTGGCCAGTGCATTGTTTCATAGTGGTGCTAAATACAACCCAAATCAAAGCCTTCTGGAGTCTCGCTGGTGAAGCCTGCCCTAACCAATGTGCAGAGCTACTGCCTGACCAGGCATCTTCGCACTGGGGGGGGAAACCGGGACACCAGGTGTTTCTAAGATGCCAGTTAAGGCACTGAATTAGTGCTTTCCTTCCTTTTTCCTCCATCTCTGGCTCCATTTGGATCTCTAAGTTTGTGCCATGACAGAGGGCAGCAGCAATGCAATGGTGTTTGAAAGAGGGGAGTCATGTAGCTTGCACCAAAAATTATTAAATCTGGGTTTAATCTGGACTTGTTGTAAGACCCATGGTTCAGTCGAGGGAGCTCTCTGGGTGTTGGGAGGTACTGTGTTTCAGAAAGGTGCCTCTGGGTGCTGCAGCCTCTGACATGGTGCATCCTGGATCATCCAGTTCTTTCCAGCATCTGGACAGCTTTGTGTATGCCCTAAAACAGAGCGATAAGCCATGGAAAACTCAGTGCTGGCCAAGGTTAGAAAATCCATGTCCTCCACATAGTTTGCAGTGTTAATTCCAGTAAATTATAGTTCTGCTGTTTGTAATTTATCTGGGAGATGGATTCAATTAAATTGAAAAAGAGCTAATTTAAAAGTGAAGGTATTTTAGTTTCTGTGCAAGGTAAAGGGGCCTGTGGAGTTCCCTACCTACCAGGTATATTTAAGGCTTAAAGCATGCTGTGCCCCATAAAGCAATAAATAATGGCACAAATAACTGGGACAGCTAGAATTATAATAGATTTTGGAAGAAAATCTCAAAAACTTTTGGAAAGGTTAAAGCCTTTAAGGCATCATCTAGTTTTGAGGGATTAGGAAGAAAGACTTTGTGCAGGGTTTCGGTGAAGCCAGGTTTGCATCATGCGTTTTACACCTTTCTCTGAGGTCTGGTGCTGGCTCCTCTTGGAAGACTCATTGGATTCATCCTGCCCTACCGGCAGCAGCGTTGGGAGCTTCACAGTTAGATATGTTTGGCATAGTGCTTCTTAAGGAAAAACTGGCCTGCTGTGTCAGGACTGAAGAAGATTAGGAATTATCCCTTGGAGCTTGTGCAGAGGCATGGCCATTCCTCTTTCACATTTCTGTTTTAAAGAAGGGCAGTGGACTTGCTGGTGGACTTGCTTTGCCAGTACAGGTAGGGCTGAGTTTGGTATGCTGCAGACAGCTCAATGTAATTCTCACTGTTTCACTCCCAAACCATCACATTAAACTTGTCTATACGTTGCTAGCGCTCCTCAGCAGAGAAAGCCAACAGGCTGTGCCATGGGGAGTCCGATGGGCTCGCTGATGGGAAAGGCAGCAGCTTAGGAGCTCTGCAACCACAGCAGTAAAGCAGTTTGCTTATTAAATTGTATCATCCCCTGTGTGCCGCCTTGTTTTTCTAGATTGGTGACGATTGCCAAGCTGTTTGCAGTTAAACAATGCAGACTCTCATAATCGTGCTTCTCATCTCGCCTAATTAAGGGCCTGGTCATGCTGGAGCTTTGCCCAAGTGAGTACTCCGGGGGCAGTTGTTCGTTCTGGTGTGGTGCCAGGACCGCGTGTCCATGATAGTGCCATTTCCTTTGAAATCAATTGAGATGTCACCATCACTTGATCCCAGAGCTACTTAATGAACTGGCAAAATGGGCTCTATTTTTAGATCTCCCTTCAAACTGCTGTGCGTGTTAAAGCTCCCCTTGTCCTTAATGCTGGGACGGCGTTGGGCAGGATTTATTGGTTTAGTTTAATAAAAGGCTTACAGAACTGAAATAATAAGCTCCGTTTCCTTAAAAGTGAGAAAAATTAAAAAGGCATGGTTAAATCCAGGCAGCCGCCTTGAGACAGTAAAGTGATATGTTCACGTGTGGCCAGAAGGATAAGGTGGAGCTGGGTTTTTTTCTTGCCTACATTACAGGAGAGCCAAAGATTACAGACGCAAGACTTCGGGGAGTTCTGGCAAGCTTTGTGGATTGGATTTCTAAGTGTTTTTTGAACAGGATAAAACTCTTGGTGGTTTATTAGACAAGCTCAACAACTTAAAGAATACCTACTTCATTGTTAATGCTGGAGTGTCTTCCCCTACATGTTTATAATTAGTGTCAGAAAAGTATTTTTGCTAAAATAAGAAATAAATACAGACATAGGTAATTTAGATGTTTTTACTTTTTATTGTAGTCTGAAGCCAAGTTGGATAAAATGTAATTTCAGGAAGCTACTGAGAATGCCTTGAGGCATTCCCTAGTATTGGTGTTTGCGCACACATGCCCTTCTGGAGATCATACGTGGGTTTGGGGGTTTGCTCTCTGTAGGTTCACAGCTTCCAGGATTGTGCAGTAATAAGGTGGAGGAATGGGGTGTACAATTTTAATGCAGGTGGCAGGTTTTTTTCCTCTCACCCCACTAGATGGTAATGTATGTAATTGCAGAATGCATCTGTACTTCAATTCTGTTGCAGTCAAAAATAAATAAAAGCAAAAAAACCTCCAAACCAGACTCAAACCCTGCGTAGCAGAAACACAGGATGTACCAAATGGGTCACCCTTGAGGCCAGGTTCAGGGTGTAAATTGGCTGTGGGAGTAATGATTTCAGCATCTCTCTGTACACTGCTGCAGACTAACTGAATTTTTTCCCATGCTCTGAGCTGGAGGAAGCAGTCCAGCTTTGGACTGGGAGTTGTGTGGTCTCATCAACTGCCCATTCCATGCATGCGGCGGAAACAAAACAGCTCTAGAGCTCTGGACCCAAGCTGGGTTGTGTTCTGCTCCAGAAAAGTCGTGTTGGACCCATTCCTGCCTGTTAGGGTAGTTAAACAGCATGCCAACAAAACTGGGTGGTTTGGTGAGGCATCCCTCTTGTTTTTCTTCATCCCTACACTTCAAATATTTCTCCACCACAGTGTTAATACTGCTTCTGAGTACTGATTATATTGCACACCTTTAGAACCACTAGCTGTGTGAGTTTTGTGTGTTTGTACAAATGATTTCTACCTTTCTACAAGGGAGGCATTCTCATGTAATAAAGAGTATTTTTGCTTATATGGTAAATTCTAGTGTAACTTTGTGTGATCCATGAAGTCCCAGCTCACTTCCAAACACTTCTGCTGTCTTCTACTTATCACTGTCTCTTGTAGGGACAGTTTGTGATACTTTGACTTCATACTGATAACTGATGGTTTTAGTCTCCTGGGTGGGATTTTGGATCTGATTTCTTACATCTTTTCTGGAATGAGTCCCTCATTAGGATGGCTAAATAATAAGCACTGTTTTTTCCAGACTAATGTAGTTTCTTCAGATGAATCTGATTACATGGAGCTGTGAGCTGCATCTATTTGATGATAGAAGTCGACTCTGAAGTAGTTACTGCAATGTCTTGAAAAATCAACAAGAACTAGCTAGGATGTGCAAACTATGTGTAAATTATCTGTAGCTGTTCATGTTGAAGGGGGAGGAATAAAAACCAGTTTTCTGCCCATTTTATGTTTTCCTGAAATTTTTACCCTTTGAACTGAAATAACGAAGTCTAGGCTCTGTGCAAAAGATAAACCTTGGCATTCTTGGTTTGGGGATAAGAGGGACTGGGGATGGGAGACAGGTTCAGGGGACGATTGCCAATTTTAATCTTGAATGGTGGAAGTAGAAATTGTTTTAACAGTAAGAATGTTTGGTCGTTTGGGTGGGATTTTTTTCTTTAACTGACTTCACAGAATCATCTAGGTTGGAAAGGACCTTGAAGAGCATCTAGTCCAACCATTAACCTAACACTGGCAGTTCCCAACTACACCATATCCTTCAGTGCTAAGTCGACATGACTCTTAAACACCTCCAGGGATGGGGACTCCACCACCTCCCTGGACAGCCCATTCCAACACCCAACAACCCCTTCTGGAAAGAAAGACTAAATGTCAGGAGGTATAAACTTTCCCTGGCGCAACTTGAGGTCATTCCCTCTTGTGCTGTCACTTACTACTAGGTTAAAGAGGCTCATCCCCAGCTCTCTGCACCCTCCTTTCAGGGAGCTGTAGAGGGCGATGAGGTCTCCCCTCAGCCTCCTCTTCTCCAGATTAAACCCCTCCAGTTCTGTCAGCCGCTCCTCCCGTGCTCCAGACCCTGCACCAGCAATGAAGGGCAACGAAGCTGGTGACTTAACGCAGTTTACATAGTACATTAAAAGTATGATGAAACCAGTAAGTGATTGTACTAGAAATTTTCTTGTCCTTGCCACGAGCTGTCTGAATAATTGTGCAGAGGATGTGTGGTGAGTGATGGGGTGAAAACGTAGAAGAATTAATGTGTGCATGGGGAGTGTGTCAAGGATCGCTGTGTAGTGGCACATCTAGGAAAATGTGACTGCTGTAGCTGGGTCAAGGAAGCAGTGAGTGAAGAAGGTCACCAGGGTCTTCCTCAGCACGTGGGTTGAGGAGGGTCTTTGTGGGCTTTGCACATGGACAGCTCTGCTCATCCCCGACCATGTGGGAGCAAGACACAGGGCACATGTGGCCATGCTGCTGTACATTGTTACCTTGTATTGTCACCTCCATCTAGGCAAACATAGCGGGTAAACAGACTCCGCATTTATTTGGGCTGACATGGTTGCAATTCCATGTGTAAATTTAAGCTGAGCATTTCCAGGCTCCTAAGTTGTATAATCTTCATAACTTTCTGTTAAATTAGCTTTTAGTCATGATGCGTTGTTGTTCGGCTTCACACACTAACAATAACACTTTTTAAAAAGTGCTTTTCTGTATAAAGATGTGATGTATCTGGAAGCTTCGTAAACTGAACAAACTGCAATGACTCTACATTAAATTCTGATAAAATCTGGGCTGAAGCACTTGAATGAGGTGCTGTGGATGCTGGAGGTGCTCTGAGGACTTTACTGTGGTACCCTGCAGAGGATCCCTGGCCCTACTGAGCTGTACCTGTATCCCTCAGTAAGATCTGCAATAATGCCCAAAGGCATTGCTGAAAATTACTTACAGAAATGTGTACTGGCTTAATACAATGACATGTTTTGGAAAAAGAGATGATGTGCAGTGGAATTTTTTGTCCGTTAGTAAAAATGAGAGGAATTCCATCAATTTCTCCGGTTTACAAGTAAATAATTTTTTTTTTTGAAATTTTTTTTGAGGTGATGGAAACTGAGAAGTCTCAAGATCCAACCTGTGCAGAAGTGTCCAAAGGAAGCAACCAGAGTCCAACTCTGGGAAGTGGCATACTGAAATACAGAAGTCGATCCCAAGGTAAAGATAGGTTTATAAAAGATAGCAATAGTAGAATTTTTATGTTGTGTGTTTTTTAGCTCTCTCAGAGTGGGATAGGATTTCTTTCCTTTGGAGATCATATTAGTTTAATTTGGAAGGAAAATCCCAGATGTAAGATGTTTGCATTCAGCCTCCTGATTTGAACTATTGTATAGACAGAAAGATGAAATAAAATTTTGGAAGCTTCTTTCCCTTCTCTCTTTCTCTTTCTCTCTTTTTTAAACATTTACATTCTATATATTTCAGTGTGCTCTGATACTGAGGTGGGAAACATGTTTCAGCATGGTATTACCAGAATATTCATTTTGGTGAATACTCCCCAAATTTTCTGTTGCTTTATCCCCAAGTCTTAGCAGTAACCTGCAAAGCTCAATCACATTCTTATCCCTAATACTTTCTGAGGCTGCCTCCCTCCTGTGTTCACCTTCATTTCCATTTACTGAGATATTTTTAGCCTACTCCGGGGAGTTCCTTTGCCTGTAGCCCCCACAGCTGTGTGTTGGTGGCTCACTGGGGATCCAGCCTCGGCTCCCATGGGTGCTGCTGCCCCTGGGCTGTGGGTGAGCCTGGAGCATCCCCATGCCTGGTCCCAAGCCTGGGCTGCAGCATGGGAAGAGCAGCTGCCTTCAGGGGTGGGCAGAAAACACAGGAATATAACTACTCTTCTAGAAAAAGAGAGGAAAAGGGTTAGTTGTAGGTGCCAGGATTTGGAAGCAGAAGTGCCAGGATGCTGGGTCCTGCCAAGATAGCTGTCCTGGCTGTGTGCTGAGCAGCAGTGCCCTGTGTGCCTGGGGAATGAGGGCTTTAAAAGCAGAGGTAGTTTCACATCCCAAAGCAAGGAGAAGGTTTAAACTGCACTCTGGGTAGTAGCTACAAATTCTGCCTGTGGATGCAGCATCAGAATTGCTTTAATACAGAGTGAAAACTAGCAGCTGCCCCAGCTCTGTGCTCCATCCCTCCCTGGTACTGGCAGCAATGCTTGCACAGCCTGTGGGTGAGGAGGGGGTAGCAGAAAAATGGGTTTGGGGCTCTCCTGGGCAAATCTGCAGTGGGTCTCCCTCAGCCCATGGCTTGTGAGCCCCATCCCCAGAGCAAGGGCAGGGCAGTGAAGATGAAGGGAAAGCAGAGCTACCCCTTTCTGTGTCAGCTCCACCTTAACGTTGCTTTAAAGTAATCTTGAAACCAAATCGTGAAATCCAGCTTCCCTGAATTTGGCCTGTCTGTGTCTTAAGTTTTCATCTGTAGAATAGGGGCTAATGGCCCTTCCCTGCATGGCAGGGAAATGTCAAGGATAAATGTGCAGGAACTGCTGTGACTGCAGGTCCTGTGGGGACCTCGGAGAAAATAAGGATGGGAGGAGCCCTAGTTCAAGGAGTGGGGTACTCTGCAGCTAATTTCAGGATGTCCTTCAAGACAAATAATTCTGTTTCTTATGTGAACTCTACACTCTTCTCCTCTTTAAAACAACTAGGATCATTGCCAGAAGGAAAGAAAATAGCATCTATTTGGCACATTTTTCCTTTTTCCATTCCAGAAAAATTTCCCTCAAAGTGACATGACACCTCCAGAAATGAATACTGCTACAGTGTCGAGTCTTTTAATTTTAAATAAATGAAGCTTGAGAGCTTAGTGTACTGGCAAGTGCCTTCGGTGAGAGCAGCTGAATTTCTTTTCTGTCCCTGAGCTACTGGCTCAATTATCTTCTGCTTTTCCTTACTACCGTGAGCGACAGCGCTGAGGAGTTCAGCATCACTGAAAGATCATAGAAAACCTGTGACAGCAGGAGAAGTTTTTAGTTAAGGATGATCAAAACTAGCTTCTAACTGCCCATTTGGGAGCTCCATAGTTTTGTTTTAAGGCACTGTTTAAGCTGGGATTTGCAGGAGGTGATTATGGCAGGCTGGCAAGAGGATAAAGCAGCTCTGAGATATTTGCAGGATGTGTTTCTGTGGTTTTTCCCTTAGGTGCCGGATCCCGCTTGGAGTCTGTGGGAGAAGACGATGAGCTGATGGTGGAAAATGGGGAATCGAATTATGAAATAGCAGTGAAATATTCCCGGGGTGGAAGAAAGCACTCTCTGCCCCAGCAGCTGGAGTCAGCAGGAGCCAGGCAGGTGGGTGGAAAGGCAGGGCTGCTCTGAGCGCCTTGTGTGCTTGATCTGTCTGGAGCTCATAGAAGTGAGGGTAGTAAAGCAAGGCCACGTAGGTACATCACAGGAACTGAAACCAGGCCTGGACACCAAAATGCAATGCGCTGGCCACCTACAGAGAACTTCTTCCCTCTGAGAATGGTGGAAGGGGGTACTTCTTACTGTGGCAAGAAGGTCCAAAGGCTGATTTTACAAGTTGAATTTCTGGAGATGTGAGAACTTAAACAAAGAAATCCTGAGTCTCTTTATTTTAATGATTTGGTGATGTAGGCTTTTTTTTTTTTTCCCCCTTTTTTTTTTTTTTTTTTTTTTCCAAAGCAGATAAGGACTTCAGTATATCATGAGGCTACCCTTAATCTTTTTAATTTAAATTGTGGCTGGTACATTACAAAATGATCCTACTGTGTGAAATGCGGGAAAATTACTGTGGCAAGATTCACTTTAACTTTAATGAGCTAGGATTTCATCCCTTGAACATTTTTCTGAATATATCTGCAAGATACCCCTCCCTTCTTTCCCAACACACACAGTTTTCTTGGTATGACATCCCAGTGCCTGTGCCAAGCAATCAGAGCAACTTCTCTTGTTTTCTGATATTTGTTAGGACTACCATATCGTGAAGAAATCCACACGTTCATTCAGTGCTGCCCAAGTGGAATCTCCATGGAGACTGACCCAGCCGTCCATCATTTCCAACATTGTCCTGATGAAAGGGCAAGGCAAGGTGAGGATTTCTGCATGCGGCTGGTTTCTCACATGTAGTAAGAGCTGGCATTTAAGAGCTGTCTCACATACCCAGGGCTTCCAGCAGCTCTCAAAGTAGCCAGTAATAATAGTAATAACGGTAATGATAAATCCCATTTTCAAATGTAAATGCCAAAGTTACACCTGCAAAATACAGGGGAAGCAATGTTCGTGTCATGTACTTGATGTGGGATGGCTTTCATTCTGATTTGGTACCTCTGGTCATTACTGAGATATCAAATATTAATAACAGATCCCTAAATATGTATGCTTATGCAAAGTTGGTGCAGCTACAGAAGAGTACCTGTTTGCATGTGTATTTATGGACAAGCATATTTTATCTCTGTGGAATCTGTATACATTTAAAAAATCACTGCAAATTAAGCATTAAACCCAAAGATAGGTTACTGGTTGATTGCCTATCTGAGAGCACTGAATTCTCTGGGTCAAAGAGTCCTCCTTTCTCCCACCATTAATGTGTTTGCATATTCACTAGATACAACTGGCTGGATGCTGAGGGAAAATAGACAATCATTAACCTAGGTGTATATTGTTTTCCCTAATCCAGTCCACACTAGTATTGGAGCTGTCATTTAAATATGCTGAAAATATGCATACCTTTTCTGATTGTTTTCTCATCAGATATATATGTTTTGGACTAAAAAGACTTGTTTTGACTTTCAAGCTCAAATACAAAACAATTCCGTGTTATGCTTTAAGTTTAACAGAGTTAGAAATAGTGATTTCTCTGGGTAGATTGACTCACAGTTGCTATATAAATCTCCTTCTTTTGGGAGCTTAAGGTCTTTCATGACATTTCCAAACAAATATTTCTTCATTTTTCACGTACTTACTTTTTTTTGACCCTATTTTTCTTGTAAGAATTAGATTATTTCTCCCTGTAGGATAGGCTACCCTCTCCTGCCTTTCTGCAGTTAGCTCCAAGGCATTAGGAAGCAGTTGGGAACATGCAGACTAGTGATCATGAGCCTCCTCAAACAGCTGCCGTTTGGTGCCTTCCACCCAACTTTTGAGTGATCACCTCTGTTAGGGGTTGCACTGCGTACAATTTGTGCAGTAGCATTTGCTTTATTATCTCTACGTAGATCTGGGACTTGAAAAATATTTCCACAGAGTTGCCACGTTGGTGATTGTGGGCCAAGTGCTCACCCTTGGTTTTTCATCTGTAGGTAGATCTTCAAGGGGTGTTTTTCTGCTATGGCATGGCAGCACTTCTCTGGGAAGGGTGGCTAATCTGGGAACCGCTGTGCTTTGCAGCTGTATTTCTCCCAACCCATACCACGGAGCTGTGGGGAGAACTGCTGTGTCCATGCAGGGGAGTGCCAGGAGGCTCCTGCTTTCTGTAGGTTGCTTTGCAATTGATAATTGCACAGTAAACAGTTAGTTGAGTTGTTTTGTGTTGCACAGGGGAGCTAGGATGCTTTTGCTTTCTAGAGATCAGTAATGTCTTATCAAATTACTAGAAGCTTATAACTTCGAGTCTGCTATATATTCACAGAGTAAAACAAAAGAGTTGGTTGTTGTATCAGGTTGTAAACACAGTGTTGGTGCCTGCCCTGGCAGCATCCCTCAGCTGGAGAGCACTGCCTGAGGTGCTAATAATAACCATGGCTTCAGATCACTGAAGCACAACAGTTCTCTACTTCCTTTGTCCACCTGGTCAGTGACTTTTTTCTTTATTTTATAAAATACATGTACAGCAGTGACAAGAGAAGAAATATGGGGTGAACAGATCAAGGAAGTGATTTGGCTGGGAAATAACTCATCAGAAGGAGTAGAGGTTTGTTCTGCTGTGCTCACCCATTCCCTGATCAGCTTTACAAGATGGTCCCTCAGCCAGCCAGGGCAGCACAGGAGCAAGAGCTAACAGATAGAGCCATGGGGAATGTATTGATCTGGATTTATTAAAATATAGCGTGGTACATGTCTCCAGAATAATTTAAAATGTACATGTGCATGGCAGTCCCCCCTATGCCAGCCCCCTTCCACCTACATTCCTGACGTTACAGCACTGACCTTATGTCATGTTCTTAAGCTTTTCTTTTTCCTGAGGAAATGGAAGATCTGTCACAGCAGAGAAAATTACTGTTAATTCTGGATATAGATCTCAGAAGTGGGAATCTAGTGTCTGTCAATTTAAAAGCAATGTATTAAAGTTTTTAAAATGGGAATAAGTAAACATAGAGCCATTGACCAAGTGTTTTTTTAAAAAAAAAAGTAATCTCAAAATAACATTTTTGCTATTTCAGCTTAAGGTGCCTGCTGCTACTTTTTGGGTTGTTAAGTGTGTTGATATTGGTGTGAAAGTAAATGAGGAAATGCAAGCAGAGGGTAAGATGGCAGTGCAATTCATCAGAAGCTTTTAGGTTTTCATCTTTCATTTTTCTTTTATGTTATCAGCAGTCTCTCTCACGCAGGTGATAATAGAGTAAGGTGCCAGCTGTGTTTCTTCTCCCTTTTCTGTAGGGTCTTGGATTCAGCATTGTGGGAGGTCAGGATTCTGCTCGTGGACGCATGGGGATTTTTGTGAAGACTATATTCCCAAATGGAGCAGCGGCTGCTGATGGAAGGCTTAAAGAAGGTATGGTAGAGAAAATCCAACTGCATATAAAGAACCACAGTGGGATATTATTTCAGTCCCACAGAAAAATGCAAACACATCTTTATTTAGGCACCTGGTCATCAGCAAGAGGCTGTGGAGGGTGTAACACACCCTGTTTGTCCATCCTGGGGAAGATATTCTTAGCAGTTAACTTGATTATATTGCATATTGAGAAGGGGAAACTACAGCATGATGTTTTTTTTTTTCCCCTTCCTCTTCAGTGAACTACAATTCTTCAGTTGGAGAGGGTCATTGTTAGCAGTGAAACATATCTATTCAACTAAGATCTTATTTAAAGATGCTTGTCCAAGAGGGGTTATACAGAGGGCTTGGCAGAGGCTGTTTTGGGTCCTTGTGCTCTTCGAACCTCTTGGTATGATTTTGACATGAATCAACAAGAGTTATAACCAGAGAAGGAAAAAATGAAGGATGGGATTGGCAGTAAGATCACTAGGCTGGTTAAGGAAGCAGATATATTTTGATTTTATTACTGCTTTTCTGGTATTGATCTCTGAGCTGAACATACAGCCTGCTCTGTGTGTGTTTGCATCCTGGTCCGAGTGCTGTACCAGACAGACTCTTATGCACTGTTGAAAATACAAAGTGACCATGAGTTTAGAGTGTAGGTTTACTACTCTTCTGCAGGGGTTGTGTTACTTCCCTTCCACAGAAAGCTGCTCCTGCGTTACTTCTCTCAAGCTGCTCCTGTGCTACTTCTCTCCTTCTCGTATCATCATTCCGTTTTTACATCTAACCACACTTGTATTTGAGGCTGCTTTTGGTGCCAACTCTCACTCTTGCTGCCAGAGGGAAGCTCATGTCCCTGCAGCATAGGTTGTGCACTCTCCATGGGAAGCCAATAAGTAGCAGCTGTCCTATAAACCCAGCAAGCCTTTGCAAGCTATTCAGAGCTGGCATAGTCGTTTGTTATGTTTGTTTTTTTTTAACTGGGGCTAGGAAACGAGAGGAGGGGTAGACTTGTCTTACAACATCATCCCATCTAATTTTGCACAGATGCAAGTAAAATTGCAGAAAGTGAATCTGAATCATACTGACCCTCCTTTTAATAAAATGATGGTACATCAACACAGCTGGGTATAAGTAGTAGGACCCAGAGCCTGGAAGCAGGTAGAAATATGACAGGACCTGTTCATTGGGGTGAGAAAGGCATTTGCTGTTGTGGTGTATGGACTACACAGTTCTGCATTTGCAAGCATTTAGTAAGAGGACACATTTACTTTTTGCATGTGGATGCAAGGTTAGTTTTCTTTGAATAGACTTTGAAGTGATGTGATGTAGTGTTTCATTAGATTCTCATTTTTCCTGTTGATGATCAAAAAAGAAAGAGTTTTATAGTCCCTTTGGACTTCATATTGTGAGCATCTATTTTCAGACTTCATTAAAATCCATAGTGTTTTCAGCTTGTGTTAGTATGAAAATGCCTAGGATCTCTGCTGAACAGTCTTTACTCTGCTAATTCATCACTATTAACTTGTAAAGTCATTAGGACCAGTGAAGATAAACTGAGAACAGTAAAAGGCTTTTTACTGAGCAGTTAACTGGAATCCTCATAGTAGTGGGTCACCTTATATACAGGAAAGGTCTTTTACATCTCTGTAGTCTGTATATTGCTGACTTAATTTTTTTCTATCTAATTACCAGGGGATGAAATCCTAGAAGTTAATGGAGAGTCTCTACAAGGACTGACCCATCAAGAGGCCATTCAGAGGTTTAAGGTAACACAGATGTAACATGGAAGAGATTCATGCTCCTCTTTTTTCAGTGCAGTTCATACCCTTGGCTTACATTCTTTTGCTGCTACAAATTACTGTATGCAGGTTTACTGACAAATGTTGATGTATTGTGTCACCTTATTGGGGCTCTCTGATGTCTCTCCAGCAACTCAAGAAAGG
This sequence comes from Athene cunicularia, assembly GCF_003259725.1. NCBI lineage: Eukaryota > Metazoa > Chordata > Aves > Strigiformes > Strigidae > Athene > Athene cunicularia. The sequence continues at coordinate 24,955,719 of NW_020799142.1, forward strand.
TGTGGTGACCCTGACGGTGCGCACACGCCTGCGCAGCCCGAGCCTAACGCCCTGCGTGACTCCCACCTTGCTGAGCCGCTCCAGCTCGCCCAGCTCCAGCGCTAGTGGTGGCATGCAGGTCACTGGCCCCGATGAGGCAGATGGTTCATCCTCCAACCGCAAAGGACCTGGCCCGAAGGACAGAATCGTTATGGATGTGACGCTCAATAAAGGTGACGGTCCATTGAAAATGGGCTTGGAGAATGAATCTGTACTTTTTAGGGGAGTTTGGGGGAATAGGCTAGAGACTCTAATACCCAGGGCACCTATCCATGTCCATCTGATCTTGAACCACGGGATGGGGGTGAAAAGCATCCTCTGATGCAAAAACTGAAGAGTTCCCCCTTCCATGTTTTCCTATTCCAGAGTCAGCAGACTCTTATGGGTAGCAGTCAATGCCCATGCTGCTGAAAGGGGGAAGATGTGAGATAGTGGGCAAAATATGAATCAGCATCTCGGCAGTCCAAATGGCTCTGCCCTTTTTGTGAAGAGCAGCCCTGGGAAAGGCAAGGCCACACAGAGTGCTCAGAATTGCCCAGATGAGCTGTTTGCACTGCTGCTTGAGGTTTGCTCTCATTATCAGTAATTGCACAAGATAAACTTAGAGCATATGCTATATGTGGTGGGACAAATATGCCTATTTTAAAGGCTTAAAATATGCTGATTTTAAAGGTTGGTTAAAAAATTTGGAGAGAGAAGGTAAGATGTCCAGCAATTCCTATTTTAGGAATGCTGTTACCTCAAGGAAAGCAAAGGTGAAGAGGTAATCACTGAACCAGGGATAACCCTCACCTTTCTTCGTGCATCTTTGCTGAGGAATGCCATGCAGATACTTAACAAGAGAGAGCAGTGCGGTAGGCAGCATCTTCTGTGCTCAAGTTTTCTGCAATAATTTTAAGTGACATCTTTATTGGATTGCTGCCCCCACTTCTTTGTGCCTTGGACCAGATCAGACCTTGTGCGACATTTCCAGGCGGTTCCCACGGCACACAGAAAATTTGCAGGGAGTGATGGATCTCAGAAAACAGTCAGGATCAGATATTTTCAATCCTGATTTCCACTGTTGGTCTTGGCTTCCTGACTGACTGCACCTAAGGCCAGCCCTGAAACAATACATGAGTCTTGTTCTCAGATGGGATGTGGGAACACAAACACTTGTGTGTCCTGTGTGATTACAATCTGCTACTTTTCTTTGTACTTTTTGTTTGTCACAGAGCCAGGGGTTGGGCTCGGCATTGGTGCCTGTTGTCTCACGCTGGAAAACAGTTCTCCGGGGATATACATTCACAGCCTGGCCCCAGGATCAGTGGCTAAAATGGATGGCAGATTAAGGTTAGTTAAAACAGAAACATTCAAGAGTGGTTTTACAATAAAATCGATTGCAACTTTGTTTTCACCAATTGGTTGATGTAGCAGGGAGGCGATTTATACTTAAGACTTCACCAAAATGAAAACATTTCAATAAAGACATTCCAAAATGGTATTATATGCCCAGGAAACATTATTCTGTGTGCTGGAAGCAGCACGATCATTAAGGTTTGGGTTGTTTGGGTTTTTTTGTCTTTAATTCTCTATATGGAAAGCTGAGTCTAATAGCACCCTTTGAGAAAGAGAATCAGCAAGAAGTGCAGTCTCATGTCTTTTTATCAGAGCTGCAGCCAGAGACCCCAGATTGGGAGGAAATCTGCAGGGCTCTGCTAAAAGCTCAGTCACCTGAAACTCTTAAAAAGAGCTGGGGGAGATGTTCTTGCAGCTGGCTGTGCCTGTGGCTGCAGCAGCACTTTTCTGCCCTTAACTGTCTGTCTGTCAGTATTGCTGCAGGCTGTCCTGCCCATCTCATTTACTCTGTCATGGAATTTGAGTGTCTTTAAGGAACCATAAGAGAGATAAGCAGTCATTCTTAGGGTTCCCTTGTGCTTTACGTTGGATTAAGTGACAGAAAGTTATTTGCTGTTCCTTTCCTGGAGGCTTCATTTTTAAAAATCATTGGGGGAAATACTCCACCTTTCTGCGTTCCTGCATAAAATGCTGGCGGGCACTGGAAGCATCACTGGGGAGGGGAGGCTGCACTGAAGACTCTCTGGGAGTGCATGGTCTGCGTTGAACATGTGGCATGAGCACTGGTGCAGAGAGGCTGAGCACATACCTTGCTTTCACATGGGTGGAGAGTGCCTTCTGTTTCCTTGCTCACTAGGAAAATTGTGATAGAGCAACTTGATTTTTTGCAATAAGGGAAGAAGATAATTTGATGGTGAAGTCCCTGCCAAAACCCTTGGAAATTCCTACCAAACAGAAATGTCTATAGGAGACAGTATTTAATGCTAACTTGCTTTCTTGTAAGCCTCTTTGGAAAAGATTGCTGTGCTGGTTGCGTCTGTGTGTAACAGCTGTATCATTTATTAGGTTTAAGTGATTGATTATATCCAGGCATGCTTCCCAGATTTCTAACTTGCTTCTTTGAGACATTGCTTCTGTTGTCCCATCAGTGGTTTATGGCTCCATAAGCCAAAACTTACAGGATGGTTTTGATTTTTGGAAAACTTCATTAATCAAATACTGGCTTTGCAATACCAGGAGAGTTTTGAATCCGGCTCCTCCATATCTGAGCTCTCCCTCTCAATCATGCGCCTGTGTAAGTGACTCCACTTGTGTAGTTTCTAATAACTGTGTAAATCTAAAAGCTGGGCAGAGCAGCAGCATGATTATACAGCCGTTAGTCAATGCTTTGCTTTCCTGAGCCTATACCAGAAGTACAGGTTACTGAAGGCTGCCACGTGCAATTGCCAATTTGCCTTTGGTGTGTGGATTCACAGTGCAAATTCATTTCCATTGTCATAAGTAGCCCAACATAAATCAGCAGTAGTAGATTATTTGAGAGTGTCTATTTAAAGCAAATGCTTTAGTAATTATGGAGAATGCTTTAATGATATCCCTAGTTGATGATCTTTTCTTTTGAATAGTTCCAGATGTCTGAGCACCATGACCAAGAGCTAAGAAATTGGGAAAACAAAACTAAACAGTCTGTGCTTTCCTTTCAGAAGAGGGTTGTTTTGGCTTGGCTTTTTTGGTTTTGTTTTGTTTTTAATGGGTTCTGTATGTTAATTCGAAGCAAATAGAGGCTTATTGCGCTTAATTTTTTTCCTGGAGTCATTTCATAAACTCATATCTAAATCATTAATTTCTTATCAGTGTTTGTGTTAAGTATCTGAATGCAGAGATGGAATTGAAGTCTGCTTTCACCCTGGTCCAAATGCAGCCAATTTTCTCTCTTGATTTAATAGGGTTTGTAGCACTGACAGTAAGTGCAGAAGGGATCTCTGGACCTCCCTCCTGAAGTCAGCAGGACTTAAAAGTATTCACGTCACTGGGAGCAAGAGCAAGACTGGCTTCTTTTCAAGCCAGACCTTTTCCAGACACTTGTATCTTTGAAAAAAGCTTGGCCGTCAGTTGAAAGCACAAATGTTTTTGTAAAAGGTGGTTGTGATTAGCTGGCTTTATGTCTCTCTGCAGTCGAGGTGACCAGATCTTGGAGGCAGATTCGGTGAGTCTGCGTCATGCGGCATTAAGTGAAGCCTACGCCATCCTGAGTGAATGTGGTCCAGGTCCAGTCAGCCTAATCATTAGTCGGCATCCTAATCCAAAGGTGAGGAGAAAATGTGTTAGTGCATCTGCATTGTTTTCATCTGGCACTGTAATTTGAGTCTTGTTGTCAGGAAAGCAGCAAATGAAGAATATTGAATTTTTCTCTCCATGGCATGTGGTTGTGCAAGGAGTCAGGATTTTAGTGGTGCCTTCCAGTTTTGTAAGTTGTAGCAATGCTGGACTGTCCCTGCTGCTTTTCACTTAGTCACCCACTGGTCAAATGCATTTTTCCTGGAACTACTAGAGTGAAGTGTTCCCATTTTTCTCGGTACTTGAACCAAGCGGCAACACAACTATGGCACAAGTCCTCTTCCTCCTAAAAGTTATTTCGCAGTTTGTCTTTGTGTAGAATGTGATTTAGGGCCAGGAATATAAATATCAACAGAATGAACTGATCAACTCTAATAAAGGAGTAGGAATCCTGTTTTTTTTAATAAGTAAAATCTGTCCAAAGATCAAAGTTTTCCTTCAGGAACTAAAATGTGAGAATCTGGAATGTACTGCTACTGTGAAATCTGTGCAAGGGCAATTTGGAAATAAGGCTGTGTTTATAAAGTGAGTATTTTCAAGCAATTTTTAAAAATTGATGATAGAAGATAAAAGCCTTTTAGCCAAGCTATAGGGAATAACAACTTCTTTTATTTCAATATTTCAAAGAATTTCATGAGCGTTCAAAACCTTCCTGTTTAAACAGGAATGAAGCTGTAAAAATATTTGCCTTAGTGGGTCCAAAGAGCTCTGATTTTGAACTTGTAACTACAAGTGGAGACCTTAATAAATCCATATCTAGGAGAACTCAGGTTTCTCATTTTATAATTAATTGCGTATTTTCTGCTAAATCAAATATTCAAACAATAGACAAATTGGGGTCTGCTGCCCAGAGTTTATTATCATGGCTGCAAGGCCTTGTGCTTCTTATAAGAAAGAGGTTGTGATTCTGTTAGTTAAAGGTAAGCATGGAAGGGAGTAGCAATTGGGCTTATAGCCTAAGATAACAGTATTTCTAGGGAGTCTGTATGCTGGGCTGAGCCCACGCAATGGTTCAATTTGATTGTGTTATTAAGGCTTATAGACTTTTTGGAGAGTCTTTAAGTAGCATGAAATAAAAGCTACATGGAGTGGAGCCTGCCCTCTTTCCTCCATCCTTCATCTTGCTGTGGTGGTGTCTTGAAAGCTGATGAGTGACCTAACCAGGTATCGCTGAGAAGATGAACTGAGTTAAGCTAATTGCTTGCTATTACTCGGTAACAGAGGGAAACTATCAAGTGGCTTCTATTACAGTTTTCCATAAGTGATATTTAAAATGACAACAAATCCTTTGCCAAGAAATGCTAAGAAAAACTGAAAGTTGAGCTGGAGAGACCCTAAAGCATTTTCTCCTCCAGGCAGTACTGAGTCTACAATCCCTCATAGCTGGATCCATGAAGGAGTGCCCATATGGGGCCCCATATTTATTGTTATGTCACTGTCACCCTTTTTCTGACAGGACTGGGAGATCTACAGAAGGGGGGAGGGGTATTTTATTTTATTTTATTTTATTTGCTCTTAATAACACATCAGTCTGCAGACTGTAGTTAGGAATTAGCTTGTCTCTCTCCAGTTTGGTCTGCTGGAGGAGTAGAGGATGCTAAAAATCAGAATTGGCAGAGCTTGCAGAAGTGTGGATTTTTGGTTAGCTTTAAACAAATACTGCAGTCTGCACAGCACCTAGATTTACTCTTGGGACATCTTGTACCCAAAGGTTAGTGTAAATGTCTTGGAGCATTTTCTCAGGGCTTGGTCCATGTCCTTAGGAATTCCATGTGCCCCAGGAGCCTGGAGGCTTTTGGTTTGCTGTTAGGTCATGCCACAGACTGAAAACAGAGATGTATTTCTACAAAGGCTTATGTTGTTTTGGACACTTTTATACTTAATCCTTGTTTTATGACACGAAAGGTCCACAGTACATTTTGTTGCTGAATATGTTCACTTTGGTGTTTTCATGTACTTCCAAGAGAAATACCACAAAATTTTCTTTCTTCTTGTTATTCTGAGTGAATGTGGCATTTAAACTATGTTTAAACTGCTGAGTTTGCTTAGGAATCTTTCAAATCTTCATGGTTCAGAAAGATTCAAGTTTCTAGTCTCTATTTATGCTGAATTTTAATTCATGTAAAACAATGTGCATAGAAATTATTTTTGACAGAATTAACTTGCTTTCTGTTTTTAAATATATATTTCTGCAGACTAGTTGTTCCTGTTATAAAACTATATGGAGTTTTCCAGTAATCAGAATTAAGTGCAAGGCAGTAATTCAGGACAAAATTAGCAAATATGGTAAACCAGTATTTATTCTTAAACCAGAGAAACATTAATTACCAATTACAGATTTAGGTTTTCTCTTTAAAAGCAAGGAGAAATGAAAATTAAAAAGACAGTTAATATCTCAGGAAGTCTGGTATTCTTCCGGTAGGTTAAGCGTAGAATATCTTCTGTTGCTGATGTGTGCTTGTACAAAGCAGTCTTTGTCTATTTTAAAGTAATATTTTCTCAATAAATCAATGTAGAGCATTTAATTGAGTTTAAATTGTGCTGTAATGGCTTCATTTGATTTTTTTTTAAGTCTAGTGCTGTTTTATTTGTTTGCATAATGTGGCACTTGGACATGGTCTTCATGAAGTCGGCAGGCTTCTGCCTCCCAGTTTCTGCAGGAGAGTGTTCTGGAGGGAGTCTGAGTAAGGGGACCGGGACGTAGGAGCTCTCAACTAGGTCTTCTTTACTGCATCTTTAAAAATAGTAGCATATCTGAAATGAATTATGTATTTGTACTGATAAGTGGACAGACTTTCATCTTCATTTCATCTACCCAGTTTGATTTTTGTCTTCCACTTCAGGTTTCTGAGCAGGAGATGGATGAAGCAATTGCACGTACTACCCACCGAGAGAGCAAGGATGCCAGCTCGTCTCACATCACAGGTAGCAGCATGTTCTTTCCTAATAAGTGTCCTATTCAAGATGCAGGAATGTTTAATGACATGCTCTTGGGTTCCCCAACATCAATATTTTGAGTGCCCTCAAAACAGCAGAACAGTAGGGAGTGTAATCACTCTGTCCACTGCAGAAATTTTATCAAAAACATCCAGTTCAGATGGATCACCTCCATAGCTCGTGTTACTTACTTTGTTTTGCTGGGCTGCCATGATTTGAAAGTAGGGTTGCCAAGAGGTGGTTGCTATATCCTGTCTTCAAGATGAATGGGAAGCACAGTGTCCCAGTAGGGAAAGGGCAGGAGGAACTGACCTCATCTGTGTACACTTATCCATGTAGATGGGGAAGTGGGGGGGAAGATAAAGTATTGTAGTATCCATTTGAAAAAGTCTAGATATTGCATACTGGATCATATGTTTAGACTCCATTTTAATCTTTGGGATCATGTCAAAATGTGTGCTCTGGCATTTGTCTGATGTTTTTGAACTCCAGATTTAGCAATTCCTAAAATGTTGCAGATGAAGGCAAACTCTTGGCAGTGGCAGAGTGACTAGTAAGGTGATTTTCAGACAGAAGTGTCAAACTTGTAATTATCATCTTTATATCTGTGTCAGCTAAGACCCTTTTTGAAATAGACCTTGCCAGTGGCTGCTACTTTATCTTTCAGTGATGCACCTAGTCAGCAGCATGCTCCAGTGGGTGACGAAGACCATCTCCTGCTCATCTCTTTTTCATAGCTCTGTCCTGGGCTTGGCTGGCATAATGTATCTCTAATAATGTTTTGCCTGATCAGAGGGAAAGTTTGTGAAATGTTAATTAAATCTCACTTTAGGAAAGCAGTTCAGATAATAAATGGGATTAAATGCAGCCTCCAGCTCAAAAGGTGAATGAGGAGCTTCTTTGGATATATGGACCACAACTTGAATTTTTGACATCTAACTAAGCTGTATTTAACAGGAGCTGTACAAAAAAGTCCATCTCCTAGTGTGAAGGCCAAACAAGGAGAAACCTCATCTTCCCTCAGCTGGACTATGAAACGCTTCTTGGAGCCAGCAAGCCGGGTAAAATGATTAGATACAGTAAAAACAGCATCTGCTTCAAATTCAGCTTTTACTGAATTCTTACGTGATCAAGGAGTTCAAAACCAAACCCCTATGCTCCTTCCCTGTCATATTGGCTCCATAAAAGAGTTTGTTTGTTACATCACACATTTAAGTCATGACAGCAGCAAGCTCCTGTTCATCTGTGTGGCTGTAGCCTTTGGGAGTGATGTGCAGAGCATGGTGGAGGAATCTGTGGGCTCCTACCTCCTGCCCCTTCGAAGGCATCCCTGCTCTGTGGGAGGCAGGGACAGCTTTGGAGAGTCCTGAGCCTGTGGGCAGAAGGCTGAGTGCTTGGTCTCCCTGTATAGTCATGGCAGTGGAGAAGTCTCTAGATTTCCTGGGAAAGCCAAAGAAGCCATACCAGCTCTGTCCAGAGGTATAAACCCTTCCCTTCTCTCAGCGCAGAAGGTGTATAAATGGAATTACACAAAGTAGATTGTTTCATCCCTTGTTTCTGCCTTGAACCACATCTGCAAAGGAGTGGGATTTGGAATCTTTTTTTTATTTATTATACTGTCCAAAAATGTATTGATGTGCAGCATTTCAACCATCCAAGTTTGACACTTTGGCTCTCAATATACAGACAAGTCCCCTATTTTAAAAATGGGCTTTAAACTTCCTTTATTGACATGGCAATGTGAGTGGAGTTTGTGGTGCTTGCATGCAGGCAGGAGCTTTAAGCATCGATGACAGCTGGTCACCAGGCTCACTTCTTTTCAGCAGGGATCTGTGAGCTCCGAGGCAGAGCTTTCCCAGTACTTCTCGCATGACAGTGCAAGCCAGCTCCCGTTTTCTGATGCTGTAACTGGCTCCTGCGACGAAGAACTGCTCCGTCAGAAGAACAGAAACAGTTTGTTGGATGATGGCTCTCTTCTTTCTGGCAACCTGAGTAAGCAACAGAAGTGTGTCTGGTCATTTGGCTAATGGGGGGAGAGTCACTGAGCACTGGTTAACTTTTCAAGAGTGCTGCGGTGATTCCTGTGCTGGTAAGAAATGCTGGGCAGTGTAGTGCAAGCCCGTGCTGGTCTTATGAAATTCTGGAGAATGGAAGGGTCTTACAACAGTGCACATAAATGCCTGTTTCCATGGTATTTTGTGAAAATTGCTGCTCTGATTATGTGAAAATGACTTTATTTGATTGATTTGGATGAAAGTAGATTGACAGCACTGCAAGATTTTTTTTCAAATGACTGATGATCATCTGATTGATTACATTGAAATGAAAGTGTTCATAGCTATCTCAAATACATAATTTCAAAATGTCACATATAGCAGTGTAAAAACAATCAAATGTTCAATTTGATATCAGATATTTTGCATATGTGTCTTTCTCCCTGTGGTAATTGACTGAAAGAGTCTTACATTTCCTTACTGACATGCACCTGATCTCAAATTCAAAGGATATTAAATTTGTTCTCCCTTTCCTATTCTTCTTAAGTAATGTCTTTGTCTACAGCTTATTTTTCTCCAGAAATTCATTATTTAATGCTTAAAAGCATTTTTAAATGTTAAAATACCCACAAAACAAAAACAGTAACAAAAAAACTTTCTACAAAATAAGATGCAGTTCTTTCTGAGAATGATGTGGAAAGGGTTCTTGGGTTTATTGGTCTTTAATTTGAAACTGATTGTCGTGTGCTTGTGTCTTTGTTCAGCAAAGTACTTTTCACTCTCTGTAAGTTGATGCAGGCTGTCCAGAACATAATTTAAGCAAAATGTGAAAGAAATTCTGTCGTTTAAAGTAAAATACAAATGTGAATTTGCATCCCTTTCTTCTTTGGGTCATAGTCATAATTTAGAAATCAACTGAAAATAGAACCAGATGTGCCATTAACTGATTCTGAGAATTACCTATAAATTGTAGAGCTATCTGCTGTGTCCCCCCTTGCTATTTATGGTAGTTAGAGGACATGAAAAACCTGCGTTTTGCTTTGTGAGGAGAGGTTTAGCTTCCCTTGCAAACAGAGCCACATGTACTCTGCTGCAGTCAGATGCATGGTATTAAAAATCATCTATAAATGCAGTTAAAGTATAACTTCTTTTTCTAGCTGCAAGGGGGTGGGGGGGTGGGTGTGGTTGTTGTTATTATTATTAAGCAAGTGATCTGTTGAGAGTAAGTACAAGGGAGATAGATGTTTGTCTCTCTGTTGGGCAAAACATCTCATTCCATATTTTTCTGAAACTGCTCTTAAATGAACTGTTTCTGTCCCAGAAGTGCAGACTGACTGATTCAAAATTAAGAAAGTCAAGAGGCAGATCTACTGAGATGGACTTGACCCAGTCACAGTTTTGAAGGAATATTATTCTTTTGTTTCCTTTCTTTTTATCAAGGGCAAAGAAAAATTAAGTAAATACTGGTGGTAAAAACGTTTATTACATTCTATTACTCTATATGCACGTATTCCTGTATTACACAAATCAGCTACCAGGACACCTTAGACACTGGCCAGGTTTGCCAAGTGCCATGGTAGCACCAGTAACATGTGCACATACTAGTGTGGATACTTGCTTCGTGCCAGATGTGGAATTGCTGACCTAGACACAAAAGTGCAGAAAGAGGAGGAAGGATACTCTGTTGTACAAATCTAGATGTATTGTAGTAGTTTGAATTGGGCTCTGAGAACTGGGGATTTGGGTTCTGTACCTGCATTTTTCTCTGACTTACTGTGCAGTGTTTCGAAACATACTTAAGCTTTTACCTTAAGAGCTCAGGCCCTGCCCCGTTTAATTAATTAGCAGAGTCTCAATGGCCCAGGGGGAAGTTATGACCGGGAGTATAATTCATACATGAAATGCAAAAATGATAGGCAGTGTTCCAGTCCTGAAGAAGGTAGGGCTGATCTATCCCAGTTCATTTAAATGAAGAGGGCTATGTCCTCCATCCCAATACTGATCTATCAGAGAAACCAGCAGCTCTTTTGATCTTCCTGTTTGAGATTGGTCATTAGTTCCTCTCCTGGCAAAAGCAGTTTGCTTTTTATTTACATGTTGGCAAACTGACAGCAGTGGTACCTGTGCTCTGCAGTGATGTGAAATAACGAATTGCTCATAAGCCATTAAACACTTCCCTGCAATTTTTACCCCTGTAGGAGGGCTTCTGATGTGTATTTGTAATTTCCTTAAATCTGTCATTGCCTCAGGGATCAATGGGCAAGATGGCTGTAGGAGATGAGATTACCACCATCAACAGTATCCCAGTCAGTAAGATGACGTACGAGGAAATCTGCTTACTTATGCAGTGTCTTCCCACATCCGTAACCCTGGAGATCCAGAAAGCAGCACCAGGTGAGAGATAGCTTTGCTTTTGTACCATTTATTCTGAGTACCAGTGAAGAAAATTCCCTTGGATCAGCTGGGTCTGATCTTCTGCTGCCCTGGCTTCCCACATCAATTCAGAGAAAAAACAGGGGGTACATTGTTCCTGCATTGGTGAGGCAGGCAAAGCATTTCATCACCAAACCAGTTTTTGGGGTCTGCCCTAGCACCACAATGAGAGGAGCAAACCTCCTGTGTGAAGTTTATAGTATGTCCCATACTTACAGTATGTCTCTCCTGCCAGGATTTGCAGAGGTCTGAGTGCAGACCTGGAGCTAACTTGGCAGTTACCCTGTCCAGACAACCTGGCTTACTGCCATGCCTGTTCAATAAATATATTGACCTTTTATAATGACATCTGTCTCTCTTAAATCTGAAGTTTAAGTAATGTTTTATCAATGTAGAAAAAGGTAATAAAAGCCTCCTTTCTTTCTTTCCCTTTCATGTGTCAGAATTCTCTAATGTGCAGAAACATGAAATAGAAAACCCAAGAAAACTAGAATCTTATCAAAATGTTTATTTGCATGTTTCTTGTAAGAAGCTTTCTGGTTTGAATTGAAATATTTGATACTTCCTTAGTTTCTGCTCAGGGCTGATTTATGCTGCTACAGCAATATATGCATCCCCACAGACTGTACAAATTACGTGGTGTGGAAATGAGTGAAAAAGAAAAGCATACTTCTCAAATTCAGGAAGAACATAATATTTTGCTTCATTTTAGCTTATGATCTTCTTCTTGTACCTATTAATACCTGGGAATCTAAAGTGCTTCCAGATGCTTCAGTTCCAGTTGTTCTTTAAGACATTCCTGGCTTGACAGAGTCCTGTACTTGTTTCCTTGGATTGCTGTGGCTTTTGCAAACTAATAGCGTTGGGGTAGGGGTACATTGGCACTTGTATCGAGTAACTCTCTGCTTCACCCTTCCCCTCACCCTGCCCCACTGGAAAAGAGGGTCTCTTCAGTGTTTGATCCAGCACACTGAAGCAGGGCAGTGCTTCAAATCGTAACCTGACTGCTTCAAATTGCTCTTCTGAGGTGTCTTCTCCTTTGTGGACTCCAGGATGAATCTGCACTTCTTAACATGGGTGTAGATAATCCCACAGGTTCATGCAAGGATTGGAGAGATGTGCTGGTGCGTTTGAATGGGCAGGAGAGGGTACTGACTCTGAATACACCCTTCCTTCTCCAGGCACTTTCTGGGTCTCATCTGGTAGTACTGGCCCCAGGGAGGCAGCTTGAATGGGGATGGGTATCCCAGAAACAGTGTAGAAAGGCAACAGGGAGCTCAGTGTGTTGGCCAGGAGCGGGTTAAAAATGTATTGGAAGCAAGGAAAGGTCTGTGCTAGAAATCCTGTAAAGCCCATATGCTTAATGCTTGTACAGCATCACCCATGCGTGTCACATTGAACACCTGCAGAAGTGCTGGGAGGATCAGTCAAGTTATTTATGCACAGTTCATCACTGTGTTATCTGTTCACCTTTGTTTGCTGTGCCAGGGCTTTGTGCACTCTGCAATCTGTTGGAGACATCTTCAATCAAACAAGTAATGAGAAGCTGTACTGCTCAGCCTGACTTACTGCACACTGACACTTTGGTAGTTGGCTGCTTGACTGCTGAAATTTCAAAGATGAGAATTAAACTGATCATGACTACTTACTTACCTTGGATAAGTGGATTGCTCCCTCCTGTGTGCTACTCAGATACACAGGGTTATGATTAATTTGAGTTGTTGTAAACACCATTACAGAAGAGGAGGAGTGCAGAGCAAAAGGAAGACATGTAGTCTGACTATGTGGGTGTCTATTTCTGTAATAAAACCTGGAGTTTTGCGTATGACTTCCTATATCTGACAGGCTTTTGCTTTTTTATTTATTTATTTTTCTCATGATACAGCTGTCAGCAGATTTACAAACCTCATCCTGTCTCCAGGGGTAGACAGTCACAGTCAGGCCAATGTCAACAGCATCCTCGCAACTGGGGAAGAAGCGAGTGCTGGGAAGCAAGAAGGAACAGGTTTGCAAAATGCTGGTGTCGGCTGTGCGGTGGAGAGAACAACACTGCCACCTGATGCCACGAGCAAAGACCTGCAGAGGGGTACCGTGAAAAGCAGCCGTGCCGAGGACTGCGCTGCCATCCCGGTCACCGATATCGATGACTTGCTCAGCCAGATGGGTGCTCCCGAAAGCAGGGCTTCGCGCACCCCGTCGCGAGCAGAAAGCCCCCTCCGAGATGAGTACACCACGATGTGCTGCTGTGGGACTGACGAAGGCTGTCCCGGTTCTGAGCCACAAGCAGCCAAGGAGGAGCTGCTGGAAAAAACTGTGAATTGTGGAGCTAATGCACAAGGGGTTTTGGGGCTGTCTGTGTTGGATTCCATTAACACAGGCAAACTTTTTACTGTGAATAAAAACTCTTTAAATAACTATTCTAGGAATTTTAGCAGTTTAAATGAGGATGAGTTGCCTGCAGCAAACTCTCTGGAAGGTGAGAGAAGTGACCCGTTTCCAAAATCTATGTATGGGGCTGCGGAGGATTCTCACTCGGATGCAGAGTCTGTCACAGAAACCTTTGATAGTGCTAATGAGATGTTGCTTGGGCCCAGCACTGCTGCTAGTGCACCTGCAGCCTGTACTGTAATGGAGTCGGATGAGGAGCAAATTGAGATTTGTTGCATGAATGATGAGCTGCAAAAGCCCACACAGGAACAGCATCTCACAGCTGCAACAAGCTCATCTTCTCGGTCCCCACTGCACCCTTACAGCAACGAAGTTTTGCAAACTGAGGGCTGTGCAACGTGTGGGTCACTGGAGACAAGCATCAACAAACTAGGCTTGGAAGACCACAGTGGTCCCACTCCATGTCCCTCACAGTGTTCAGATGTGTCCGCTGCATCTTTGTGTTCTCCTTCCTCAGTTTTCCTGCCAGAAAAAGACATTCTAAAGAACTCAGTCAGTATCCCTGAAGTTTACTCTTTCTGTAACAATGGTGCCTTAAGTACAGAAGAACAGATGGGTTTGGGGAGCAGTAACGGACATACAAAATGCTGTGAATCCATTGGAGAGGAAGGGTCTCTGCACTGCAGAAAGATAAGCTTTTGCTCTGCTAGAAATGTCAGTGGCTTGGACAACAACTTGCTTGAGAAAGAAGGATGTTATGAGCAGAGATCCAAATCTGAAGCAGTGGCTGATGATTGTAGTCATGCTGTTAGTTATTGCTTAGTAAAGAAAGAAACCAACAGTTTGTCCAACTTGTCTAAAACAGACAGCAATCATGTGAATGCATCGTCATCAAGAGCAATATCACTCAGGTCTCCCTTTCCCACTAGATCTAAAGATCCAAAGGCTAATACAACTCATGACTTGCCAGGGAAAAATGAGAAAATTAACTCTGTGACTTCAGGAAGGACTTCAAATGGAAAAGTCCAAAGTTCAGGCATAAATCACTGCAAAGTTGCTGCAGTACTGCACAGCCCATCCTCACAGAAAAAATCTTGTCAGGAGTCTAAGGGAATGGCACAAAAAAGTATAATGGACACCCTTTTAAATAATCAGAAGGCAAAAGCAGGACCAAAGCTAAAAGGGTTCACCATCAAAAGCAAAGCAAAGGCAAATTTAGATTCTTCTGGCATTAATCCTACCAAAGTCAGTGGGGCTGATCAGAAAAGGGCTTCTATTTCTCCACAGCTGTCCCCCAAACTCTTGGGGAAGAAAACACCTTTGTCCCGTAATTCACCCACAAACCCAGATCCTGGCAAGAGCATTTCCACAGCCTCAAGGACTCTCAAGTCAGAGCTAGAAAATAAACCATCTCTGGTCATTTCTGAAGATTCACTTTCACCTGTCCTGAATGGTACCAGCAGCCCAACAGCAAGTGGTGAAATGAAATGTAACTTTGGAGAGCTAGCAGACCTGCAGCAGGCATGGGGAAAGCCAAAAGAAAAGCAAGTTTCCATGCAGCCTGCACTGTGTCAGGGTAAGGGTGGTAAGGTGGATGATTTCAGAGCCAGAGACAGTCAGTCCAAAGTCACATCATCTCCTCAGGGGATACCAAAAGTTGAATATGTGAAAGGGAAGACTGAGAACCCTGGAACAGGCCTGAATGCAATCAAGAGCATCTATAGTGCAGATGACTTTAGGCAATTAGATCTGCAAAACATAGGACCGTCTGCTGGAGGCTCCTCTTCATCAAGGTCCCCCTCAGTTCAGCAGGAGCAGCTGGAAGGGCAGGAGATCCAGCGCACTTTCATTGAGGTGAAGCTTTCATCATCATCATCCTCTTCCTCATCCTCCTCTACCTCTTCCTCACCAGCGTCATTTTTGCAGCTGCCGTTGCTGGAGAAAACAGAAGAGGCAAACACAGAAGTGCCTCAGCTGACTGAGGAGGTGGGGACCATGCAGTATTTCTCGAAAGTGGATACTGCCGGAGACAGAAATCTCTATGGCTTGTCAAAGCCTGTGACGAGGACTTACTCGATGCCAGCCCAGTTATCGGGTCACTTGAGGGAGGACTGCCGTGTCGCAGAGGTTCATCCTGTGCAAGGCCCCCAGGGCCATGCTGCTCAGGAGAAATGTCCCCAGGCAACAACAGGGGTGTTAAAGACGGTCCATCTGAATCTGCCAAATGGCCAGAGTGGGAAGGAACATGTGTATACCTCCAAAAGTGTCCAGAGGGTTTGTGACACATCCCCCTCAGCCAGCCACATTAGCTGCCCCACCACCGATAAGCTGAGGAACTTCAGGAGGAATTACTACTACTATGAGCTGAACTGGCCACATGAATCTACCTCATCCTTCTCCGTCAAACAGAGGATCAAATCATTTGAAAATCTGGCAAATTTTGACCGGCCCATTGTGAAGCCCATCGATATACACTCAGCTGTGAGGTCCCCCATTGCCAGAAGATCATGTGGTGGAACGGCCACTGCAGCCAGCCCCGCCGAAACTCCGCGGGCCTTGCGCCGCAGCTTGAGCTCCTACGGCGGCAGCCCGAGCCCAGCCAACGCTGTGGCCAAGTCTCCCACCAGCACAGAGCCCACGCGTGTGGTAGAGGGTGTCAAGGAGGAAGGAAAGCCCCAGAGGACCAAGGAGGGTGGTGCTGGGGCAGTCACAGCTGCCTTTCCCCCCCAAGCCTCGCAGGCATGCCGCAGCCGGGGCATGGGGCGGCCGCCGCTGTCCCGCTCCAGGCTGCGGGAGCTGAGGGCCCTCAGCATGCCCGACCTGGACAAGCTGTGTGGAGAGGGCTTCTCGGGGCCACCGCAGCCTGCCTGCTTCAAGACAGAGCTGGAAATCACACCCCACAGAGCCCTCGGCGTGCCTGCCCAGAGTGATGTAGCCCCTGCAGCCTGCTGCGGCCCCACCGAGGCAGGTGGGGTAGGAACGGGTGTCGGCAGCCCTCGGGACAGCGGCTCGGGGACGTCAGGGTCTGCCTCAGATGATGATGTGCCCCCTGGCAGCTCTCCGGATGGGGAGTGCGCAGAGAACAGCTGGTCTATCAGGTTGGTGTCAGCTTTGCTACCCCTGTTCTGTTTTTATCCCCACAAGCCACTCCCTAAGCAAAGCTTCTCCATTGCCACAGATCCACCCCAAAATGCGTTTCAGCTTCGGCCCCAGCCCCCATTCCCCTCATTATTCAGGGTGCTGTTCTTCATGCTTTTGATTGCTTGGAGCCACCGTGCTGCTGTCTGGTGACGGCCATGCTTCAGCACAGGGTGAAACACTTCATCCTGGCAGAGTCGGGCTCCATTTCTGTGTCCGCTCTAGCTGGTTTTGGTCAATTTTTGTCCATGTTACGACACAGCAGCTGCTGTAGAGGGGAGGCTGTGCAGCGCTGGCTGCCAGCACAACATGCAGTGACAAACGAGCTTGTTGTCCTGCCAGAAGCAGTATTCAGATGTAACTGTCTCCTTGTTTTTGTTAGTGTCTGTTGCTAAAAGCATTGGGGAAGGAGGAGGGGAACAGAACAGGGACTGATTTTCACAGTTTTTCTTAAATTGTCTTCTCTGCTGCTTCTCATTCTCCCAGCATACATTGCTGCTTACTTGCTTTCAAGATTTCTGCTTGTTAATGAGCTGCCCCTTCATCGATTATCTTAATGCAAGCTACATGGTATACCTGAACCATATCTCTACAAAGTCTAGAAATATAAAGCCGTCTTTTATACTTTCCTGTTCATTTTAGCTTGGATCAGCTGCTCATCTCAAGCTTGGACCAGCAAAAACTGCAATCTGTTTTGTCAGCAGTAGTACCAAAATGTGACGTAGCTGCTATGCTCCAAGAAGCCAAAGCACAAGTAAAGGTAAAAAACCAGAAGATAAAACTAGATTATTGGCAGAATTTTTACTGGTTTTGTTAATGGCAGATAAGATCTTTTCCTATTTCAGAGCTCCTGTGGTAGGTTACAGTTGATGGTAGTTTTTACTAATGATGGTTTTTGAATGCCTGCTATAAACCCATAATAAATTTGGATGGCTTTTGTATAAGAAGGGGTATTGTTTGTCCAGTGCAAAAGCAGTTTGGAGCCCCAATAAATAGATCTACTTTAAGTGGAAAAGTGTGCCTCCACTTGAGTCACTCACAGCTGAGAAACTCCTGAGTTTGCCAATAATTGCATATTAGAATTTAACATCAGAATTTAACTTTCCACCAACCATCTGGGTCAGACTCACTTTCTGCACCATGCAAGGGAAGCTCTGTTCCTCTCTCTGCCTGGAAGCACTTTTGCTAGAAGCTACGATCACAGAAATTGAATTTATTTTTTTTTAATGCTGAACTGGTGGCTCTAAAAAAAAAAAAAAAAGGCGGCTGCTGGAGGATTCGTGAGAGACTCCTGTGACCTCTTTGCTCTCTTCTGCAGAAACTAGTTATTGCATTAAGATAACCTCCTTCATTATCTAGATATTTAAAGAAGGCCTCCGAAGTGAAATGACTGCCAGAATATTACTTCCCTGTTTGCAGTGTTTGTGTTTTGGAGATACATCCACATCCTTTTTAAATCAGAACAGAAGTTGATAAAATGATGACAGCACTGGAGAGGAAACTGCCATCTGGTCTGCATAACTGCTGGCTGAGCTGCATTTAGAGCATTCCTGAGTCTTTTTCACAAAGGTTGCTATTTCAAACGTAGAACAGGCTGGGAGGAACTGGAGCTCCCCAAAATACCCAGCTTTACTTCCTTTCAGGGACAGCATAGCTAAACGTTGCAAGTCCCAAGAGCTTGGTGCGCCAAGAGGGTTTGGTAGGTTTACTGTTAAGATTAGGATTGGATTGTACTTCTGGCTGATGGTAATTAAGTGTTCTTTAAAGTATTTCGTATGGGGTCTTGGAGAAATTATTTATTTATGCCACTTTTCAAAGTCTGAGAACGCAGATATTTATAAAGCTGAATGCTTTTTTGGAATGCACTTCTCTGCATAGTTTCTTATCCATATTTAAACCCAGTATGGCACATACTCTGGAAAATGTTATGCTAGTCAAATGCTGGATTTAAGCGTTCAATAGGACAGTTCTTTGTAGTTACACAACTGCTGAAAAATTAGATGGACTGCCTGATTCAGACTGAGAGCTTCCCTGTGAAGAGTTTGTCATCATCTTTTTCTCTGAACAGTACTGAATTTACTGTTAGCATTTAATAAGTACTACTAATATAAAAAAGAACACCAAAACAGGTGTTTTGTTGTTTATACCTCTACAACCAGTGATCTTTGGCTAACAGGTTAAACAGAGGTGATCACTGGAGGCCCTGTGTGGCCACTGTCTGGCCAAGCAAAGCAATAAGCATCCATGGCCAGCTCTCTGTGCCCCATAGTACACGTGCGGGTGGAGGACGGCACTGAGAGCTGGGGAGGGAGGAAATGCACAACCTCGGCAGTGGGAAGCCAGCATTCAGACTGTTGCTGGCTCACCCAGGACATGTGGTCCTTGCGCAACCCCTTAATACCTGAACCTCTGATGTTTTGTTTTGGTTTTTTCTTCCCCAGTGTAAGCAAATTAAGTTGTGGCAGCAAGGTTTGGAAATAACCTGACCTCTTAAACAAAAAGGGCTGCTATACTACTTACTTAACAGTCAAATACAAGTGTTTACATTACCCTCACTGCACTTTTAAAGGAGCTAGCCTAGATACTTAACTGATTTTATTATTTCTAGCCTAACATAAAGCTGTTCTCACTTGAGTACAGGTGAGAAGGGTCTTAACATCTACAAGACTGTGGACTAGTGTGATCAGCCATGACTGCTCCTCTCTCCTAAATGCTGATAGATCAGTGATGTGGAGCAGGGTGACAGGGGTTTCTGACATTGGCTGTGTGCATTGCAGGGATGCCTCTAATGCAGAAAATCTTCCAGGGCCACTATTTGGCAAAAAAGCACACAGTGAGACCAAGAATTTGACTGTTGATTCACCAGAAAATAATAATCTGTTTCCCTGTGCCTTTTGAAACAAAATTAAAAGGCAAATGCTGAGTTAAAATGTTCAGTTTAGTGAACTTAATAAGTCATTTAATGCTAAATAGATTAAGAGGTTGGTTTCTAATGATTAATTTTAGTGTTGGCAGTTTCTGGAAATGACTGATGTTGGATGGGATCCCAGGGAAAAACTGAGACCTGCTTTCTACTCTCCACTTCTGATGCTCGGCCCCACAGATGGTTACTATCCCCTTGCTCTACTGAATGCTTGCTTATAGTCCCCCTTACACCACAAAATGTGATTTCTTTAAGAGCATCTGGTTTTGTCCTAATAACCATTCAGAAGACAGCACCAGACTTGCTGGATGGGACTGCATCTCTCTCCTGGCAAATTCTGTGTTTTGACAGCAGGCCATCACTTCAAAGAAATCGGCTTTACACCTTTGTTCTGGTCTGGAGGCAAATTCAGCCCTGGTGCAGACCTGCACCAGTCTCTCTCCTGTGCCAGATGCTCCCATTTCCACAAGAGCACAGCTTAGACCCATTTTGGATCACTAACAGGCTCCTCACTTTCATCTCCGAAGTGAAACATTTTTTCCTGCTGTTCCATCTAACCTCCCCAAGCTTCAGTTTGTAGCCACTAACACTTGCAAGGTTGTCCAGCATTGCTGAGAAGAGGTTGATGCAACTGTCCTGCATTACATCTTTGTAACTGCCTTTCAAGAGGAAGGAGAAATGGGATAAAAAAAAAGTGTTAGTAATTCCCTGGAAAGTACAGTGCTTGGTCCAGAAAGGTGTATGGAAACCATTGAGTTTTGACTGCAAAATGTCAAGCAATGCAAAGTTGATTACAGCCTGTGAAAATTAGACTGTCCACAGTTTAATACACTTCCACTATTCTAATTTTGACTTTGCTTTCTAACATGAAAAAAACTTTGCTGTCTCCTCTGTGGCTGCTGCTCGTCTGTATGTCGAACAGAAATGCGTTTAATGTCTCAGTTTCAATTCCTTGAGTTGCTTTTTTCACCTGCTGTAATTTGAGGGTATTGAGAATTTGTCATTTTGTGCGGGAACTTGGTCTTGATCTTTGGTTTTGTTTTTTTCTTCTCTTCCCCCTTCAACTCCACCTCCATTTTTCTGCTAGAGCAAAGAAGACACATACTTTGTAGTCTTGCACAAAGAAGAAGGAGCTGGCCTGGGATTTAGTGTTGCTGGAGGAATAGATCTGGAACAGAAATCAGTCACAGTAAGTGATGGCTGCAAGTCATTTTTTTGCAAAGTTCACTTTAAAGCAGGCTAGTGATGAGATCAAGTGCTCATTTATCAAGACTCACTGCAAGTCATTTACAGTCATAAAACAGTGTCTCTCAGAGGCAGCTGCATACCATCTGCTACTGAAATCACAGAGTGTCTGGGAAGCGCAATTTTCATTATTAGAGATGGATGCCAATTATGTTTTCAGTCTTTAAAAGTCTGTTACTGGCTGGAATCGGCTAGATCTAATTCCTATGCGTATAAATGAAATCCTGCATGCAGTTGCAGCGCATGCAACCTTTTAGGGAAGATTTTCATTTCCCAGTCCTTGAAAGTAAACTCTGTACAGCAAAGTTTTTGAAAGGTTTTGCAAATCATGAGAATGACTGTTTCAGACCTTATCAAACATTCTGGATTTCATGTCACAAATTTGTGGGTGGTCAGTAAATGAGGACTGGTTGTTTTTTTTCTAAAACATCTTATATAGCATTCTGAACCAAAGATACTGTGTGCCATTAAGTGATGTTGATGTGTAAAAAGTGATACCAAGCAACTTAAGTGCTGTTCAAAAACAGATCAGTGAGACAGAAAATTCCAAGACAACAGGTGTCCTGTGTGACAGTTTCTTTACAGAAGATATGCATTTAAATTCTGCCCTGAAAGAGAGAGAGATCCATTAAGTGCTGAGATTAGAAGAATGTATGTTCTCCGTCTGTGGGGCCTGCAGCAGCAGCCCTTGCAGGAATCTTCTGGGTTTTGACAGACCAATATAAGTGAATGTATTTTACATTAAGCAGCTATTGAGTTAGAACATGGTCACAGTCCAGGGAACGGACTCTACTTCTCTTGCTACAAAGGTTGTGTTCCCTGTCTCTGGCCCAAACACTTGCAGTGGCAGCTGTGAGGCAAGAGGAAGGCTCAGCAGTGTATCACCCCAGAAAACCTCATCTAGAAACTGGGACACTATGTAAAAATATGATCTTGAGCTCTGTCAGGCTGAGTAGCTGATGAAGTCTTTCACCTGGATGCTGTTAGCCATGAGACCAAAAGAGCATCAGCTCCTGCTTTTTCCAGATCCTCTTTGTTCAGTGTGTAAAGCATGCTTCTCAAGTGGGGAACATTTTAATGTTCTTGACCTACTGGGATTCTGGGTCTCAGCTGCATGTAGGGTTGCCACTGGGTGCTGAGCTGCTTAGATGGGCTGTTCTGCCTACACTTGGGTGCAGAAATAGGAATGCCTAGTGAGTTTCACAGTACTGAGGAGCTGAGTGTGTGAGGGGAGGCAGCAGATGTTTTGGATATGATCATTGTATTCCACTTATCTCTTCCATTTGGGTATCTACATCTGTCATTGAGGCTGTTATTCCAGCTTTGAATGCCTGCTTAAACTAGCTGGAAATTTATCTCCTTGGATCCGTAGGGTTGTGGCAGGAATGACAGGTGCCTATCTCAGCATAGCCCTGCAATGGGGGGGAATAGGAGCCAAATGGCTTCTGATCCTCACTTTTGGTCTGGATTTTTGGATCAATTCCTAGATAAAATGCCATGCAGAAGTGTGTCAATTGCCACCTTGAACCTTTGCCCAGCAGACTGTATTCTGTCTGCTAAAATTATAGTGCGTAACGGTCAGATCTTTAAATACTGGGTCTTGAGTCTTTTAAGTCAGTTCTTACTGTAAATGGCGCACATCTGAGTCTCAGCTGCACTTGCTGGAGTTTACTCAAACTTTAATCCCCTCTGAATAGAGGTGGGTTGTTTTCTCTAGAAAAAAAATGCATTTCAAGCCACTAAATCATCCCTTTGCATCTATTTGCATATTTGATCATCCAAATTGAGATGGACAGCCAAATACTTTTACAGCTGCAAGAAGTCAGAGCCCTTCTGTGCACAGATGCTGTGCACCACTTGGAAGTGTGCATTTGAAAACAGCACAGGATGTGTGTCCCAGTCAGTGGGAATTTGGGGAGTGTTTCACACCGCAATGTTTTTCTTGGTGTTTGCTGTAGCACGGGTGTGGATTTAACCTATGTGTCATTTGAATTATGTTAATTGAAGAATTTCGAGTAGTTCAGAGAAAGCGTAAGTGATTTGTGATGTTACATTCTCTAGCTGGCTTTGGTTGTCTTTGGCTTAGAAATGACCATGCGATAATAGCATATTTTTGTCTGCTTTTCCCTCCATCCCTAACTGCAGCTTTTGTCCAGTCACTTAGGCCTTAATATTTGAGGGTGTTCATTGGTGCAAACGTTGCATGCTTGAAATCCAGGCAGTAAGGACTGAGTACAAACTTTGGTAGGGTCTCCATGTTCACCTTGGCCTGTAGAGCACTATGTGTGGTCATGAGGTTAAAGCATCCTTAAGTTAAAATCTTTCTTGTAGGTCCACAGAGTGTTTTCAAAGGGAGTGGCATCTCAAGAAGGGACTATCCATAGAGGAGATCATGTTCTGTCAATCAATGGCAAGTCTCTGGCAAGCTCAGTCCATGGTGATGTCCTGAATACTCTTCATCAGGCAAGACTCTATGAATATGCGGTCATTGTCATCCAGAAGGAAAAAGACAAAGCAAACAACTCCTCCAGACTTGAGATATCAGCTACTGGCAGAAAATGTGTGGGGTCTGGAAAGGATGTTTCCATGGAAATAGGAACAGGTATGATCTTTGTCCAAGAACAGTTGGAAGGATTCCTTGCAGAGCAGACTGAAGGGAAAAATGTGCATGTGGTTCAGATTTAAAGTATCTGTGCCTTATGTGATTGAAGGGAGCAAATGAAATTACCTTTAAATTTTATTTGTTCTCTTTGGAGCCTAAATGCAGTTTGGTTTGTTTTGGGTTTTTTTAAATATCATAACTAGGCAGAAACTTAGCAGGACATTTAGGGCCTAATCCAATTTCTACTAAAGCTAGTGATTCCACATATTCTTCCAATCCAGGATAAACTCCTCTTAAGTAATAACGGTAGTCAGTGCAAAAAAAGTAAATATCAAAAAAGAAAAAAAAACACCCAAAAACCTCAAAACCCCAAGTTCTGCAGTTTGTTATGCATAGGGATTGAACTTCCTTTCTGTAATAGCAGATTTCATACTGTTTCTACTAAAAACATAGAAAAAAATATTTTGATATTACAGTAAATGGAGCTAAGCCAAATCCAAGCCAGCTATCCCATAGGAAACTAGGGATAAATGGTTTAAGTGGAAATTTATCGAGTAGTAAGTTCCTGTTTGGGAACAAGACAGCATTTCATTGTGAAGGCTGCACTTAGCGTGTTACAAACAGATCTCAAATATTTTTTAGCATTAAGACACAACACCTATTGGTACCCATCTGTATGCTGCTGCTTTGGGAGCAGTGGATGACCTGCTTCAGTCCTGCCCTGCTGCAGTGGCCCTGGGAGGGAGTGAGCAGTGGTTGCAGCTTATTGCTGAGAGATTCGGTGGTATGGCTTCCCCTGCCTTCCAGGGCAATACGAGGCACTCAGCTAAGACCACCCCTAAACGAGGACATGGAACTGCCACTCAGTAATTTTTAACCTGTGGGCCATAATCATTATGGTTGGGTTTGCCTTTTTTTTTTTTTCTGTAGCTGTTTTTATTGTTTTATGCTTTCACTGGGTTTTATACTACAGATTTTTAATACAGCTTAAAAGAAGTGGGAAGCACTCTGTAAATTAATGGATCAACCTTTCTGGAATTTTTCCCATGTCTATAAGTATATGTAATTATCTCAGAATCCCTTTCTACGCTGAACTTTCTGTGTCCACGATAGCAAATGCAGAATATCTGCAAGGTGCAGGCACTAGGGGGCAATATTAACCACGTAGTATTGGGTTATGAAGAACGTATTTCCATCGTGTAAAGCAAAGCACATCTTCAGCTGTTTTAGATAACATGTAAAGTTGTTGGAGATAACGGTAGCAGTAATTTGTGATAATGCAGACTGCATAATTTTTACATTCACACAGGGCAAAGAGGGTCCTGTTTTCCAAAACTATAGATTTATTTCCTTCTAAGCAAAATCATATTTTATGTCAGATACAGCAATATTGTGGTCTAAAAATTTCTGCTATGTAGGAGGCAGGATGCACCTCCAGGTAATTATGGTTATTTCCATAGATATGAGACCAGAAACAATTATTCACACTAATGAGTGATTACAGATTTTTCCTTAAGAGGATAGAACATGTTTGTTTAATATAGTGTTTCATTCATTACTCTTATTTAAAAAGATGTGGCTCATTGAATAAGCAATTCGGAACAAATTAAAGAAAAAGAAATGCTCTCCACTCACTATTTTTGTAGTTTTTCAGTTATTTTCTTGAAGTTTAGAGTCTTTTAGCTAAATCTGCTAAGATTTAATTTTGCCCAAAAAATGCCTTGGCGGGTTTTTGTTGAACATGCAAAATTAAAATGTCTCTGTGTGTAGATGCGTTTCGTACTGACTCTCCTTCACAGCTGCAGTAATATGCATTCACTTCTGAGAATCTGCGTGACAGCATGTTCTAGCCTGAATATGAGCTGAACTCTGAACTGCTTTGTCACTGCAGCAAAAACAAACTCTACAAAACACAACTTGCAATTTACTGTTAACTGCATAACAAGATGCTATGTATATTCTGTCACAGATCCAGACCTGGATATGAATGATGTCATCTGCGTTGAATTATTGAAAACCTCTGCTGGCTTGGGATTCAGTCTTGATGGCGGAAAAGCTTCCATTGCTGGAGACAGACCCTTGCTTGTAAAAAGAATATTTAAAGGTACTACAAGCATGCAGTGGATATCATCCCAGTTTTCCTTTTGTGCATGTACAGACACTTTAATTCTTTGGCTCAATTTTTTTTTTTTTTTTTTTTTAAGCAAGGGTGGATTTTGTGGTCTTTTTTTATTACCACTTACTAGCCAAAGTGGTCACTAAAAAAAACACTCATGGGAATGGCTAGGGATTGCATATGCTAGTAAATGTTTGTGGAGCAATCTGATTTACTAAATATGATGCAGTTCCTTCCTGGGCCTGTCCACTATTCTAGACATTAAATAACAGCAGCAATATCATATACAACAGTTTGAAAAGTTCATGCCTTACCCAGTTCTCTTTTCTGAGAGAAGCACAGTCTAGGTAATGTGTGGTTCATCAAAACACCATGCTGCATTAAAACTAATTATTGATTTTACGAGTTTTTTGTCTTCGTTGGGGTTTTTTGTTAGATATCGGTATTAGCTTTTGCCAAGAATATATGATGTTCATATTCAAAAACTGCTGCTCTTGGATGTTTTGTTTGTCAGCCATAGTTAATCTTATGTGAACTGTGTATAGAAAGGAAACCCATCCCACAACTATGCTGTGATTTTAATATGTCTTAGTCTGAGATTCAGTTTAGTGACAAATGTGGCACTTTCTAAAGGAAGCTGAAGCTCTCAATGAGGCTGCAGGTGCGCAGCATTTTTACAGGATTACTTTTCAGTTGGTTTATTCTCTCATCAAAGGAAAATGTCAAACTGGTGTTTCCTGAATTGCTTATCAATTTCTCTCTGTGTGTTGGTTTTCCCATCTTTAGAAATTGATTCTGAGGATAAAAAGCATGTTTAATTCTTGAACTCATTAATGTATATCCTTAAATACAGTCCTTCCCCCCTCTTCATGATGGCTGATGTTGGTTAAATTATCATTATGGAAACATACATTCATCAGCGGTGAAGGGTGTGCCCCTCTCTAGAAGCTGTTTCGGTGTCTGGTGTGTTTGTCCTAAGTTTGTTACCCGTGTCTGATTTGTTCACCCCTGTTGTCCGAGTTTTACAATCTACTGCTTTGTTTGCTCATTACCATGTTAAAATTTTGTTCGAGAAAATATATCCATGCCACATTCAACCTTTATTTTATTAACCAGGTTTTCTTACAGCTACAGAGATAACGTACAGCATATTTAATGCACTCATGCTGCTTTCTTCAAAAACAAGCAAGGATTTATCTTGGTGAAAATAACATTTTCTCTGAGATGCAGCATGAGGTAGATTGCTAGACCTCAGCTGAACATAAGTGACTTGTACTGAAATTGCTGATGTTGGAAAAATGGTCAATTTGCTGTTCATCACAGTGGAAAGCAAATTTTTGTGGATTTACTTTTTTCTTCACACTGACTTTTTTCCCCTTTTGCTCCTAGGTGGTGCTGCAGAGCAGTCTGGAAACATAGAAACTGGAGATGAAATTCTTGCTGTTAGTGGAAAATCATTACTTGGCCTCATGCATTATGATGCCTGGAACATTATTAAATCTGTGCCAGAGGGCCCTGTTCAGTTACTAATCAGAAAACACAGAACTTCAATATGATGGAAGCACCACATCTAATCACACATGCTAAGACAAAACATTTTAAACTGTCTACAAGCTGTCTTTGTTTCTAAAGCCACACAGAAGTGTCTTAATGCTCTGCAGAGAGGTGCTAAGAGCCTTGGAGAACCACTGAGCAAGCATGTGATGAGCATCATAAAAATCTCACCTAATTATTGAGGATGAAGAAAGCCAAAAGTTAGAGACATTTTTGTATTATGTGGCAGTTTAAATGGAACTTCAAGACCTCTCCTGGGTTTGATACAAAGTATTTTGACTGAGATAAATAACACTGTGCCTGTCCCTGATATTTTTAGTATCTGCAGAGCATTGGGAGTATAACTTGTTGGTTGCCATCCTGTTGTCAAGGATGGGTATTTAGACTGTACTATATCACCTAGCTGTAATAAGACTTCAGGACACTTACTTAGGGTCTGGTCCGTTTTTTTGTTGTAATAAGAGAATGTCTGGAACAATCTCACTTTATTCTTCTAAGTGCAGTTTTGCTAAAAATGCATGACAACAGAGTATAATTTTGCACAACTTTTATGCCTAAAACATGAGCATTTTATTGCAAAGCTGAAAAATCCTCTTAAAACTGATAAACTAACTCAGCATCCACCACAACTGAATCTGCTCTTAGATGCAACTTGTATCTGAAAGCAGTTGCCATTAATGCAGTAGAAATCTGTGAGCAAGAAAATCATGTCCAAATAATAGCTGATTCTCCACCAAGGTGTAGACTGAGTTGATAGTTGTGGTTAAAATGGGAGTGATAAAAATTGGGGATAAATTGGGACAAAACATTAGAAGCTTAAATTTTCAAATTTAGGCTTCTAATGTTAGGCACCTTTAAAATATATATTTTTTAAAGGGGGATAATTTCAAGTGCTGAGCACTTGCAGATCCCACAGACTTCAGCGATCACTGAATACGTCTGAAAGCCGGGCCGCATTTATTTGGCTGCAAAGGCTTAAGGCTGCCTGACTTGAAACACTCAAGCTGGAAAATGGTGGTCTAAGGATGGGGATTATAACAGATTAAATCTGAACTGGCCATATTTGTGGTGGCTTTTAATCGCGCTTTTTTGTTTTCTCCTGTCCAGTATTTATTTTTGCTTGTGTGAGAGTGGGTGAGGATGTGTGTGGAAGATAGAAGTGTGCCTGGCTGTGTCAGGAATGGGCTGATGCTGAGAGTTCTGGATGGTGAAACTGAAAACTCTGTAGATGGAAGAGACCATGGTGTTAGATACAGCAAAACTGAAAGGCTTGCAGTGCCACAGGCGCTTAGTTTGGATTTTCTCACCTCTACTCACAGTGGAGGTATCAGTAGCGGGCCATGCTGCTGAATGTTATTTATAGTCTGCTGTGTTGGGAGGAGAGTGTATGGGTGCAAGCACTTAGACTCTGTTATTTATCTTCCTACATCTGGGGATAGCTAAACAACATAAAAGAGATACAGGAGGAAATGGGCCAGTGTCCTTATCAGCTGAGAACAAGTTGTTTGTTCCAGAGTGCTCAGGTTGTTTGTTGCATTCGGCTGGAGACTGCTTGCAACCTACATGCCTAGGGAGAAGAGATCTCAGCCTGGAACCGGTCCAGATCTGAGGTGCTGCCTACATTTGTAGTGAGCCGAGACACTGCATAGCTGTTACAGAAAGGTCTGGGCTTGTCAGTTGGCCCTACCCCAAGATCATGCTATAGTTCAGTTTATTTACATTTATTCAACAGTGCTTGGAGCTATTGCTTCCAGGTTAGTGGAGCACTCACTGGTTCATTTCTGTGACAGCTTTATTAGACTGCGACTCGTGATGTGCAGAGGAGAATTCAGTTCTGCAAGGCAACCTGAGACCAGGTGAGCAGAAAAGCTGTGCTTTGTTTGCCTAAAACCCGAATAGATTTAATTTGTTTTCAGTGACATATTAGCATGTGAATCCAGGGAGAGATGCAGCTTTTGGTTACAGGAAAGGCAATACTTTACGTAGTCCTGCAGCTGCTTTGGCTGCAGGATTTCTGTGGAAACTAATTCACCTTCAGTGCTGTGAAATGACTGTGGAGTTTGCTCCTCTGTGGCCCCAAAACTCAGCTGCTCTGCTGGGACCAGTCCTTGCCCCTGGTCACCTCCATGGTGGGAGAGGCTTCAGGGGGATGCAGCACTTGGGGTCAGAGGACCACACTGAGGTTGCAGGCCTTTGCTGGGATAAGAGAGGTTACCCCTGCATGTTTGCTGAAAAACAGGGAAAAGACATTTGGCAGTGACAATTAAATGGTGAGGCCTTGTTCAGGAATGACCAAAATCTGACTGTAATAGCGTGTATAATAGATACATAAATGCATGTGGAATTTATTGCAGCGTAGTGAATACATACCTGTTTACGTATAATACGTACAAGTGCAGTACTGACTTTTTGCTACTTTAATGTGGTAAATCACAATTGTGTTGTAGGAAATGGCATTTTTTTTTTTCAGTCCACAGTTTAAAATTCTGGAGGTTCCAATGCAGGGAGGCGTATGTATCCCTCACTCCTAAACCTGTGTGAGCGCAAAGGTTAAGTTTTCCTTTTGTAAATTAAGCTTAATTTGAGGTGTCTTAAGATGATACGTGGTGAGTATTTTCAGACGCTTATTTGCAGGTACTGTTCATTGTGAGTGATTTAGAAGGCTTTCATTTTTCAGTAATCGAATACTGTTCAGTATTTTATTTTACATGCACGTAGATATATGTTGGCTGAGTAACAGCAAAGAGAGGTGGGGATTTTTGTGTGTGATTCAGTAGTGGCTATAATTTAAAAGATATGTTTAATGTTTTTAAGTCTGATAGTTACCGTGGGTAGAATGATACACTACTAACATTACAGCAAGAAAAAAAATAGTATTTAACCTGATAGTTTCTGTTCCTGAAAATACTTTTTTTTTTTTTTTTGGTGAAAGACCAAGAAACATCTTTACTGATATACCAGTGTTGATATGATTACAGTAACATTTCCTAACTTCTCTGTTGGGGTGACATTCCCCATAACACCCCCAGGATTTATGCAACATGGATCTGCTGTATTGCAAACAGGAGGAAGGCTAGACCAAACAGATGTAGTGAACCTTTGCTTATGCACCTGGTAAAGTAAATGAGGATGAAATTACAGACTCAGTCTACAACTCTTCGGCAGGGACCGAAGGCGTTCCAGATAAGGTGAATATATGCTCCTAGATGGAGAAGGTCTGGTGGAGGGCTTTGCTGCTTCCAGGTCTGGGGCAGCTCAGGGTGCACGTCCTGGACATGAGAGTTGGCTCTGGTGCGATACTGCCATTGTGTATTCTGCAGCCTTTTGTACCTGGAAGCTCTTTCCAGCTCCTGTGGGGACTGCATCTGTATTAAAAACTCTTGAGATTAGGCCTAAATTAGGGAGGGAACAACATCTGATCATTTTCTTGCTAAAAAAAAAAAAATAATATTATGGCAGATAAGTATTAAGAAACTGTTGAGTGATTCATATTTTCTGACTACCCTCACTTAAAATTAACCCTTGTTAATGTTCTGCAGTGGTTCTTGTCAAAATCTGAAGGAACTGTTCCCAGATGGGAGTGTTTACCTGCTTCTACGTTTAGAGTATGTAAATGTACAAGTGGAAATATTGATGAAGAGTAGACTACGTCATGTGAGAAATGGGGATCCCACTCTAGGTAGTTTTTTGTGTGTTAGACTAATACACTTATTGTATGATACTGTATATTTACACTTTTATTTATATAAATAAAACTTCTTTTAATGAAAACTGTTTAATATGCCTTGAATATTATAAAAAAGTGAGTGCAATAACATGAAATAGATTGTACATTTTTCAATTTGCTGTCTCTGTTATGTAAATCTGTATCTCCATAAACTGTTTTGTTTGGGTTTTTTAGTGATTTTGGAAATAAATGGTACCCTTAGTACTCCTCTAAATATTTATTTCTGTTATGCTGAAGTCTGTCTGTTCCACAGTTAGAATTGACATTGTAGGGACAAGGTTGTCAGGGAGAGCACAAAGACTTGTGTTAATGCCGTCCAGATGTGCATCTAATCTAGAAGTAAAATACCATCATCTAAAAACTGCCATTCAGTGTGAAGAGGGTTAAAGTATTTGAGAAGTGTTAGAAGGTGGTGTATAGGACCTGCTTCGTAATCTTGGAAGCTGTCCTTCGTGTTTTCCTGCCCCTGTGCAAGAAAAATGCAGAGGTCAAAGGTGAAATGTGGAGTTTTCATCAAGAGCAGAGTCTCGGGAGTACACAGCCAATAAACTACCTCCTGCCCAGCCTTTGAGCTATAAGGGAACAGGTTGTATATGTAGGGAATATATATATACAACTGGTCCTGGCCTGGTATTTGTTCTTGTCTTTCACCTACCCTGGGCATAAACTTACCTTCAAAACCCCAGTGATTTGGTGAAATGGGCTGGGCTGGAGGCAGCCTCTCTGTGGATGGAGTGGAGCTGCAGTGGAGCTCATAGTGGGAGGTGGAGGCCATAACCTCCAAACTGGGGAAGTTCGCATCAAGTGGTCCACTTTTTTATGGACACATCTGGCTTCACCACTGCACAGCAGCTTGAAGCAAACCTGCCTCCCGGAAAGATGAGGCAGCTGAGGAAGCTCTCCTCTCAGCTCCTCTGACATGGGGAATGCTGGAGGTGCCCAAGACCCTGTGCTGCCTGGCAGCGCATGGACATGTCTAGTCACTGCAGGGTAGGCTGAGCTGGAGTAAGGAACTTGTCAGTTAAGCATTTATATCCACATTGCAAGCCTGTGTGCATTGCTCCGTGTTTGAGTGCTGGGTTGGGCACTTGTAGCAGCAGCGTGGCTGGAAACTCCCACACAGCTCACAGCACGGCACAGTCCTGCCCTCTCCTCTGTGCACTTGTGGCCCGTGCCTGCGTTTTTGCTGCTGTGCCTTGCAAACCTCATCATTTCCTCTGGTGCATGGTGCTGCTTGAGAGGGTCAAGTGGGTTTTTCTGCAAGGGTAGGAAGGCATTTCCTTTTCCATGTTGGTGGTGTGGAGGGCATTTCCTTCATCCCGGGGCTTGTACCCCAGAAGCCACTGTCTTAGCTTTCAGTTTCCTTCTCTAGGTGCCGCACCACGAGGGTGCAAGTGAGCAAGAGTCATGTGAAGACAATGGATTTTTGCTGAATCACCCTGCGGGAAAGGCTGGTGCTTCTGGCTCCTGGCCTGTCCTACGAGCACTGGGGCCCTTTTCCTTGTCTGGGGGGGAAAAGGAGGACCTTTGTGGTATCTGAGTCTCCTGTCTGCATTGGGACCCCTTTTTTTTTGCATTGGGAGTCCTTCTCCCCATGTCCCTCTCCCTTGCAAATAGCTGTGATGAGAGCCTGTGTGATTGCGCAGAGGAGATTGTGCAAGGCATAAAAGCAATAGTGTGGGAAGGGGATGGACTGGGAGGTGTCAGGCAACACAGCAGCCCCCTCAAGCTCACTCCAGCATGTCTGTCCCTGGCTGGAGCCTGGTTTCTCCCCCAGGGCTGAATGGGGAAAAGCACAAAGACACTTTTAGCCGCAAAGATCTCCTCTGCTTTCCTCTCTCCCCAGCTGTCCACAGTGCTGAGCGAGTCCAGACCCTCTCCCCTCTTTCATTGTTTCCCCTGTATCCATCCTACTGTCTTCTCCAGCTTTCTTCTAACACATGGTGTGAGCTGATGCTCAACAGGGCTCAAGCCTCAGAGGCAGCCTGACTCTTGTAAGATCAATCTTGAACATCTTTTAATTAAAATCTTAATTGCCCCATACAGTGGCTAAGTAAAGAGGAATGCAAAACAGAGAAGACACAATGGACTTAATCCATAAATGGATTAGCACATGCGACTTCATTTATCCACTAAGAGATGTAAAGTGGCAGAAAACTGCATTTAAGTTTTCCCTAACTCAGTTGTCTTTCCGGGACTGGGTTTTTTCTGAAGGCCTTGAGGCATCAGCAAATGGGGAACTTGGCACAAAAGGCAGGAGGAGTTTGCAGTCTCAGGCACAGCTTTTTTTTTTCCTGTACTGCTAACATACAGAGCTCAGATCTAAATGAGGTAAGTAGAGACACCTTTGCAATCAGATTTATCATTCTAGCTGAAAAGTCTGGTTTATTTCTCATTTTTTATATCTTTGTTATCTCCTGTTCCATGTTAGCATCACTCAACACAATATCCAAATAGGGTCCATATGTCTCTGGTGTGGCTCTTCATGGCTCCAAACTTCATCTGTATTTCCTGGAGTGTGTGAAAGCTGCCACTTCTATCTCATTTGACCAAAGGCTAATGGTCGCTATCTCTGTCCCCACACAGGGGTGGTGTGAAGGAAAGCCCCTGGGGACGGAAGGTTCCCTGTGGCCCTCCTGGGAGCTGGTGGCTGGGCACACACAGGGAAGTGAGCCCATGGGGCAGTGTGTGACTGCAACGACAAGACAAAGCAAAACCTCCTTGGGCCATGGCCCCGAGCTGCACTTCCTGGTGCCCACAGCCATGCAGGCTCAGCTCCAGAGCCAGCCATTCCTGTGGAGGCATGTCCACCCTGCTGCCTCCATGCTGCCAGCCCCTCGGCCTCCCCTTGCCCTGGGCTGGGATATTGAAAGCTTTGGTCCAGAAGTTTGGTGCTTTTTTTTTTTCTTACGCAATATTGGGTTGTGTAATTTCTGTCACAGCATCTCCATCCTGTGTCCAACACCACCGTATCAGTAAGTGCCTGGAAGGCACGTGATGTTCCATTACCTAGGGCTGATCCCTGCTTCTTCTGGTAAAGGAGATTGGGTCTTCTGTCCTTGTCAAGGAGTATGGATGAAACCAGTCAGTCATCACCAGCCCTTAGCGAAAGTCCATTTTGGACTTTGCCAGCGGTATCTAGCTCTTTATATGTAGTCATGTTTCTCAAAGTACTTCACTCAGCTAAAGGACTTCACAAATTAATGATGATTGCAATAATTTATAAAGCTTTTTTTCCTTTTAAAAATACAAAACGCCTCTCATTAAATCATCATAAGAAAGAACATTTGTTGCAAATAAACATCCTTCCACAAAACAAGGAGTTGCCTTTTCATCCTGTGGTGTGTAAAGCTGTGACTAGAAGGATGTTTTCTGTCAGTCAATGTATTTTTGAAGTTAGCCAATACTAAAGCCAGAACCTTTTTTTATTTCCATTGATAGTCCCATATGTGCTGGCCTCACCTTGCCATGCAACTGAATCGGTCTGATACCATCATGCTGAGCAAAGAAGTTACCTGAAGCTGTAGGTGCTTGGATTTTTCCCTACCTAGCCAGAGCATCTCAAGAATAATGCATTCCTTGAGGAGGACTTAAAACTGAGAAAGTTTGTGGTGGACTGTGTCCCATGAGAGCAACGCCATGTGGACCAGGGGAAAGAAAGCAGAAGAGTGCTTCCCCCCACCTTGTAGAAAGAAGTGTTGGACTGACTTCACCCCCCATCCCCTGCCCCTGTGCCACTGCGGGAGGAGGTAGAGATACTGAGAACAAAACTGAGCCAGGGAAGAAGAGAGGGTGGGGGGAGATGTTTTCAAGATATGGTAATGCTTGTCACACTGTTAAGTGGTGGTGGTGGTGTTGTGTTTTGAATTAATGTTCTTTTTCTTCCCCTAATGAGCCTGTCTTTTGCCCATTACCCCTAATGGTTAAGCCTGTCCTTATCTCTATTTCCTAAACGGTTTTTTTTTCATTTTTTCCTTCCCAGTGCTAGGGGGAAGGGGTGAGTGAAAGGCTTCCATGCATTCAGTTGCCCTCTGGGCTCAAACGACAACACTTTGCCATAGAGCCCATCAGTCTGGTACGGTCCTGCTGAGCAGACAAGTTACCTGAAGCTATAGTTGCTTGGATTTTTCCCTACTTAGCAAAGCCACTTCCTTGGTGTGCTGCTGATGCCACAGCGGCACTGAGGAAAGCCCAGCTGCTGTAGTCAGAAATTACCTCCCTAATTCCCGATCCTCGGACAAAGAGACCTGGATGTGGCCTCCTGCCTTTGTCATGGCTTGGTCACATTTCTTTCAGGAGCACAAAGGGGAAGGCACAAGCAGAAATCTGCCCTTAACCACAGCCACACAGCAGGTGGCAAAGGTGGCTGTGAACCCTGCTCAGGTCCCAGACCTGAGGGAGGAGGTGCAAACATGGTACCTTGACCTGGGCAGACCCTTATAACACAGGCAAAATCCCAAAGGCCCAAAAGCCTAGTAATGGGTGCCATCCTGGGCCATCCTGTGCTCTGAGACCCCTGGGTGCGTGCTAAAGAAGTGTCACAGTGGTAACACAGGAGTGCCAGCATGCTGATGGCAGCTCCAAGGCGTCTTCACTGGTCTTAGTGTTGTTGAAGATATCTGGTTTCTTTTGAGGTTTGCAGCTGGATTGTCCCCACAGGAAGGTGCCTTGGCCTTTCAAGTGGTGGCAGCAGCATGGGGCAACTGGAGGAGCCAAATGTGCTCCTGTCATCCTTTCCAGCAGAGGGGGGAATGATGCCAAAGCTCCTGTTAGATGAAATGGCTGAAACAGTTTTATTCAAGGTCACTGCATTTCATGGGATTATCTCCTGTTGCTAAAGGGGTGACACCTGCCTCCACGCTTTCAGATGGCTTGCAGACTGGTGATACTTGCATTGTAAAGGAACCATGCATGAGAAGGGAGGGCAGCCCTTGGCGTGGCCGATTTCTTACACCATCACCCAGACAATAGAGTGACGCACTTGAGTAAAGACCCTTGTTTACAGCTGTAACAGCTTTTGGACTATTGCTCACTGACAGTCCCGCCATCAGACAGTCACCTACTTCATGGAAAATCCTGCCAGCCTGAAAGACAACACATCATATCCCCAGCCCTTCCTGTCCAGCCTTCTTGCATTTCTGCAGATGCATGTCACTGCCTCACACCATCTTTTGTTGATGGGAAGAAAATGCTAAAATTAGTCCATTCCAGCAGCAAGTGCTAAACATAATGAGCAGCATATGAGACACTGTTTTTCAGATTACTTAAAAAAACATCCCACGGTGGGGAGGAGGAAGGTGTTGTCTGTTGTCTAGCAACTTGTTTAGGAAATACCACTTGTGCATCCAGTCTCAGGTGTGAGAGCGTGAGCTGGCTGAGGGCACTGGGCTGGTTTTCGCCTGGGCGAGCAGAGTGCAAACATGAACCAGGGCTGCACTTGTTGCTCTGGCCAGTGCCCACAGGCCGTGGTTAATGGAAAGTGCTACGGTGTCGGCAACTCTGACAGTTTGCTTCAGCAGGTGGGTTTGGTTTGGGGTTTTTTGTGGTTTTTTTTTTTGTATCAGGTGCTTGGGGGTGAGTCAGGTGCCTTCAGACAGTGACACCATGCCCCAGTGATGGGATTTTTTTTTACCTTGCCCCTTAGGAAGGAGCAGGTAACAAGTGTCATGCTCTGGCAGTGACCTGGCTGGAGAGGGGCCAGGCTCCCGTGAGTGGGGGTGTCTGGATGTTTTCACAAGTCGTATGAATGTAATTTGCTCATGGAGCTGTGCAAAAATGCACACTGTTGCACCTGTGGTAACACTTGGCACTACTCTGATGGGCTTTCTGAGGACTGCTTTGCCAATGCCCCCTGATGTAAAACTCTTCCAAGTTTCTGCTGGTGGCTAACTGAGAAGGGACAGGGAATTGCTTCCTTTTGGTTTGTTTCATTTTCTAGAAACCAGAGCCTCTGGCCAGGAAGCTCTTAGTCCTCCCCATGCTGGGACATGTGCCCCAGGCATGATGTTCCCTGCCCATGAAGCTGAGGAGAAGCAGCACGATGATTGAGGGGAAAGCCTGCTGATGTGCATGGCATAGCAGGTGAGCACCCTGGGCTCTCCTTCCCACAGACACATCTTTGGGTCCCAGCTTTAGGGAGGAAGAATAAGTTCTGCACTATCCCTTTGCTATTCCCTTGTGGTAAGCAGTAATATTTCCCCTTTTCCAAAGCTCCAGCTTCAAACTTCAGAGAAAATCAAAATCTGACCTGGCAGAACTCTGTATTCCTTTGACATTCTGAGACAAAACCCTTAACTTGTATGTCTATCCTTCACCGATTCCCAGGGACTCTCTTCTGCAAAGCTGCAACACCTCTGCTAGAAATAATGGAGCCCCTGACACCACCCAACTATCCTGTGGGCAACAGTTACTAGAAAATATTAAATAGGTCTCTCAGTTTCCCACTTCGAAGTTCAAGGATATGTTTGTGTCTTGTTCTTCTTAAAGGCAGAAGTAAAAGCCTTATCTCCCCTGCACTCTGATGTTGCCATAGTCTGTGCCTGCTGACTTGGAAGTATGGAAGAAATTTTCATAATTTGATCACACATTCAGAATCCAGAAAAAAACCCTGAGTTACAACAATGACTCTTTTTTCTCACACACACTTTTTATTTATTATGTAAGCAAGAGTTCAAGACACACATGCATGGGGCATACAGCAAAACATCTGGCCCATATCCAGAACAGACCTTAAGAAAAACTCACATTCATACAGTCATACAGCAAATCCTTTGCAGAAGTAACAAAAGGAATCCTAGGGAGGACATCAGCAAGTGCTTACTTGTACGCTAGCACCGACCACTTGGATCTAGGTCTTTTTTCCTGAGCTCCTAGTTAATGCTAGCACTCTTGACAATGCTCAGAGAAACATAAAACAAAAAAAAACAAACAACAAAACCAAACCAAAGTCTTTTCAGTCTAGACAGAAAAACACTGTGCTAATACTGAACTTAGATATCCCCATGACAATGCATTTATGATGATACTTTTTTTCATAATATTAATGTGTGCTACAGTCTGAAGAATTGGGCGGGCTCTATGAAATCCACACCTTGTCTCCTATGGAATTGCAAAGCACCATACCTTGAGCAGAACACTTCTATTCAAACACATTTCAGCTACTAACACAAATGCTAATGCTGAATTTTCCTGAGAGGCCCAGGCAGGCAGGATCATTGTTTAGTGCCCTTGATGAAGACTCCAAGACTCTACCAAACCCTGGCATACAGCAGAAGCCCTTCTGCAGACATCGGGCTGCCTTTGATGAACAGCTTTGCCAAGCTGCATGCAGTAGTAGCCTGCAAGCTGGTGTTTAGCTGAACAGAAACTCTGTGCCTTTACTTTTTAATAACTGAAAAACCAACCTCTACATCTCAGCAAAACGTGCTACTTTGCAGTAAGAAGACGAATAACAACTATTCTTGAAAGATTATGTTCTCACTGAAAAGATATTAACTGTCTTAGAGGAGAAGGGAACCATGCATGTCGCTCAAGCCAATGGCAAAGGTCCCAGCAACACCACTAGGACGGGATTAAGTCCTCTATGTGTAAAGCAGGCAGTCAGTCAGCTTCCGCTTAGTGAAATCAGTGATACCAAATAGCAGCCATACACCGCTGGTTGTCACAGTGACCAGAGCCACGTAACGACAATTTTGCAAGGCAGATTCAAAAACACTAACTGAAAAATTAATGACACATACAAACAAGAATTTGTGACAAGGTGGGAAAAAACATATTTGAACAGACCCAGAATTCAGAAAGTGAACCATACAGCCTTATACAATGCAAACGTATTACATATAAGGTTAGTTAAGAGAAGGAATTATGACCATTGACCTAGGAGGTAGCTACAAAACCTGATCAGCTTCAACCATTTTCTTGCTAGCTCGCATGTATGAAAAAACAGTTTAGGATCCTCAATTGTCTGACTCAATTGACTAGAAGAGTTACTGTTTGTCTTGACAGCAATCAGCAGACTTAAATTCAGCTCCTCCAAAGCCAGACAAGGGTAATAACCCCTCAGTGAGACAGGGATAATGCATCACCATCCACCGGATGTGGTCCATCATTCCAGAACCGAAATGACATTGCCATGAAATGAAATGGAAATAAAGTACAAGGGAAGAACCTTCACTTGTAAGTACAGTTAAATATTCAGAAATACAAGGTTATTTTCCTGTACTTGACCATAACATTCAATTCTATTGGTATTATTTCTTCAAAGAGAGGTAGTTTCTTTCTTTGAATAAATATTTTCAAGAAAACCTGAGATTTAACTTGGATTCAACTTTAAGATCTACCGAAGAGGTTTTTTTTTTACTCAGCAGTGTTGTATTGTTGTCAAGAAATTATTTGTAATGTTGAAAGAATCCTTTCACCGAACACACATACCTTAATAGCTCTATTTGTGTAATATATATTCTTAATGCTATACTAAAGTATGCTCCCCTCTGTGTTGCATGATGACTATTGTGCTTTCCTATATTTAATGTATTTTAATGTCATATTTTGAACTTTTCATACTATTTTTTGAGCCTAACAAGTAGCATTCAGTGAATAGGTCTGTGAAATACTAATTTCATTCACATGGGGTGCACACATTTTTAATATATATTATATATACATATATATATAATATAGACTAGAACTATGCAACATCGTGTTAATTCATAGAATTGTAATTTTTTAGTCCACGAAGCATCATCCAGTAACAAATAAACTTTCAATAAAGATACTGGTTTACTTAACAAATGAAATAATCCCACCACCAAATCCCCATCTAGCAGAATCCATGCTTTAGAAAACGAGAGCATTCAGAAACCGAGCAACTGGCTTTTGCCTTGTGATGTACGATCCCAAGTTCCAAGACACATCTTTTTTTGGCTCCTTCCCAAACGTGGTCTGAGCTCCTCGGTTAAATGTAGCTGTGGGACAGGAGGACCAGAGTGTGCCTCGGGAAACACCAGGCTCCTGGAAGTCATCTCAGACCAAGCTGAGGGGCAAGTTCCGTCTTGCCCCAAGTCTCCCCATCACTCTTTTTTTTTTCCACCTGGCATTCATACGCCAATATTGCTGTAACATTCTTCAAAGAAATCATGTTGCGACAGCCAACCTTCAGTGAGTGGCTACAGGCAGCAAAATACAACGCAAAGAGCTTTCTTCATCTCCCAGTATCAGTGAAGTCTCTTGTTTCAAAACCACAAAGCCAAGGTCTTCCCCTGCTGTCGGCGCGCCGTGTCCGCGCAGGGCTCACGTTTCCGGGCAGAACAGCTTTGTGAGGAGGTTCAGGATCTTCTGCCGCAGGTCCCACTTGTCGCCTATCCTGCGCAGCTGCAGGGCGCACTCCGCCACCGCCTCCCGCTCTGCAGAGGGCACAAGCACGGCCGTCAGCCACCCGCACCGCCGCCTGCCCACCCCTATTAGGTTTTAATTTTAATGAGATCTTGACAACTTTGAAATTTTCT